>NC_092714.1:23451394-23751394 GCF_047496885.1 Scyliorhinus torazame | reverse complement strand
GCATGTTCCTGTGAGGAAGAAGGATATATATGCCAAATTCGGGAACCTTGGATAACGAGAGATATTGTAGACCTCATCAAAAACATAATGGAGGCATTTGTCAGGGCTAGAAGGCTTTGAATAGACGAAGCCTATGTGGAATATAAGGAAAGTAGGAAGGAACTTAAGCAAGGAGTCAGGAGGGCTAAAAGGGGTCACAAAACGTCATTGGCAAATAGGGTTAAGGATAATCCCAAGGCTTTTTGCACCTACATAAAAAGTAAGAGGATAGCCAGGGAAAGGGTTGGCCCACTGAAGGACAGGGGAGGGAATCTATGTGTGAAGCCAGAGGAAATGGGCGAGGCACTGAATGAATACTTTGCATCAGTATTCATCAAAGAGAAGGAATTGGTGGATGCTGAGTCTGGAGAAGGGTGTGGAGATAGCCTGGGTCACATTGAGATCCAAAAATACGAGGTGTTGGGCGTTTTGAAAAATATAAAGGTGGATAAGCCTGATGGGATCTACCCCAGCATACTGAAGGAGGCAAGAGAGGAAATTGCTGAGGCCTTGACAGAAATCTTTGGATCCTCGCTGTTTTCAGGTGATGTCCCAGTCCCAGAGGACTGGAGAATAGCCAATGTTGTTCCTTTGTTTAAGAAGGGTAGCAAGGATAATCCAGGGAACTACAGGCCGGTGAGCCTTATGTCAGTGGTAGGGAAATTACTGGAGAGAATTCTTCGAGACAGGATCGACTCCCATTTGGAAGCAAGTGGACGTATTAGCAAGAGGCAGCACGGTTTTGTGAAGGGGAGGTCGTGTCTCACTAACTTGATAGAGTTTTTCGAGGAGGTCACAAAAATGATTGATGCAGGTAGGGCAGTGGATGTTGTCTATATGGACTTCAGTAAGGCCTTTGACAAGGTCCCTCATGGTAGACTGGTACAAAAGGTGAAGTCACACAGGATCAGAGGTGAGCTGCCAAGATGGATACAGAACTTGCTAGGTCATAGAAGGCAGAGAGCAGCAATGGAAAGGTGCTTTTCTGATTGGATGGTTGTGACTAGCGGTGTTCCGCAGGGTTCAGTGCTGGGCCCTTTGCTGTTCGTAGTACACAAAAATGATTTGGAGGAAAATATAACTGGTCTGATTAGTAAGTTTGCGGACGACACAAAGGTTGGCGGAATTGCGGATAGAGATGAGGACTGTCAGAGGATACAGCAGGTTGTAGATCGTTTGGAGACTTGGGCGGAGAGATGGCAGATGGAGTTTAATCTGGACAAATGTGAGGTAATAAATCTCTGAAGGTCTAATACAGGTAGTATTGATAGTCAGAGAGATCTAGGTGTCCAGGTCCACAGGCCATGAAAGGGGCAACACAGGTGGAGAAGGTAGTCAAGAAGGCATACGGCATGCTTACCTTCATTGGACGGGACATTGAGTATAAAAATTGGCAAGCCATGTTGCAGCTGTATAGAACCTTAGGAAAGCCACACTTGGAGTATAGTGTTCAATTGTGGTCACCACACTATCAGAAGGATGTGGAGGCTTTAGAGAGGGTGCAGAAGAGATTTATCAGGATGTTGCCTGGAATGGAGGGCATTAGCTATGAGGAGAGGTTGAATAAACTTGGTTTGTTCTCATTCGAACGAAGGATGTTGAGGGGCGACCTGACAGAGGTGGACAAAACTATGAGGGGCATAGAGAGAGTGAATAATCAAAGGTTTTTTCCCCAGGGTAGAGGGGTCAATTACTCGGGGTCATAGGTTTAAGGTGCGAGGGGCAAGGTTTAGAGGAGATGTCGAGGCAAGTTTTTTACACAGAGGGTAGTGGGTGCCTGGAACTCGTTGCCGGAGGAGGTGGTGGAAGCAGGGACGATAGTGACGTTTAAGGGGCATCTTGACAAATACATGAATAGGATGGGACTAGAGGGATACAGACCCCGGAAGTGCAGAAGATTTTAGTTTAGACGGGCAGCATGGTCGGCTTGGAGGGCCGAAGGGCCTGTTCCTGTGCTGTACTTTTCTTTGTTCTTTTGGATGATCCATCTCAGCCTCTTCCGGAGCTCTCTAGCATCACAGGTGTCAGTCTTCAGCCAATCCGATTCAGTCCACATGATATCAAGAAACGGCTGAAGGCTCTGGATACTGCTGGACATTATACCGGCAATAATACTGAAAACTTGTGCCCCAGATCTTGCCACACACCTAACCAAGTTGTTCTGGTACATCTACAAGAATGACATCTACCCAGCAATGTGGAAAGTTGTCCAAGTATAACCTGTACACAGAAAAGCAGGATAAATACAACCTGGTCAATTACTGAGCATCAGTCTATTTTCGACCATCAGTAATGGAAGGGGTCATCAACCGTGCTATCAAGCAGCACTTGCTCAGCAATAACCTGCTCACTGATGCTCAGTTTGGGTTCCGCCAGGGTCACTCAGCTCCTGACCTCATTACAGCCTTGGTTCAAACATGGACAAAAATGGTGAACTCCACTGGAGGAGTGAAAGTGACTGCCTTTGGCATCAAGGCAGCATTTGACTGAGTGGGGCATCAGTGAGCCCTAGCAAAACCCGGGTCAATGAGAATCAGGGCAAAAACTTTCTGTTGGTTGGAGTCATACCCAGCACAGAGGAAGATGGTTGTGATTGTTGAGTGTCAAACATTTCTGTTCCAGGATTTCACTGTCGGAGTTCCTCAGGGTAGTGTCCCAGGTCGAACCACCTTCATTCCATAAGAAGGTCAGAAGTGGGGATGTTCACTGATGATTGTACAATGTTCAGCACCATTCGCAACTCCTCAGATACTGAAGTAGTCCATGTCCAAATGCAACAAGATCTGCGGCTGGATTCTCCGATTTCGAGGCTATGTCCCAACGCCGGTGTAGGAACGGTGGCGTTTTACGACAGAAAAAATGGCATAAAACGGCCACCGATCCTTTGTTTGGTTGGGGGCTAGCATGCCGGCAGCGTAAAGCACCCGGCTCTAGCTGCCGAAACGGCCCGGAGAATTGCCGGGTCTGTAGCAGCACATGCACATCCGCTCGTGGACCCAGCCTGCGTAATAGTCCCCCCTTTGGCTGGCTCGCGCACCCGGACCCCCCCCCCCCCCCCCACCCCACAGTGCCCCCACCCCCTGCTGAAGTCCCCCCCTGCCTGCGGGTTTACCCTCCCCCGACTGTGGCGGCGCTGGACTGAGTCTGCAGCCGCCATGCCCAGTTCCCGACGGGTGAGACCACACACGACCGACGCTGTCGGGAACTCGGCCAGTCGGGGTCAGAGCATCGGGGGGCGGGCCTCAGGCAATGAGGCCGTCGATACAGCGCGTTTGAGGGGGCAGGTCAGAGACTAGAAATCGTGTGGCAAGTATCTCGCCTCCTGACTCCTCGGAGCCTGTTCACCATCTACACGGCACAAGTCAGGAGAGTGACGGAATGGTCTCCACTTGCCTGGATGAGTGCAGTTCCAACAACACTGCAGAAACTTAACACCATACAGAGAAAGCAGCCCCGCTTGATTGCTCCCCCTTCCACAAACATGCACTCCCTCCACCACTGATGCACTGTGGTAGCAGTGTGCACCATCTACAAGATGCATTGCAGAACTCACCAGCCCCGACCAAATCCACGGCCACCAATGTCCAAGCGGACAAGGCAGCAGTTACCTGGGAACACCACCACCTGGATGTTCCCCTCCAAGTCACTCACCATCTTGACTTGGAAATATATCACCGTTCCTTCACTGTCACTGGGTTAAAATCCTGGAACTCGCTCCCTAACAGCACTGTGGGTGTACCTACACCATATGGACTGTAGCGGTTCAAGAAGGCAGCTCACCACCACCTTCTCGAGGCAGAGTCAGTAATGCCCATGAATGAATTTTTAAAAAATTAGTACCTGTTTTCTTGCAGTCAAGAACAGCAGCCCCCCCCGCCCCCAATGTCAAGTTTACAATGGGCATGAGTAGGCACAAAGTAAAACTGCTCCTGACTTAATTCTAACTCACAGTAATCAGAGATCAAAGTAGAGAGAATGTTTGGGGCTGGATTTTATGCTCTCCCCATGGCAGGTTGGATGGCGGGGAGGGCATTTAATCAGGCAGCAGGGTGGTAGTTGAGGACCCGACCACCTTCATGCCTCCAGTCGAGGCCCTTAAGTAGCAATTAATGCCCAATCAAGATCCTCCTTCTGTTGCCAGTGGTATTAACCCAACAGTGGGAGAGCTGTGCAGGTTGTGGTCTCTGGGGGTGGTCCCTCACTTAAAGGCACTCAGTGCCTGATCAAAGAACCCAGCATTGTGAAGGCCAGTGGTCCCACTGACAGCCACACACTTACCTCTGGGTCAGTCCGTGATGCTGGGTCTCCATTGCCTGTCATTCCGCCAGCAGCCACTGCCTCTCCAGTGGCACTGCTGAACACAGGAGCTGCTGGCCTCTGATTGGCCACACATATTTTCGAGTCAGACTTCCCAGCTCCGGTATCCTGACCCCTGTCGATTGCCTGAATGGCAAAAAATTTGACTGACCTTCCACAATGAAGGCAAAGGGGTTCTCTCGCACAGTGGGCTAAACAGCTGGCTTGTAATGCAGAACAAGGCCAGCAGCGCGGGTTCAATTCCCCGACCGGCCTCCCCGAACAGGCGCCGGAATGTGGCGACTAGGGGCTTTTCACAGTAACTTCATTGAAGCCAACCTGCGACAATAAGCTATTATTATTATTACCAGTTCTCCCATTGACGGCCGAGTCTCCCATCATCTCCTCTAAAATAACTGTGAGAATTGAGACATATTTTGTAGTATAGAGGGAGCTGCCCTGATATTGTAGCTGAGGCACATTTTGGGGGCAAGAATAGAGGGAACCTTTACATTGCCAAATTTCTTTACTCATTGGGTGAGAGATTTATTTTGATTGTTTAGAAACTAACATTTTCACCGTCTGACAGTATTGCAGTAAATATGGAAATCAGTGGGTCTTATCACAGTGTATGTTAGCACACTGGATCACAAGGCCTACCTCTGTACCAGGCCTGGGAGTGTTCGATATTGGGACTGGAAGGGATGTCAATTCTAAGCCACATTGTTCTGTGATTTGCTAAACAGTCCCCCTTCTAATGAAGGGTGAGAACCAAAGATCATGTGGCATGGAGTAATAATTAAACATGACTGAGTCTCTTCTTTCTGTCTTACAGGATCCATCTCCCTCAGAAGGTTGTCATAGCTTCTCTGCCAGCTGCCTGACCCAGTTCTGCATTCTTTTCAAAAGGACCTTCCTGAGCATCATGAGAGACTCGGTAATAATTGTGCTTCCACTCTATGGCTGATAATAATGCTCCAAGTTACTGGGTAATCACTGTGCCCTCTGTTACCCAGTAACAACCCCACTCTCCAGTACTCAGTAACAGCGGTGCTCTGAGATATGGGGTAATAATCCTTTGCTACAGTTATTCAGGCCTTGGGTGAGACCACACCTGGACACTGTGTGCAGTTTTGGTCTTTATATTTAAGGAAGGATACATTTGCATTGGAGGCGGTACAGTGAATATTCACTAAATTGGTCCCTGGATAGAGGGGGTTGTCCGACAATGAGAGGCTGAGTAAATTGGGTCTATTTATTCTGGCATGAGCGGCGATCTCATTGAAGTGTATGAGATCCAGAACGGGCTCGATAGAGTGGATGCTAAGAGACTGTTTACCCTGGTCGGGGAATCTAAAACACGGGGCCCCAGTGTCAGGATAAGGGGCGGACCAAGGACTGAGGTGAGGAGAAATTTCTTCACTCAAAGGGTTGTGAGTCTTTGGAAATCTCTTCCCCAGAGGATCGTGGATGTTCCATTGTTGAATATATTTGAGTCTGGGATGGGCAGATGTTTGGTCTCTCAGGGTGTCACGGAAAATGGGGAATGTGCAGGAAAATGGAGCTGAAGGCCAGGCTCAGCGGCCCTGTTGGGCTGCATGGCCTGCTCCTGATCTTATTTCTTGTATTCTTCTGCATAATTGCAGTCTCAGTTGTTCAGTAATGTTGCGAGCGAATGACAACTTTCATTGACTTCGGACAGAGGAACTGGAATTGGCCTTTCGTCCCTCTGGCCTTTTTTGCCATCCAATTGGACGATGTGTTACCTGTATTTTAACTCCATCCACCCACCTTTGCGCCCTTGCCTCAAGAAAATCTATCAAAGTTAATGTTTCAGCTCAATGACCTTTCTTCAGAATACTCTCTGGGTGGAATTTCTGCCCCTCCCCACCGGTGGGATTATCTGGTCCTGTCAAAGGTCATATCCCCCCCCCCTTGGCAGATTCCCTGATGGCTGGATGGGCGAGACACACAAAGGTTCGTAGACATCGATGGAACCAGAGGATGCCACTGGTGGTCAAGGGGGAGCAACCTCAATATCTTTTCGGGAAGATAGTTCCAGATTTCCACGACTGTTCATTGAAGAAATATTTCCTGGCACCAACCCTTTTTTTAAGTTCATGTCCCTTGTTCTGGATTAGAACATAGAACATACAGTGCAGAAGGAGGCCATTCGGCCCATTGGGTCTGCACCAACCCACCCAAGCCCTCACTTCCACCCTATCCCCGCAACCCAATGATTACTCCTCAAGCGTCCTTGAGCTCCCAAACTTCCACCCCAACTAACCCTTCCCGACCAATCAACTATCCCCTGACCATCTGCCCACACCCCCACCCTCCAACCACAACACTATCCCCCTTTCCCCAACAAAATCCTCAGTCCCCTGACCACCTGACTACCCACCAACAGCTGACATGCACCAACACCCACCCGATCACCCCCCCCCCCCCGCCCCACCCCACCCCAACCGCTCGACTCCCTGACCATCCTACCCACTTGCCTAACACACTTGCCTTCTGTCCTGTCAAAAGTGGCTGGTACCTTTGGGCTTACTGGTTTAGGGCAGTTAATGCACAGAAGGGACTCCAGAAGCACGCGAGCTGCAAATTTCTCAGCAAGTCCAGGTGGGATGTCCAGGCAACAAATGTGCAGCTCCCATAGCGGGTAAGAAGAAAGGAGCGGATGGCAATCAGACGTTGATTACCACTTCAGTGAAGACTTGGCCCTATCGCCTTCCTGAGATTTGGGGGCCAGATTTTCGATATTGAGTTGGGAATTTTGAGTTCTGATATTTTCTGATTCGGCAGACCTATCTCCAGAAAAATGGCCTGGGCATGCACTATTCAGCTCCAGTGAAGTCGGAGTGGGCAACGGGTTGCTAGAACATGTTCAGATGTGGCCACAGATGCGGGAAAATGCAGAGGTGGACTGGTTAGAAGGCCCACCTTGGTTCTCTGGGAATCCTTGGTGGTATTAAAGATTGTTGGGCCCTCGAGCCCTCACCCCTCACATCCCCTCATCCCTTCTACCCATTCCCAACTATCCTTCCATGCCCCTTCAATGACCCATGCCTCTTCGCTGATGGCATTATTATAAATACCTGGCTGAGCTCCAAGGCACACGTGTGACTCATCCCTGTTTGATTTTGATAAATATAACCAACTAATGTCCCATTCGCTTTCACGCTGCATTGGCTGCAGGGTGTCTCACCACGGCAGGGCTGGGTAATCCCTGGCCATAGTCTCAAAATTGGGACTAAATCTTGTAGGGAGCTCATTAAACCATTTTAACTTTTTAACGATAGGAGATGCTACGCTGATGTTAATGATGCTTTTTCCTAAAATGGGCCTACAGCACGTTCTTTATTCTCACCAGGTTCTGACTCACCTCCGCATCATGTCGCACATTGGGATTGGGTTGTTGATAGGTTTGCTGTACCTGGGAATTGGGAATGAGGCAAAGAAGGTGCTGAGCAACTCCGGCTTTCTCTTCTTCTCCATGCTCTTCCTGATGTTTGCAGCACTCATGCCGACTGTCCTTACCTGTGAGTATCTCCCCTGAAGGCATGGTTTCTTTAGCTGAGTGAGAACTCCTAAGGCTTAGGCTATCTGTTTGCCATATATGTTCATGGAAAATGTGGGCATCCATGGAAATCCAGTATCCATCTCTGTACAGCTGAGTGACTTGCTGGACCATTTCAGAGGGAGTTAAGAGTCAGATTTATTGCTGTGGGTCTGAAGTCTCATGTAGGTCAGGCCAGGCCAGTAATTTGGCAGATTTCCTGACCGAAAAGGACATTAGTGGACCAGCTAGTTACTTACAACTATGGTAGTTTTATGGTCACAATTACTCACTTTTGCTTTAAATTCCAGAATTATTGAATGAACTTAATTATTGGGGTTTTCTTCATTCATGGACTGAATTCTCCAGAGGCCCTTATGTGAGGGCCATATGCAGATCCTGACCCCAAAGGGGTCCGAGTCTCATCCGCCTATGTGATTTTCCCAGAGGTGGCTAATTAATAGGCCATCACTGGGAACTCCATCCAGTTAGTGCACAGGAGAGAGGGCCAATTGGAATGCCTTATGGTCTGGGCAGCTAGCGGCTGTCCCGAGAGAGGTGGGTACTGCCTGCGCTGGTAGGGAATCAAAAGGTGCCTCAAAATGGAGCTGCCTTCTGAAGATTTCTAAAATTGTAAAACCGAAGTGAGACCGATGTTATCAGTCCACCATTGTGGAGGGAAGTGGGAGGGCAGGTGGGTGGGAGGAGGGGAGATGGTTTGGTTCTAAGGAGGTCTAGATAGCCTCTCAGTCTGCTGCCCAGAGATTGCCTCCAGGTCGACCCGGAAGCAGTTCGGATGCAGCCATGGAGGCGGGTGACATCTTTATGAGGTTATCATTCTTTCTTTGATTGGCTTCTTTCAATTTCTATATGTTTATTTGAACAAGATTAATAAGTGTGAAGTGAAGTAAAGCTTCTGTTATTGATACTATACTGGCTCTGTTTGAGTGGCACTTTTAGGTGCAAGTTTCGAGGGAGTTTTGTGATTGGGTGTTTTACTAAAGTGCACTTCAAGACTTGCCATTATTATATGACTTCAGAGGCAAAACTGTGCATGGTGTGGAGTTCCATCTTTAAACCCTGTTATCAGTGTCCAACCTGGGGAAAGGAAATTGCTGAAATTCCTCTTCCAATAATCAATGGGCAGGACGCCTGCTGCCTCCAATATTAACAACAGGCTAATTAAATTGTATAGGTGTGCATTCCACTGTCTATGTTAGTGTGTGATTGAGGGAATTTCCCCCCAAATCTTACTGTCATAAGGAGAAGTTCTGCCCTGAGCCCAGTAATTAACATCCCACAACTCAGAAACTAACGGTGATGCTAACGGTTTCAGAAGACTGGTCAGTGGTTTCAGAGCTTGTGTGAGGCAGCTGGGTCAACCTCATTGTGTTGCTATTCTTTTCTTGCAGTTCCACTGGAGATGGGAGTATTCCTTCGGGAGCATCTAAACTATTGGTACAGCTTGAAGGCATACTACTTAGCGAAGACAATGGCGGATGTTCCCTTCCAGGTGAGGAAAGAGGCATTGGTGCTTGGCGAAACCAATTTCTCTGATGGCATAAAGGTTCACTGGATTATCAGTCCAATTTGATAACCATTTGTTATGGGCTAGGGTTTAGAGAATCCCAAAGTGTATCATGGAGTTCACCTAACCCACAACATTTACTAGATTGTGGTATGGGGAGCACACGGCCCACTCTACAGGTGTGGTGCAGCAAAAATGGAAAAGTATTTTTTAAAGCAAAACAATGTTTATTCTATGAACTCAAGTTAACCTTTTTAAAACATACAGTGAACATCTTAGCAACCATTAATTCAAATACAACCCCCAAAGAATACAATACTAAGTAATCCTTAATAACTTCCCAAACAACATCCAGAAGACAAAGGAAACACCTTTTAACAGAAGCACATTAGGTTTACATTCACTACTGAAAACATTTATAATTCTGAATTCACCAAATGATCAAGAGATAGTCTTTTCATGGCAGAGAGAACAGCAGTACACCTGCTTTGTCTGGTTTCAGCACCAACACTGAAAACGAAACTAAAACACACCCTGCAGCAAACAGCCTAAAACGAAAGTAAAAAGCTGACAGACAGCCCAGCTCCGCCTACACTCTGACATAATTGACAAACACCCATTTCTTAAAGGTACATTTCTTAAACACCCATTTCTTAAAGGTACTCACACATGACACATTACCCTACTCTACTCTGCTCAGATCTACTTCTCTCATCGTTTTGTAATTTTAAACTTTTCTGTCCTATCTCCCCCTAATCTATATTGCTCGAATGAAAGCGACCCAACTTTTCTTTGCCTTTCTTCCTTCTTTGGTGTTTGCTTATTGTCTTCCTCGGAGTCAACCTCCAGCCTTAATTAACCAAGCACAGTGAGCAGAAATGGGTTAGCAGGCTCACATAATCAAACATAGTATGGGGAGGTAGTGGCACAGTGGTATTGTCACTGGGCTAGTAAACCAGAGACCCAGAATCATGCTCTGGGGACCGAGGTTCAAATCCCGCCATTGCAAATGGTGAAATTTGAATTCAATAAAAATCTAGAATTAAAAGTCTAATGATGATCATGAAAGAATTGGTGATTGCCGTGAAAACCCATCTGGTTCACGACTGTCCTTTAGAGGAGGAAATCTGCCGTCCTTAGCTGGTCTGGCCTACATGTGACTCCAGATCCACAGCAATGTGGTTGACTCCTACCTGCCCCTTCAGCGCGAATAAGGATGGGCAATAAATGCTGGCACAGCCAGCGACGCCCACGTCCCTTGAACAAATAAAACAAAATAACAATTGACTACGACATATGCCTCCTGAGGTAAATTTAGTACTTTTCTAGGCTTGAACCAGGTTAACAGTAGTTGCGTTGTGGTGCCAGACTTAACGAGAAGGTCCAAGGTCTATGTCCTGATCACAGTCAGGACAGTGGTGGTGGCATAACCTGGGATCTTTCCATCAAGGTGCCTGTTGCCAGTTACTGTCCAGTCGCGTGAAAAGTGGTCACCTGATGCCAGGAAGCAGCTGGAAAGGAAAAGTGTTAACATTTGTGAATGTGTTTGAATGGATGACGAGAGCCCAGGTTGAGAGAATCGCCGGATATGGGGCTCGCACCCACAATCCTGCATTGCTGAGGCAGAGGGCCAAGGAAGGAACAACAATGGCATGCCTCTTAGTTTTCAAAGTATACAAGTGATGAATAAGCGGGTTTGAAACCCACCTTTCCTCAGTAATCATGGAACAAAGAGTCCTCTCACCTTAGCAGCTGTTTCTTCAATGATCCCCACTGCACTATCCAGGAATCATTCTGCACACTCATCATTCTTTGTTGAAAGGCTTCCAGATCTTCCTCGCCTCACTGCTGACTTTACTCTTTTGCTTACCTGAAGCTGTTTCTCCCTCCCAACTCTTTCTATCGTCAGTCTAATTTGAAGCAATGCTCGATCAATCATTCACACCTATAGAAACTCACCTCAAGCCTGAATAGGCCAGGCATCTCCTGTTTGCCCTTCTAACCTGGTCCGCTGCGTCTCATGTCTCCTCTCTGCAACTTCTTAGCTGGAATAATGCTGAATCTTGTTGGAAGGGGAGAAAAGAGAAGAAATCATGGGGGGCCGGGGGGGGGGGGGGGGGGGGGGGGGGCAGATGGGTGAAGTTTTTACACTAAAAGCAAAGAACGGAGGAACTGATTCATTGCAATGGAATTATGTTGACAATTAACGGCTTTGATTTGCCTTTGTAGGTGATGTTTCCTGTCGCCTACTGCAGTATTGTGTACTGGATGACATCACAACCGTGCGACGCTCTCCGCTTCATTCTGTTTGCAGCTTTGGGGACGATGACGTCTCTGGTGGCACAATCTTTGGGTCTCCTGATAGGCGCAGCGTCCACATCCCTCCAGGTCAGAGGTCACAGTTTGATCCCTTATAACTGCACACCCTTTCAATTGTGGAAGACTCTGTCTGTCTATATCTCAGTCTTTCGTTCTCTCTATCTCCCTCTTCCTGTTTGAAGACGACTCAGTTGCCAGTACCATGGAAAAGGAAGTGGGGGGTGCCCAAGTGAAAGATGGCAGAGGAAGGTTGTAGAGTTGGACAAGTTTACATCAATGAGGGAGGAGGGAGTAAGGAGGTCTTACTGCAAAGAAACAAGGCATTTGTGAGACCACAGCTAGAGAACTGGACACACCTTCGGTCTCCTGACCTGAAGAAGGGTATATTTGCCTGAGAGAGGCTGCAGTGCAGGTTTATCAGATTGATTCTTGAGCTGAGGAGAGATTGCATAGAATGTGCTCATATTCGCTGGAGTTTAGAACAATAAGAGGCAACCTCATTGAAGCTCATAGAATTCATGGAGGGATTTTCAGGGTAGACGTTGATGCACTATCAATTACGACGAGGCGAGAGTAGAGAGTAATCGAGGCTTTATTACACAGAGATGTGTGGCCTCCTACAGCTGCCGCCGAAATGGCTGCCGTTCGGAGAGCACACACATTTATACTCTGCCTACTGGGCGGAGCCAGCAGGTAGGGATCTACCCCCGTACCTGTAGTACAGGGGCCTTACTGCAATACCCTCGTATGCAGTGCAGTATGTACAATATAATACAACAGTGGTGACTACCACAGACGTTAAGAGATTGTTTCGCCTGGCTTCAGAGACAAGAACTAAGAGGTCGTAATCTCAAGCAAAAGGAGTCATCCATTTCGAGGGCATTGTGAGAATTCTGTACCCAAGGCAACTGCGGATGCTCAGGCCATTCAAGACTGAGATGGATAGAGTTTTGGGCGCAAAGGAAATTGAGGGATTATGGATAGAGAGTGGGAAAGGGGAATTAATGTGGGAGTTCAGCCATGATCTTATTGCACAATAGAGCAGAATCTTGGCCTACTCCTTTTCCCGCTTCTTATGTTCCAATGTGGTTAGTGGCTAATGTATTAGAACAACATGTGAGAAGTTGAGCCAAACATGACCAATAATAGATCCATCTGTTACCTGGATTAATGTAGTGGTGTTGCAGCCAAAAGCAATGTTCCTATTGATACTATAAATGCTACAGATTTTGTATTCTGTGTTGGGAGATGACTTCTCTTGCAAGAGCAGCATTTATTGCCCATCCCTAATTGCCCTTCAGAAGATGGTGGTGAGTTGCCTTCTTGAACCACTGCAGACCATGAGGTGTAGGCATGCCCACTGTGCTGTTAGGGAGGGAGTTGCAGGATTTTGACCCAGCGACACTGAAGGAACGGGTTATATTTCCAAGTCTGGATGGTGAGTGACTTGGCGGTGAATTTCCAGGTGGTGGTGTTACCACGTACCTCCTGCACCTGTCCTTCTAGGTACCAGTGCTCACCATGTGGACCTTAGGCTGCTTGCACTTGTGTTCCCTGTGGCCTTCTCCCCAATGTCCCGTTCTCTAACTCTCCCGATCAGGGGGCGAGAGGATCAGAGAGCCGGAGGGCCGGTGGGCAGAGGGGCCAGAGAGGGAGGGCCAGGGAAAAGGAGAGCCAGTGAGTGGAATGGCCAGAGGTGAGAGGGCCTAAGAGCGTGAGAGCCGGAGAGTGGGAAGGCCGGAGATTGGGAGGGCCGGAGAGTGGGGGGGCCGGAGAGTGGGAGGGCCGGAGAGTGGGAGGGCCGGAGAGTGGGAGGGCCGGAGAGTGAGAGGGCCGGTGAGCAGAGGGGCCAGAGAGGGAGGGCCAGGGAAAAGGAGAGCCAGTGAGTGGAACGGCCAGAGGTGAGAGGGCCTAAGAGCGTGAGAGCCGGAGAGTGGGAGGGCCGGAGATTGGGAGGGCCGGAGAGTGGGGGGGCCGGAGAGTGGGAGGGCCGGAGAGTGGGAGGGCCGGAGAGTGGGAGGGCCGGAGAGTGGGAGGGCCGGAGAGTGGGAGGGCCGGAGAGTGGGAGGGCCGGAGAGTGGGAGGGCCGGAGAGTGGGAGGGCCGGAGAGTGGGAGGGCCGGAGAGTGGGGGGGCCGGAGAGTGGGAGGGCCGGAGAGTGGGAGGGCCGGAGAGTGGGAGGGCCGGAGAGTGGGAGGGCCGGAGAGTGGGGGGGCCGGAGAGTGGGAGGGCCGGAGAGTGGGAGGGCCGGAGAGTTGAAGGGCCGGAGAGTTGAAGGGCCGGTGAGCAGTAGAGCCGGAGAGCGGGAGGGCTGGAGAGCGGAAGAGCCGGTGAGCGGAGGGCAGGTGAACGGGAGGGTCAGAGAGTGGGAGGGTCAGAGAGTGGGAGGGCCGGAGAGTGGGAGGGCCGGAGAGTGGGAGGGCCGGCGAGCGGGAGTGCTGCAGAGCACGAGGGCCAGAGAGGCAATGCCACAGAATGGGAGGACCTGTGAGTGGGAGGGCTGGAAAGAGGGAGCTAGGGAAAGCGGGAGGACCAGTTAGCAAGAGCGCCAGTGAGCAGATGGGCTGGAGAGAGGGCGAGGCGAAGGGCGTGAGGGCCGGAGAGAGTGAGCACCAGAGAGTGGGAGGATCAGTGAGCAAGAGAGTCTGTGAGGGGGAGGGCTGAAGAACAGAAGGGACGGACTGTGGGTGTGGTCAGAGTGTGGGTGTTCAGTGAGGGGATGGTTGGTGAGCATTGGTGCCAGGGAGCCAGCAGGAAATACAAATAGTATACCACATCTCACATTCTCAGGCCATCTTAGCCCAGGAATTAATGTGAATCAATCTCTCCCCTGACACTGTCCCCCTTCCACCTATTCTCTTCCCACGACAATTACTCCCCCCCCCCCCACAAACACTCTCTCTCCTCCACACACTCTCTCCCCCACCCTCTCACAATCTCTTTCCCCCACCCCCTCACAATCTCTCTCCCCCATCCCCTCACACTGTCTTTACCCACACTCTCACATTTTCTCTCCACCCATTTCCTCACACCCTCCCTCTCACACAGTCTCAAATCACTTACTTACTTAGACGCCAATGGACTCAACTGCTCCAACCATCTCACCAGGGCCCCTCACCACCGCTCCAACCATCTCACCTGGACCCCTCACCATCGCTCCAGCTGGCTCGCCTGGGCTCCGCACTGCTGATTCGACTGCCCCACCTGGGTTCTGCCACCCTGGCTGCCTTGCCTGGGCCCCACATCGCTGCTCCAGCTGTGTCGCTGGCCCCTCACTGCCAGCTGACTTGCGCTCTGCGTACTGAAACTTAACTTCAATGCTTACCTTTCCACTGTTTTTTGCTCATCCAATTACCGTTTGGATTCTCACTGATTTCTCACTGAAGTGCAGTGATGAACCAGCCTGTTATTGGATTTGAGCAGCTGTGGAGGATTTTTCAGCTGTCAGTCACTTGAATGTCTCAGTTTGACTTGTCGCATTGAGCCTGACGTCAAAGCTTTCAGAGCGTGGCTCCTGCGCACTCCGGCAGCACCATACCACTTCCCCCGACAAATAACGGCAACCATCTGCAGGATGCACTGTGGCAACTTATCCAGGCTCCCTTGATAGCATCTGCCAAGCCTACAACCTCCACTATCTGGAAGGACAAGAGCAGCAGATACATGGGAACCCTACCACCTGGAAGTTCCCTCTGTGCTGGCGTGATCCCTTTAAGGAGCTGGGCTTTTACCGTCCATGTGACCAACCCAGGACCAATCGCATGGCAGAAAGTAAACCCTGACCATTAGAGAGAAAGCACAGGACCTGGGAGCAGGGTCCTGGGCAGTGTGGACACCGGACCTGATGAGACAAGTCCTATCCAGCATTGCTCTGTGCCTGTATATCATTGCCTTTGGTGACCGTTAATAAACCCCCTCTTAGTTGTTACTGGAAATCTCCAGTTTATTGACTTGAGTTACCAACATCATGGGCGCGATTCTCCACTCCCACGCTGGTTGGGAGAATTGCCTGGGCCGCCAAAAGTTCCAGGGACGCCGGGTCGACGCCCTCCCGCGATTCTCCCAAGCGGTGGGAATGGCCCGGTCGAGTTTCGCGGGCCGCAGGCCGGAGAATCGCCGGAGACACCCAAAATGGCGATTCTCCGGCACCCCCGCTATTCTGAGGCCCAGATGGGCCGAGCGGCCAGGCCAAAACGGCGGGTTCCCCCCGGCGCCGTCCACACCTGGTCGCTGCAGTCATGGGCGGTGCGTGAACGCTGGGGGGGCAGCCTGCGGGGGGGCGAGGGGGGATCCTGCACCGGGGCGTACCTCAGATGTGGGGTGGCCCGTGATCGGTGCCCACCGATCTTCGGGCCGTCCTCTCTGAAGGAGGACCTCCTTCCTTACGCGGCCCCGCAAGATCCGTCCGCCATCTTCTTGCGGGGCGGACTTAGAGAGGACGGCAACCATGCATGCGCGGATGACGCCCGTTATGCGGCGCCGGCCATATCATCTATGCGGCGCCGCTTTTACGCGGGCGACAAGGCCTGGCGCGGGTAGATGACGCGGCCCCGATTCTGGCCCATTGTCAGGGCCTGAATCGGTCGGGACCGGGGCCGTTCCGCGCCGTCGTGAACCTCAACGGCGTTCACGACGGCGCGGCCACTTCGGCGTGGGGGTGGAGAATCCCGCCCCCTAACTTGGAAACATATCACCGTTCCTTCACTGTCACTGGGTCAAAATCATGGCACTCTGTCTCTAACAGCACTCTTGATGTACCTACACCACAGGGACTGCAACGGTTCAAGAAGACAGCTCATCACCACCTTCTCAAGGGTAATTAGGGATGGGCAATAAGTGTTGCACTCTGCAGTGCTACACACATCCCAGGAACATATGAAAAAAGCGGCTGTTAGACAGAGCCAAGAAACGTCCAATTGGGTAGTCAAGTGTCTGGTTGTGGTCTACTCGGCTGAGAAGAGCGACCATTCAGAGAGGGGTCAGGCAGATAGAGTCAGGAGGTCCTGTGGAGAAGCCACCCGGAAAACCAACCAGAATTGACAACCGTAACATACAGGTCCTTCCAGAAGAGAAATGCGGTCTGCCAAGGAGAGGGTTCAGCAGACAAAACCGAGTGGACCACCACGCAGGCAGGGGTCTGAGTCCAACTGAATCCTGGACTAGGGTCAATCAATTGCTGAAACATTTGAAAACATAACAGAGTTTTAGAGAAGAGAAGGTTAAGGGTGATATGATGAAGGTGATCAAAATGATGACAAATCAATTTGTCAGAGCGCAACATGCAGGAAGCACGTAGACAGAAGCATCCAGTGGGGAAATCAGGATTTTTTTTAATGCAGTGAGTCATTAGGATCTTTCTAGAATGTTCTGTGTGGGAGAATGGTAGAAGCAGCTTCAGTAGTGATGCACATTTGTGGATTGGATATATTCTTGTAAAGGAGAAATGTCCGGGGTCACATGGTTAGATTGAGGGCATGGAATTAATTGGACAGCTCTGTCAAAGTGCTGCTACAGGCATGCTGGGCGGCACAATGGTTAGCACTACTGCCTCCGAGCACCAAGGATCCGGGTTCGACTCTGGCCTCGGGTGATTGTGTGGAGTTTGCATGCTCTCCCCGTCTCTGCGTGGGTTTCCACTGGGTGCTCCGGGCTCCTCCCACAGTCCAAAGCTGTGCAGGTTAGGGGGATTGATAATGGTCAATACGCAAGGATATAGGGCTAAGGCGGGGGGGTGGGCCTAGATACTGTGCTCTTTCAGAGGGCCGGTGCTGACCCAAGGGGCTGAATGGCCCAGTTCGGCACTGTAGGGATTCTGTGGATTCTGTGCGGCATGATGCTATGATAGGTGACAGTCCTTTTCTCATCATCTCCACCATGTTTTCATTTGTCACGCCATTAAATCTTCATCGACATCCCCTGTGGGGGACGAATATTGCCCCAAATTTAGCGGTGTGTTGATATCAATGTAAATTGATTCCTTTGCTTGTGTTGACAGGTGGCGACATTTGTAGGTCCTGTCACTGCTATTCCTGTACTGCTGTTTTCTGGATTCTTTGTCAGTTTTGACACTATTCCCAAGTACCTCCAGTGGATGTCATACATGTCTTACGTCAGGTAAGCCAACTATACTAACTCAGAACAGGGATTTCTATATGACAGAGGGTCCAGCGCCACATGACACCACTTTTTTTGAACAAACCAAACTACTTTCAGCATATCTGGTATATCTAAGAGTCCAGTGCAAAAATGTGGGAGGTTCAGTTTGGTTCTGTGTGATGGTAAGGTTCCTTCTGTAGAAGGGGTCTTGATGGTTAAACACAAGACCTAATAATGAGATTTTCAGATGGACCCTAGTGCTGAGGCTGTTGAATAGAAGAGCCTTGAGGCAGGACTGACCCTCTCGGAGGGGTTTGAATATTGAGGTTCTCTCTAAATGTGATCCTGCGAGGGAGATGCTGGGTTGGATGCTCCGTCTTGCGATGGCAGAACGGCGAATCGTGATCGGGCGGTGGCAAAAATCGAGGTTCCGTCCCTCCAGTCCGTCCCTGGCTGCGAAAATGAGGTTTGCTGGTGGGGGCACTCAAAACCGCCATTTGCTTGCATTTAAATGTGACCAGTGGCTTGGACCCTTCAGGCTCCGCCTTTCCGCAATGCTCCACCCCTCTCAGGCAGGTGGGCGGCACGGTGACACAGTGGTTAGCACGGCTGCCTCACAGCGCCAGGTTCCCAGGTTCAATTCCGGCCTCGGGTGACTGCGGAGTTTGCGCTTTCTCCCCATGTCTGCGTGGGTTTCCTCCGGGTGCTCTGGTTTCCTCCCACATTCCAAAGATGGGCAGGTTAGGGATTGGCCATACTAAATTGCCCTTTAGTGCCCAAAAGGTTAGCTGGGGTTACTGGGTTACAGGGATAGGCTGGAAGCCTGGGTTTAAGTAGGTAGCTTTTTCCAAGGGCCGGTGCAGACTTGATGGGCCGGATGGTCTCCTTCTGCACTGTAAATTCTATGTTTCTATGAGCACAAATTACTACAAGTATTTACAAACAGGGACTGGGCTCATGGCTGTGTAGGGGGTGCGGAAGTCTAAAGAATACTGAAAAACCATTGAAAACTGTTGGCCTTGTTGGGGGGTGGTTGCCCGGGCCTGGGGCAGTAGCGGGGAGAAACTTGGTGCCAAGTCCGTGGACTCGGTATGTCCCCCTCGGGATCAGGATGTCCTGGCTCAGACTGCCATTGCTGCAGTCTGTCACCTACCAGGCAGTGTTCAGGAGGGCAGGCTTGAGTCTGCGGCCCACCCTAGGGGAAGAGGGTGCCCCTCCACTCCTCACTGTGGGTCCACCTCGGATCTCCGGCCTCGGGGAATAAGTCTTCTCCGAGCCATCCTTGTGGCTGCAGTGAGTGTGCGGTAAGTGGAGTGCTCAAAATAGCTCCAGCTGTCAGGCTCTTCAGCACTAAATCCGGCCCCAGCAGTTACAATGCCTGCTGGGCTGGGAATTGCTCTGAATGTGCGCCGGCAGAGCAGTGGCCCATTTGCATCTCCTGACTCTCTCACCGCCTAGCGCCCCCAATGAGAACACATACCACGCAATTCAGTCCCAGTGTCAACATTTAGTCAACCAAACAGAGACCCCTGCCCGTTGTCTGTAAGTATCTGGTTAGAAAGGTGCTTTTAAGGACAGGTCGAGTTTAAGATGAGCAAATACTCCACAGGATATAGTGGTTCCTGTGTTTGTTGAGGATGACAGGGGAAGTCTGAACAAGGGAAGTGTGAAGATACGTAAATATTCTACAGTCTCGCTCGATTACCCTTCTGATCCAGAGAGTTTGGCTACTCAAGGACTATGGGAGTTCAAATTGGCGGGATAGGCTCCTTTATAGGCTTGCTAAGTTAATAGGGTGTCAGCCATAACTCAGTGGTGGCATATTCACCTCTGAACCACGCCAGAGACATGAGGCATAATCTAAACCGACAATGTCAGTGCACCACTGGGCTGACTTGTTAGCCGCTATCTCTTGGATTAGATGTTAAGCCAAGGCTCATCGGCCTTCTTTGGTAGATGTAAAAAGTCACTTGGCATGACATTAAAAAAGAGGAGGGGGATCTTCCCAGTGTCATGGTTAACATCTATCCCTCACTCAATATTACTAAAACAGATTATGTGTTGTTATAACATTAGTTTTTGTGGCAGCTTTCTGTATGCAAATTGGTTGCTACCTTTTCTGCATTGCAATGAGGACTATTCTTTGAAATGTATTTAATTAACTGTAAAGTGCCTCAGCCGGCTCTAAGCGGCATGGTAACACAGTGTTAGCACTGTTGCTTCACAGCTCCAGGATCCCAGGTTCGATTCCCAGATAGGGTCACTGTCTGTGCAGAATCTGCACGTTCTCCCTATGTCTGCGTGGGTTTCCTCCGGGTGCTCCGGTTTCCTCCCACAAGTCCCGAAATACGTGCTGTCAGGTGAAAGGGACATTCTGAGTTCCATCTCAGTGTACCCGAACAGGTGCCAGAATGTGGCGACTCGGGGATTTTCACAGTAACTTCATTTCAGTGTTGATGTATGCCTATTTGTGACAATCAAGATTATTATTATTATGAGGTTGGGTAAGGTGGCTGTGCAGGCCGGATTCTTCATGATCTGTAGAAGGAATGGACTTAATGGCCTGATTGGCCATTTCCCATCCCTGTTGTTTTTGCTAAGTTTGTGTAGTGCCTTTGTTCACCTGGACACTAACAGAGACCATTGCCTTTCCCACAGATATGGCTTCGAGGGTGTCATCCTGTCCATTTACGGTCTTGACCGTGAAGATCTCCACTGCGAGAAAGATGAAACGTGCCACTTCCAGAAGTCACAGGCCATTTTGAAAGAGCTCGACGTGGAGCACGGCAAGCTCTACCTGGACTTCATCGTCCTCGGGATCTTCTTTGTCTCCTTGCGCCTCATAGCCTATTTTGTATTAAGGTATAAGATCCGGGCTGAGAGGTAAACCTAAGAGATGCCATTGGACACCAATGTTGAGCAGTTCAGGTTGTCTCACCACAGTGACACTTGCACCTCAGGGAAACTCTGCCGTAGAATTAAAATGGCTGATTGCCAACGCCCCCCCCCATCCTCCCCGCCCTCCACTACCGAGCTCGCGACAGATCCCGGTTCGGGCCTGGATGTCTGAACATTTCCACAGTCAAATCACAAAAAATATTGTCCACCCTGATGGAAAGATTCCTGTTTTCAAATGTCAGATTTTGACACTGTGCCAAATGTTCCCCGCACATGCCCTGTTGCAGCAGTCTGTCCCTCGGGTACATGAGGACAATGCAGCTTTGTGTGAGCACAGGACAGTATTGCTAAACCTTTCGGGATGTCGAGAGCACAATTATCTATCCTTTGTTATCTTGTTGGGGGTGAAAAGCTGCTGGCCAGCTTTGCTTCAGGGGAATTGGGGGGAGGGGGTGGGGGGGCTGAATATCAGAAGTCACCACCACATTTTCGAATGGCATCAGGCCACACTGACCAGTGTAACTGAGCACCGTTCCCACATGGGAGTCGGCTCTGCTTACTGCTTCCTGCTTTCTAGTGTACTTTCTCGGCCTCCACTGTTTTGGACTTGTCGCCAGGGACACGGGTTCGAATCCGACCTCGGGTGACTGTCTGTGTGGAGTTTGCACATTCTTCCCGGGTCTGCGTGGGTTTCCTCCGGGTGCTCCGGTTTCCTCCCGCAGTCCAATGATGTGCAGGTTAGGTGGATTGGCCATGCTAAATTGCCCCTTGGTGGGGTTACGGGGATAGGGTGGGGGCGTGAGCCTAGGTAGGTGCTCATTCAGAGGGGCGGTGCAGTCTTGCTGGGCCAAATGTCCTCCGCCTGCACTGTAGGGATTCTACAACTCAATATCCTCTGTATTCAATACATTGGGGAATGAGATAGATTCTTCATGGTCTGTAGAAGAGTTGGACGACCGTTGCTCTTTCCATTTGACTTTGAGCTGAATCGATCCTGGCTGGGTGGGTTAGATCCTTGCATTAATTTTTCAGTCCTACAAAATGGTGATGAGATGGGAAAGACAGGGGTCTATGTTTTTTACCTTCTTCATCCCACGTTTCTCTTTTCTCAATTGCGCTAGACTGTCCAACCTCAAACCTGGGGCCTGAACGAGTTTCAGCAAGTAACATGCGGGTAAAGGGTGGATTAAAGTTCCACAATCAGAGTCGAATTCAAGCAAACTTTTGTTCAGCCCATAAAGCAATCTCCTCATGGATGAAGGCGGCCCACTTGGATAAGCACTGGGGACCTTGGAAAGGTTCTCAGTTTGATAAATTAAATAGGTTTACCTGGTCAGGCTCTCGATATAACTACTCAGGACATTTGGGTGCCCTTAAGCCAACTTGTGCTGATACTCCCTGGACTTGGTAAGTGAAGGCCACCTGAGGAGGTTAATTCTTGACCAGTAAGGGCTGAAAAGCATGGGGGAAAGTGGGAGTGGGGTGGATTTTTCAATTGAAATTTGAAAGGCCCATTAACGAGCTACCTTCCCAGTGTTCCCCTCACCAGATCCTGCCTTCTTAACAACCCATCGTGGGCACAATCTCCATTTTAGACCACTGGCCGATTAATTAACTGAAACTGAGCAGTCGGGTTGAATTTGAATTCCCCAAACACGCACCTGAAAGAATTGACGATTTCAGCACTTTAGTGGCATTTGGCCAAACTGAGCGGTGGCCATTTTAACTCTTGATGCTGGGTAATGCGTCCACATCTTACTGGCTGTCGGACAGACCACAAACCACCCTGATCCCCTCCCTTTCTTTCAAAGTCAGGAGTTCCTGCAGTGGACAATGTCCCGCTGAATAGTTCCCTTTTCCACAAGCACCGACAAGAGGTAGAGGAAAGCTGCAACCTCTTTCCTTTTCATCCAAATGCGCTTTTTTGAACATGATCATTCCCTGCTGCACACCAGTGGCACTTCTGTGACTGAAAGAAGGAATTTTGAAATTGGACAAGGGCCGGAATTCTCCGCAGGCAGTTTTCCCACCGGCAGCACCCCCCTGGCCCGCGGGTTTCCCAGTGGCGTGGGGTGGCTTCAATGGGAAATCCCATTGACAAGCGTAGGGAAGAGAGAATCCTGCAACCAGCGAATGGCACACCGCTGAGAAACACGGCAGGGGGGTGGAGAATCCAGCCCAAGGTTCCTAGGTTCTATTCTGTGCTTATTTGTCTTTGCAAGGGTATTGTGAACCAAGGATAGATTCAAGATATAGATCAGCAATGGGATAGTCTCACTGAATGATGGAGTAGGCTCGAGGAGCTGAATGACCAATCTTGTGGAATGAAAAGGGGGGGAGGTGAGCGTTCCCAAGCCTTGGCTCTTGTCAAATTCCCTGACCTTAGGTAGCTTTGAGAGGTTGACAGAAATAAATTTTTGCCAAGCACATTCATATAATAAAGTGACCACCATTTTTTTCCAGCCTTTAGCCAGGCAGAAGGAAAAGATGAAATTCTCAAGAGTTTGGTGTAGAGATTCGAAAAGACCCATTTTCTCGTGTGACATGCTAACCAAAAAGGCAATGTGCGCATGGAGGTATCCCCCGAATCTGAAGTAACGCAGGGTGCGCTTACACTATTAACAGTGGCTACCACAATGTCTACATTCACTTCGAAATGAGAGTCTCTCTGTGCTGAAGCAGGCAACAGTTGTATGCTCAATACAATGCTCATGGATAGCCAGTGCAAAAGGGGAGGGTCAGCGAAGTGTTACTTCTTGTAAGGTCACGAGGAACCATGTGCAAGAGTGGTGTTGTGCACTGGCCCCTTTAGTGTTGGGGTCTCAGATTCTAATTCATACCCAATTGACAGGAATGAAGCTTGCCCCCTTCTCCTCCTGGGGCCCGAAGTCAAATGCGTAGAGTAAAACTGCAGCATTAAACTGAGGAAGTAAATTATTATTTTCACTCAGGAAGTTGGTAATAAACATAAGAACAATTCTGAAGAACAGAAAATGTTGGAAATACAAATCAGCATTTGAAAAGTTTACAAGGAACATCAATGTTGCGGGTATAATGTCACTGCTTTCAATGATAACCCCTCAACGATTCTGAGTCAGAAAGTTACACCTCTTTTGTAAACCAATTACCGATTTGAAAAGGGCACGACTAACCCACCATAACAAAAGACAAAACAAAACTTTCCTTTGGATCTTTGAGGAAGGATGTGTGGACTCCCAGAAACTCCTGTGGTTTTTTTCCCGTCATTTTTACTGAGAGAGAGAGACCATGGGATCAGCTGGAGTACAAAACGGGAGGTCACTGTGCATGGAAGGCACCGTTCTCAATTCAGTGTTCAGGATTATTCCCGAATTAATCAATCCACATTTACCTCAGCCCCAGGAGTGATTGAGGCTAACTATTGGGGCACCAATCGTTCCAACATTGACCTCCTTCACTTCTAAGGCAGCTGGCAGAGGGGAGAGGTTAGATCAATGTTGGGCTTGCTGTAGCAAAGGACCCGCATGGTCGCACACAGCTGAATGGCTTCCCTTTTGTGGTGGAGACTTCTGTGGTCCTTCAGTAAGATTATTTAATGCTGTAAAACGTATAGCAAAGAACAAGACCAGTCAGCCCAACTGGTCTGTAATATGTAGCTTGAAGTTAAGCTTTCTATACAGCTTTGATGCCGGTGGAATAAAGTAACCCTGTTTTATAACCTTTGTGTTTAAATCCCACGTTGCACTGGTATTTAAGCTCCACATGTGTCTCCCCAAACCTTGCCCTACCTCATCTAACCCTTTTAACACTTCCTTTTATTTCCTTCTCCCTCGTCCAATTCCCTCTGAACAATTAAACACCCGGAGTGGGACTTTGAAACCATAGGGACCAAATGGACGAGCATGGATTTAACCAAATTCCTTGCACAGAGTGCCAAGAATGGGCCAGTTAGACTTTCAAGGTAATTTTATAGAGTCAGCATTTAATATTTTCAACGGAACTGGGAAGAACCAGAGTGCACACACAAAAATACAGAACAATCATAATCCCTGTTTGACTGGAGGCCAATCTGCCATCATTGCTCATGTGGAACCTTATCCGAGAATGCGTGAGAATGGCTAACGGTGAGACACAAGCAAAAATCAATGCAAGTAAAACATCTATTCAAGGTGAAATGTACTTTGTATTTTTCATGACTAGTGTGAAATTACAGAAATAGTCTTTGCCCTGCCCCTCTCCACTTTGAGGAGGGGGGCACTATTACGTGACTGTAAATATTTTAGGCAATTAGAATGCAATATATGTTACTTGAATCTCTTTGCACGTTACAATGTAGGCGTGCCGTTGTAGACAGAGCATTGTCTTGTCAGAGGCTTGCTGTCTTGTCTCATGATAAAACTGAACCTGCTCAGGTTGATTGTATTGTGGGATGAAGTTGGGACGGGAAGAGGAAGTCCAGCAAAAGTCATTTTGGTGCAACCACACGGTACCTAACAGGAATATTGTAAATGTGGACAATTTTACAACTATCGATGAAGTAGCCTGTATCATTTTGCGCAGTACCCTATTCTGGAGGGAGGGAAGCCAACAGAACTTAGATACATTATTTGGACAGACTCCATTAAGTCAAACTAAATAATCCATCCAATAGTGTAAATGTTGATGTGAGGGGTGCAGTCATGTCATTCGGCTGTCCACCAATACGCTACTGAAGGCAGCCTGAAGCCTCTGTGAAAATCACGGTCATGCCCATGTGGAGGTGTGGTGTCCTGTCATCGGCCTCCCAGGAGCAAAGGACTAAACCAGGCAAAGGTTGGAAGGACATCTTTTTATAATCGATTGGTAGCAACAAACTTGAGTATTACTGAAAGAGGCATGCTATTGAACCTTTTTGTCAGGCGCACATCAGGGCTGATGCGAGAGTGCCAAAATTCATACTGCAAACCTCAGAACATAATGTTTAACATTATATGCTGGTCAGCACTTGCTGAACAATCCTGATTGCGCCAAGAATTACTAACTGCCAATTTAAAATCATAAGCTGGACTCACAATCTGGCTCACCGATGCTTGCTAGAAACTACAGTCATATGGAGGGACCTGTCCAATGTAGGTAAAAGGAACATGTACCGCCATTGTGCCTTTTTTGAACTAAATAAAAGTATGGGGCACAATAGTTCCCTGGTGCATTCTCTGTGGCAAAGCCTCGACCAATCAGAGTCGACTTGTCGATCAATCGGTATTCTTTTCAAATGCACTATAATTTGTTGTTCCCTTCGAAATGTGGTATTCTTGCATTTGGCCTGAAGAGTGCAGACGGCTTTTTTTTTCAGCAGTACTCAGGATTTTATGCTACACAATGAATGCTTGCCCTTCAAAAGCCTTCAACCCCTCCTCTTGAGCACCACAATGCTCAGTTACATCTTTGGACATCTAATCAACATCAATCGGGGGCCGGATTGAGTCCCAGCCAAGCAAGTAGTGAGCTTCATGCTTCCGCAGGGCATCGCCCTTAGAATTAAGAGCATGCCGTGCATGTCTCCTGGATCCGCATCCTCAGGGGATTATTTCACAGTTTCAGATTGTATTATTTATGAAACCTCCCTTGAGTAAAGGTTAAATGGTTACTGTCTTTGTTGCTATCAAAGCGTGTTTGCTATATCCTTCCATTAACTCTGAATAGGGTCAGATATTAGAAGAATCTTGCGCCCTCTTTGTCACAAAGCTCTTGTGACATACTGATGTGCTTCACATTGTTGTGCCGGAAAGCAAACCCCCCCCCCCCGTCTAAAAAAAAAGTGAATTGTCGTTTTCCTCATGAAGATAGTTCCGCCTTCAATGTGCTGAAGTTGCAGCCTGCACACAAAAGGTTTAGTTCTTTGATGCATGTGACATATTGTCATGAAGGAATAAACATTATTTTATGAGTTAACAAAATAGAGAAGAAAACCAGAGAGTCTGAGGTTGCCATCTCTGGCTGGACATGTTCCTGGAGGTTCCGTCTCGTGACCTCGGGCATCCAACCACTCCTCCCCCAACACTGCTGCCGTCAAGTGATCACCTAAAATGCCCACCATTATGACATTCCTCCATCAATTAGATGGCAGACAGATTCCTGGTCACCCAATTGGATGACACTTGACTGTCTTGCCAACCAAACCACCTTTTTCTGTCCAGTTGCGAATATTTTTGTCACGAATCAATTGAAAATAAGAAAAAGGACACATTTTTTTTTACAGACCCTGGATGATTTTCCTCCTGGGTTACTTGAAGGCCAATCTTTAATTCCTACAGACTCCTGAAGCGTTGGAAGCCCTAGAGATTGAGGCGCGAGCGTTCAGTCATTTTGGGCCTAGCGCCATTTGGTTACTTTAGGCCACAAATGTTGTCACGGTGACAGCATAAATCGATGAAAGGCGGTATTCCTTCTCTATCGCTTCACTTGTATTTGCCAAAACAAAATAGTCCTCACTCACAGGACCTGCCAAGGTCACTCAGAGAACTTGTTGGGACACACAAACATGACTCAAGTTGAGGGTCACTTGGGCAGTATTGCGAGCCATGTGCTTGCTTCTTTCAAAGCAATTATTTACCCAGGTTCTTTGGAATGTTCCAGCCATTTAGATATCATAACTGTTAACTTTACAATTTGTATTTTTCGCCAAACAGCTCGAGCAGACCTGGTGACAAAGCTATCTCTACTTTTAGAACCCGTGTGAACTATTTTTGTATAAAATATGTTTTAATGCTTTTTGAGGTGTCAAGTGTACCTCAGTACTCAATTTGTATGTGATGGTCAGAGTGGGGGGGAATGCATATATGTGCTGATGTTATAGCACTTCTGTTTGCTCCAAATGGGAATGATTAAATGAAAATCAATATTTTTTAAGAAGCTTGTATCTATTATTTCAAAAAAACTTTCATCTTTTTTGACGTTGCTCTCACAGAATGGGCTTCCGGCTCACTGGTTATATAGTCTGCGCTGCCAAACATCAAAACCACGTGCGTGAACACGCAGTTCAACAGTGGCACCGTCCGACTTGTGAATGTGACATTTCTCTTTTTGAGCTGCTCCCAGACCTGTGCATGACCAGCATTCACTGTTCATTAAGTATGAATCAATAATTAATTAATATCACGTCAGAAGCAGAAATATTCCGCAGGTTACCAGCCGTACACAGAGTGCTAATTGTAACTCGTCGGGAACACTTGAAACAGCAGGCAAGCAACATGAAAGTGTTTAGTTTTGGGGAAGATGTGAATGTTGCACAGTAAACTACCCGCTGCGAATCTTAATTTGCATCAACAAAAAAGCAGCCATATTTCAGCAATCATTTAAAAAAAATAAATGCATGGGTTTGCAGCATTAGGCATGGTAACTCAGTGAATGTGCTCCTTCATATGGATTGAGGGTTAATCCTGTTAATCCTTGCTGCATACATTGGCTTTGAAATTCATTTACCCAGTGTTATGGGTCCCGGTTTACAGAACCCCAAAGTGTTTCATGGAGTTCAACTGACCCACAACTTGTAATAGATTGTGGTGTGGGAAGCACACGGTGTACTCTCCAGGTGTGATACAGCAATTATGGACAAATAGTTTTTAAAACAAAACAATCTTTATTCTATGAACTCAATTTAACCTTTAAAAAACAAACATTGAATATCTTAACACCCATCACTTCAAAGATAAACCCTAAAGACTACAACACTAAATAATCCTTCAAACTGTTCCTTTAAACATCCAAAAGACTTCAACCTTCAAAAACAGACATGAGGTTACATTCAATATAGTTATAGTCTTTGGATTTGCAGACATCAACAGACCAGCTCTGTGTTTTCTTCCTGCAGCTCTCAGCAAAACACACAGACACTCCCAGCTTTCTCCCAAACTGAAACCAAAAGCAGAAGTGAGCTCAGCTCTCCCCACACTCTGACATATCTTCAGTAATATGATCAGCTCCATTTCTTTAAGGTACATTGCTTAATCATCCATTTCTTAAAGGTACTCTCACATGACACCAGGCCTCTTCTCCAGGTGAGAATTGGACGCTGAATTATTCAACATGGCATACACCATAAACATGCACAGTCCGAGAGTGTCTCATGCCATGTTGTTTTGGGAACACTAGCTGCCTGACGTAGATTAGGCCGTGACATATACAAATTCTCGGTGCTCCCAGCGCCAGGAAACACCTGGCTAAATGCACCCAAAACGGGACTCTGTTTCCTTTCTGTTAAATTGTATCCCTTGTCTCCACCACTATTTCAGCCCAGATGCTGCTAAACCCCTCATCCATCCAGCTGTCACCTCCAGTCTCAGCAATTCCAGGTCCTTAAAAGCAAAATACTGCACACCTTGGAAATCGGCAATAAAAGGAGAAAATGTTACAACTCACAGGGGGTCTGACAGCTTCCGAAGGAAGAAAAACAGAGTTAACATTTCAGGTTGACAACCTTTCATCAGAATTGCTGGTGAAAGGTCACAGATCTGAAGCATAAAGTGACTGGACATTCAATGCAAGGACAGGGTGGGTTTCCATTTAATGCCATGCCTGAAAGACCTGGGGTCGGATTCTCCGTTACGCCACGCCATTTGCCGGTGCGGCATGCCCCGCAGGCAACGTCATTCTCCGTCCCGGCAGCCGGCCGATGGGGTTTCCCATCCCCACACCGTCGGGAAATCCACGGGCGTGAGTGTGAAACAGGATCCCGCCAATGGAGAATCCATTCCCACAGCCATGTTCTGATGTGCCAGCCTCAACCGTGGGGCTTGAATCCATGACCTACTGATTCAGAGGCACACAAGCTATCACTAAAGCAATGCTAATATCTACATTTAAGAGAGACTGGTATTGTATTGTTTGGTGATATAGATCAGCAACCTATTTATTTTTCTGATTTCATCATTATATTGATTGGATGTATTGAGATGCCAGTCTACTAAAACCCTCATCTACTCGACTTCCTTTTTATTTTGGCGCGTCCAATTGCATAAGGTATCATGAGTTATAGGAAAGAGAGTTTTCCAGAGCTTTACCTTGACTATGACACAAATCCTTGGAAAGTGCTTACATGAGTTAACCATGAGGTGAGGATAGGGGATAGACACCAATGCAATATTGTTCACATGAACATACAAAATCGGAAATAGGCCAAAAGGGCCTCCAAAGCCTGCTCCGCTAATCATTTGTGTTGAGTTCTACATTCCCATCTACCCCTGACAACCTTTGATTCTCTTATCTAACAAGAATCTATCTACCGCTGCCTTAAAAAACTCAGTGATCCTGCTTCCGCCCCTTCCTGAGGCAGAGAGTTCCAAAATCACACAACCTCTGAGAGATATGTTTATTATATGTTTATTATAGGCCAGTGAGCTTACCTTCGGTAGTAGGGAAGATGCTGGAATCTATCATCAAGGAAGAAATAGCGGGGCATCTGGATGGAAATTGTCCCATTGGACAGCATGGGTTCATAAAGGGCAGGTCGTGCCTAACTAATTTAGTGGAATTTTTTGAAGACATTACCAGTGCAGTAGATAACGGGGAGCCAATGGATGTGGTATATCTGGATTTCCAGAAAGCCTTTGACAAGGTGCCACACAAAAGGTTGCTGCATAAGATAAAGATGCATGGCATTAAGGGGAAAGTAGTAGCATGGATAGAGGATTGGTTAATTAATAGAAAGCAAGGAGTGGGGATTAATGGGTGTTTCTCTGGTTGGCAATCAGTAGCTAGTGGTGTCCCTCAGGGATCAGTGTTGGGCCCACAATTGTTCACAATTTACATAGATGATTTGGAGTTGGGGACCAAGGGCAATGTGTCCAAGTTTGCAGATGACACTAAGATGAGTGGTAAAGCAAAAAGTGCAGAGGATACTGGAAGTCTGCAGAGGGATTTGGATAGGCTAAGTGAATGGGCTAGGGTCTGGCAGATGGAATACAATGTTGACAAATGTGAGGTTATCCATTTTGGTATGAATAACAGCAAAAGGGATTATTATTTAAATGATAAAATATTAAAACATGCTGCTGTGCAGAGAGACCTGGGTGTGCTAGTGCATGAGTCGCAAAAAGTTGGTTTACAGGTGCAACAGGTGATTAAGAAGGCAAATGGAGTTTTGTCCTTCATTGCTCGAGGGATGGAGTTTAAGACTAGGGAGGTTATGCTGCAATTGTACAAGGTGTTAGTGAGGCCACACCTGGAGTATTGTGTTCAGTTTTGGTCTCCGTACTTGAGAAAGGACATACTGGCACTGGAGGGTATGCAGAGGAGATTCACTAGGTTAATCCCAGAGCTGAAGGGGTTGGATTACGAGGAGAGGTTGAGTAGACTGGGACTGTACTCGTTGGAATTTAGAAGGATGAGGGGGGATCTTATAGAAACATATAAAATTATGAAGGGAATTGATAGGATAGATGCGGGCAGGTTGCTTCCACTGGTGTGTGAAAGCAGAACTAGAGGGCATAGCCTCAAAATAAGGGGAAGTAGATTTAGGACTGAGTTTAGGAGGAACTTCTTCACCCAAAGGGTTGTGAATCTATGGAATTCCTTGCCCAGTGAAGCAGTAGAGGCTCATTCATTAAATGTTTTTAAGATAAAGATAGATAGTTTTTGGAAGAATAAAGGGATTACGGGTTATGGTGTTCGGGCCGGAAAGTAGAGCTGAGTCCATTGAATGGTGGAGCAGGCTCGAGGGGCCAGATGGCCTACTCCTGCTCCTAGTTCTTATGTTCTTATGTTCTGTCCTAAAAGGACGACTCATAATTTTAGAAGTGCCTCCCTCGTTCTGGATTCACCCACAAGAGGAAACATCCTTTCCACATCCATGTCAAGACCGTTCAGGATCTTATACACTTCAATCAAGTTCACCCCTCAGTTTTCTGAACTCGAATGGAAATAAGCCCAGTTTTTCCAACCAACCCACATAAGACAACCTGCTCATTCCAGGTATCAGTCTTGCAAATCTCCTCCGAACCGCCACCAATGCATTTACATCCTTAAATAGGGAGACCAAAACTGCACACAATATTCATGATGCAGTCTCGTCAATACCCTGTGTAACTGAAACATAACATCCCCACTTTTATGTTCAATTCCTCTCGTAATAAAGGATAGCGCTCCATTAGTGTTGCGGCAAACCTCGGAGACATGTGACTTCCTCGTCTGAGGTTTCAGCAAATCTTGGAGGCCAGCTGACTCCCTGTCCAATGGAATGGGAGTGCACACGGATCAAGGCTGAGCATGGGCCTTTAAAACATGCAGTCAAGGTCTGGGCAAGGAGTTGGTAGGATCTATTCTTTTTCCGTTGTTATGTTTGGTAAATGGTTACCAGTAATTAGCTTTCTGCCTGTAAATGAATAGTTGTTGCCTTCATCTCCTGGTGGTCTCCCAGAGTTTTTGTTATTACAATTGGCCTTCTAAATTATTTGCTGTATCTGTGTAATAACATTTCGTGATTCATGCATGAGGACATCAAGATCCGTCTGCATCTAGGAATTCTGCAGCTTTTTAAACGTTCATTTTATGTGATCTGGGCTTCACTGGTAAGGCCAGCCGCTGCCAATACTTAGTTGCCCTTGGGAATTCAGTGGTGAGCTGCCTTCTTGAACCACTGCAGTCCCCGTGATGTACGTACATGCACAGTGCTGTTAGGGAGGAAATTCCAGGATTTTGACCCAGCGACAGTGAAGAAACGGCAACATATTTCCAAGTCAGGATGGTGAGAGACTTGGAGGGAACCTCCAGGTGGTGGTATTCCCATGTATCTGCTGCTCTTGTCCTTCTAGATGGCAATGGTCATGGGTTTGGAAACTGATCTCCATTTGAGTAATATTCTGTTTTTTCTATTGTTCTCATCCAAGATCTGACTTTTTAGTGTAATGGTTACACTCGAGATTCCGTCCCTTCAGCCTATGATAGGCGAATCTTCCAGCCCCACTTAAATCCCCTCCTCGGAATTCTGCTGCCGTACTCCGTTGAAGTATGACTGCTCTTGTTTACTCTTCCTGCCAAAGTGAACAATTTCCAGAACAGGATGAATTTGTTTTCTGATCTCCTCTGACCAACACTCACCATCGAGCTCCATTGAGTGTGCGGGGGAATTGTTAACAATGGAACCATAACCCAGGTAATATTCTCAGGCAAGGAAAGGAAAGCAGACATTTGGCGAGAAAATAACATGGGAAGAGAGGAAATTACCCTCTGAAATACCGACAGGCCAGTATAAGGGTTGGAACGAGGAGGCTGGCAACTGCTTTGCTTACTCTCGATTAGTTACAAGGGGCTGGAAAACCAACAGAGGAAATAATAAAATACCTTGAAATGAAACAAAACAAAGTGGAGTTATCGAGAATATGCCTGTGTTAGTCTGGGAGATTTGCTGCCATGACAACTCTTCCAGCCTTCAGTTGAACCATAATTGAATGACTTAAGAGAGCTTTCAAAGCACATTCCTGGGAAAGATAATGCCAAGAGAAATACAATGCGCAGCTCATCTCCAAAGGCAAAGGTTTCCACACAAAATCAACTGCACACGATGAGAGAGCATGGGTTGACTCAGAGAACATGATTATTAGTTGGTATCATTGTTACCAGTGAGGCACCCCATGATATACACAGTGTGAATAAGCAAAGGTCCTTGGGTTCCAAACACTTGTATTCATTTAAGCAGGCTTTCTTCCAGTAAAAAGCTGGTGTGAGTCGGAACCAGGACCCTGCACACCCAACTTGATCGATTCCCTGCAGGTTTTGTGCAGACGGGCCAGCTTTTCAAAGGGTCGTGCTTCACAGCCAAGCCTGCACGGAAATCCCCACCTCCAGAGAAAGAGAGGAAGGGGTGGATCCCCCACACGTCACGCTGGCGGGATGGGGTCAGATTGGAGTGCCCATTCTAAAGGGTGCGCCAATCAGGAACAGAAACACCCCATCGAACCCTCCCAACCCAACGGAACCCTCCCGCCCCCACACCTCCCACTGACATGGGATCTACCCCCAGGGACCTTTCCCCCTCACCCCAACAAACCCTGAGTCTCCCCAACAGAAGCTCCCTGGCCCTGGAACTACTAGCACTTCCCTATCACCCAGGAGGGTCACTGCTAGAGGACACTGCCAAGATGCTGTCCAGGCATGCCCTGTCTCTCTCCTGGGGGCTGTACTTAACTGTGCACCCCCACCGGGGTCCCCGTTTGTCAGGACATGCTGTAAACCTTGTTGATGTGATGTCATGCTGGTGGGGGGGAGAATTCCCTACATGGGGGGGCGGGGGGTGGTGACACAGTGAGGAGACCCATGAAGTGAATGCTAATGTATGCTAACGGGGCTCCCGACCCCTCATGGCAGGGACACCATCATGTAATTGGTGGGGCGGGCATTATCTCCATGGGAAATCCTGTTGGCGTAAAATCCATTTTGGGACTCCCCTTCGGTTCTCCACCTCCTTCAGCCTTCCTGCCCGCCGAAAACAGGGACTGAAGAGCTCCCTTAAATCTCTGAATAATTGGCGTTTTTACAGCACTGCAGTAAAAGCAGGTTTATTTTAAGAAAGCAGAAAATTATGAATGAATGACCTTTTTCAAGCTTTATCACACATGCTGTTGTACCCTTCGTGTCCATTGGTTCTGTATACTGGGTGAATTGGCATGGAAGCTTGGCATGGAGGATATTAGGAGCCATGGGAAAGTGTGTAGAGGGGCATGAGGTGCATGAGTTAGCATGGATCAGGACAGCACCCTTCCCCCCCCCAACACCCCCACCCGGAATGAAAATCCCACCTTTTCAGGAACCTTATACCGAGATGGAAGGACTGAGTTGGGAAATCTCTCAACTCATGGTACCTGTAATGATATGTCTTTGTGTATATAACTAAAGAGTTAATTATAACATCTAGCTGTAACACTACCACTAGAGGGCATTACAAGATCCAGTATAAGTATCAACTCCTAGAGGACCTTGGTCTCTTTCTACCCAGGAGTGTTTAGTAAGCAGTTGTGTATTTAGATAGCGCTCAGTATAGTTAGTATATATAGTTGTGAATCAGTTAATTCAATCATATTTAATTACTTGATTTCTGGAGATAGTTCTGTAGAGTGTCGAACTCAGATATAATCAATTGTTACTTTAATAAATTTGTTTGTTTAAGTTGAAGACTTGTGTCTTCTTCAGGATCACACCATCAAACCATCGGCATCAACAGCAATTAGTAACGATACATACTACTAGACCCAGTAATATAACAGTACCTACTTCTCAAATGGAAATCCAACCTATAGTTTCCAAAATTCTCCCCCACCCGGAGCTTTCCTACTATCTTTTCAGGGCCTGTTTCAGGCAATTTGGTAGAGATTATAATCGTTGAGATTTCAATCAATTGACCTTGAAGTTTCCATTTTCCTTAAAGTCAATAAGCCCAATGGTCTTAACTTTCGCCCATAATAAAACACCCTCAACACTAGTAGCATCTATCGAGCAAGGAGTCGATAATTCCCTTCACTTTGAAGTGCCACCCGCACTCGCTTCCACAGGAGTTCACTTCAACCATTATCACAGCGGTCTACATCCCACCCCAGGCAGAAGTGAAAAGGGCGCTGGACGAGTTGTACACAGCTATAAATAACAATGAAACAGAACACCTGGAGGCCTTGTTCATCATGGCAGGGGACTTCAAACAGGCCAACCTAAAGAATGTTCAGCCAAAATTCCACCAACATATTTCCTGTCCCACCAGAGGAGCCAACACTCTCAACCACTGACTGCTGCGCAAAAATCCATCCTACTGAACCACCCTACGACTGCGCTTCAGAAAATCGGACCATAAGATGGTGCACCTTCTCCCGGCATGCAAGCAGAAACTTAAGCAGGAGAATCTGATTAAGAAGGTCGTGCAGTGTTGGTCCGAGGCAACAGAAGAACTCCTACGTGACTGCATGGAGTCAGTTGACTGGTCCGTATTTAAGAACTCAGCCTAAACAACCTAAAAGAGTATGCCACCACCGTCACAGACTTTATCAGCAAGTGTGTAGAAGACTACGTGCCAAAGAAAGTAGTACGTACGTTCTCCAACCGGAAACCATGGCTTAATCAGGAGATTGACTTCCTACTGGAGTCAATCTTGGGCAGCACGCTAGCATAGAGGTTAGCATTATGGCTTCACAGCTCCAGAGTCCCAGGTTCGATTCCCGGCCTGGGTCACGGTCTGTGTGGAGTCTGCACAATCTCCCCGTGTCTGCGTGGGTTTCCTCCGGGTGCTCCGGTTTCCTCCCAAAGTCCAAAGATGTGCAGGTTAGGTGGAGGTGTGGGCTTAAGTAGGGTGCTCTTTCCAAGAGCCGGTGCAGACTCGATGGGCCGAATGACCAACTTCTGCACTGTAAATTCTATGATACCTTCTATGATACTGAAGTCCAAGTCTGAGGCGTTCAGACAGGCAACCCTGACCTCTGCAAGAAATCCAGGTACGACCTCTGCAAAGTCATCAGGGATGCCAAGAGACAATATTGGACCAAGCTAAAGTCACAGTCTAACGTCACGGACACTCGTCGGTTGTGGCAAGGCTTAAACAACATACCGGGTTACAAAGCGAAGCCAAGTAGAATCTCCAGCAGCAGCGCACCCCTCCCCGATGAACTCCATCCATTCTGTATTCGGTTCAAGAAGGAAACCATCAAACCGTTGTCAACTGCCCCAGCAACCTCGGACACACCCATACCTACCGTCACAGCTTCCGAAGTCAGATCGACCTTCCTGAAAGTGAACCCTTGGAAAACGACGGATAATGATGGGGTCCCTGGTCATGCACTCAGATCCAGCACGGACTAGCTGGCAGATGTGTTCGCGGACATGTTCAACCACTCCCTGCTCCGTTCCGAGGTCCTCACCAGCTCCATGAAGACCACCAACATACCGGTGCCAAAGAAGAACAAGGCAACGGGTAGCATGGTAGCACAAGTGATTAGCACTGTGGCTTCACAGCACCAGGGTCCCAGGTTCGATTCCCTCTTGGGTCACTGCCTGTGCGGAGTCTGGAAGTTCACCCTGTGTCTGCGTGGGCTTCCTCCGGGTGCTCTGGTTTCCTCTCAAAAATCCTGAAAGAAGCGCTGTTAGGTCATTTGGACATTCTGAATTCTCTCTCCGTGTACCCGGACAGGTGCCAGAATGTGGCTTTTCACAGTAACTTCATTGCAGTGTTAATGTAAACCTACTTGTGACAATAAAGATTATTTTTAAAAATGCCTCAACGATTATTGTCAGGTGGCATTGACATCTATCATAATGAAGTGCTTCGAGAGGTTGTTCATGAAGCACATCAACTCCGCACTCCCAGAATGCCTAGATCCACTGCAATTCGCATACCGCCACAACCGGTCCACAGCAGACGCCATCTCCCTGACCCTACACTCATCCCGAGCGCATCTCAACAACAAGGACTCCTACATCAGACTCCTACATTCATTGACTACAGCTCCGCCTTCAACACCATAATCCCAGCCAAGCTCATAGCAAAGCTCCAAAACCTAGGACTTGGCCCTTCACTCTGCAACTGGATCCTCGACTTCCTGACCCACAGACCATAATCAGTAAGAATAAACAACAACACCTCCTCCACGATAGTCTTCAATGCGAGGGCCCTGCAAGGCAGTGTACTTACCACCTACTATACTCCCTATACACATGACTGCTTGGAAAAATTTGGCTCCAACTCCAGCTACAAGTTTTCTGACGATACAGCCGTAGTGGGTTGGATCTCGAACAATAATGAGTCAGAATACAGGAGGGAGATAGAGAACCCTAGTGGAGTGGTGTAACAACACCAATCTCTCCCTCACTGTCAGCAAAAATAAAGAGCTGGTCATTGACTTCAGGAAGCAAAGTATCATACACACCCCTGTCAGCATCAACGGGGCCGAGGTGGAGATGGTTGACATCTTCAAATTCCTAGGTGTGCACATCACCAACAATCTGTCCTGGTCCACCCACGTCGACATTACCACCAAGAAAGTACAACAGCGCCTATACTTCCTCAGGAAACTAAGGAAATTTGGCATGCCCACATTGATTCTTACTAACTTTTACAGATGCAGCATAGAAAGCATCCTATCAGGCTGCATCACTGCCTGGTATGGTAATTGCTCGGCCCAAGACAGCAAGAAACTTCAGAGAGTCGTGAACACCGCCCAGTCCATGATGAGAACCCATCCATCGACTCTGTCTACACCTCCCGCTGCCTGGGGAAAGCGGGCAGCATAATCAAAGACCCCTCTTAACCGGCATATTCACTCTTCCAACTTCTTCCCTCGGGAATGAGATACGAAAGTCTAAGAACATGCATTAACAGATTCAAAAACAGCTTCTTCCCCGCTGTTCCCAGACTCCTAACCGACCCTCTTATGGACTGATCTGATCTCGTCCCACATCTTCTCTACTGAGTACCTCTGTATGCTTCACCCGATGCCTGTGTCCATGTATTTACATTGTGTAATTATGTTTGCCCTATGTTTTTTTCTCATGTATGGAAAGATCTGTCAGGACTGTACGCTAGGGGCTTTTCACAGTAACTTCATTTGAAGCCTACTTGTGGCAATAAGCGATTTTCATTTCATTTAATTTTCCGAACAATACTTTTCACTGTACCTTGGTACACGTGACAATAAATCAAATCAAATCCAATCCAATTCCTAATAGAATGTTAGTCTCTAAATAAAAAACATCCCCATCCAGCTCTGGATTGACATCCAGGAGGATCCTCGATTTGCGTGAGCCAGTTAAACATTAAAGCTGTTGCGGACGAAATACCCAGTCGGGTGTTCAGATGATGGGGGCTTGTTATTAAAACGAAAATCTCTCCACTCCTACACATTAAACTCCACCGGAGGAGCATGAAGGTGTGCTAAAGTAAAACCCACAGAAAATACTTGAAATACCAATGTGGAACCTCAAAAGACACAATGACGTTTACAATCAGGACAAAACTTAAGCATCAATTTATTAAATTCTTTTATTTCTTTGATTGTCTTCAGCCATCTAATTCTTCTTTCTGTGAAATAAAAATAAATTGAAAGCACAATTAGCCACAACACCTTTGACAACAATCCTTAGAGAGAGAGATAGAGAGAATGAGAGATCGCAGAGCACTACTGGATGGAGAAAGGACCGTGGATCCCAGCAGGGGCTGAAGAGAAAAATCAACAGGTTTGGAGGAAATAAAGGCACGGAGTGAAGGAAAGAATTTCAGGAAGCATTTGGAAACACCAGAATCGGGGTGTTAAGAGGGATTAAGTTGAGGCAGTCACCAGGATACATGTAGAGCCTAACTTCATGACCATTACTGGTGAAACGGAAGGTGCAGCCTTGTATTAGAGAGGCAAAGGGTGTATGTGGACACATTGGGCTCTCATGTGTGTTATTAAACAGAATGGTTCTTGTCTATTTTCTGAGCAGGACAAATAGAACTCTGCTTACACACATGCACTGCAGGGGCGTTTCCAAATCTCGGGCAAACATGTCGACTTGCTGGCAACAATTAAACAAAGAAGGCTACCTTAATGACCAAGGAAACTGGCAGTAGGAAGGAAAAGATTTATTTTACTTTTAACAATAATCTGGCCTCGGCAGCAACTGTCTCACAGTCACCATGCCGATCACTGCTTGGGCTGGCCTTTATGTTCAGTTCTAATGAGCCCCAGTTGGGTGGGCCTCTGCCCCCGACCTGGGGAGCTGGTACTCCACAATCCCCACGGGGAGATCATTAATGGTTTCCCCCTGGGGGTTATGATAGCTAAGAAGGTCGCTGAATCTCCAAGGATAAGCTATACTGGGAGGTAGTCTGTGCCAAAAGAACAGCCCAAAGCTCTGATTCCAGTACAGTCAAAACAGACATGAAAGCGCCCCAACATCACCCATGGCAAGTGGCAAACTTTAGCACGTGACTGATGCCAATGGTGACACCAGTCATGAACAGGGTTCAGCACCATAATGACATATTGGTTTCAGAAGCTCAAAAGCCGACGCCAGCCCTGTAAACAGGGCATCAGAGGAGATCCATCTAGAGCACCGAGAAGGGGCAGCTTCATGAGTGGCTAACTTTGCCACTTCAGAATTGGCTTGTTCAGCCATCCAGTGGAGCACCGCAGATGGTCACATCTGACCAAGTCGAAGTTTGAAGGCTGCATTCTCCTCGGGGCGCGATTCTCCGACCCTCCGCCGGGCCGGAGAATCAGCGGGGGGGCCGCGCGAATCGCGCCCCAATGCCGGGACGCCATTCTCCCGCCCGTAAAAAAACGGACGCGCATGGCGCCAGGCTGCACGGAGAATCACCGGAAACAGCCATTGCGGCGATCCTCCAGTGGCCTGGTTCGCGATCGGGGCCCACCGATCGGCAGGCCGGCCTCTCTGTCGGGGGGCCTCTTTTCTTCTGCGGCGGCTCCTGGATCCCTGCGCCTTTTGGCGTCGGGGCCGGCGCGGGGAAGAAGGCGCTTGTTGGCGCCGGCCCAACTGTGCATGCGTGGACCCTGCTGAGCTGGGTTGACGCCAGGACCGACAGCTGGAGCGCCGCTCCAGCGCCATGCTGGCCCCCCCAGGACCCTAGAATCGGGTCTCGGAACCGCCGTTGCCGCCGGAGTAAAGTACTCCCGTTTTGGCGCCGGTGCCGGCACTCTGGCGCTGGACCAGAGAATCGTGGCCCTCTCCCAGATTGGAGAATGGCAATCATTTTTTTAAGTCTTCCATCTGGGAAGCAATCAATGCAGCTAATCGTCTGTTTGTTGTAAACCTATTCACATGCGAACATATGAATTAGGTCAGGAATAGGCTGCTCAGCCCCTTGAACCTGCTCCATTATTCAATAAACTGATCTGATTATAACCTCAACTCCATGTTCCCGCCTACTCCTGATAATCTTTCACCCCCTTGTCCATCAAGAAACTATTTAATTCTGTCAAAAACATTCAAAGACTCTGCTTCCATCACCTTTTAAGAAAGAGCGTTCCAAAGACTCACAACCCTCTGTGAGAGATTGGGCGGGATTCTCCCGCAACTGGCCGGATGGCCCAAAGCCGGCGGCAAGAGCGGCGTGAACCACTCTGGCGTTGGGCCGACCGGAAGGTGCAGAATCCTCCACACTTCCGGGGGCTAGGCCGGCGCCAACCGGCGGCGAAGGACCAGCGAAAGTTGACGTATGCGCAGGACTGCCGGGGTGGTTCTGCGCATGTACAGGACAGGCCGATGTTTCCTGTGCATGCGCAGGGGGTTTTTCTCCGCGCGGCCATGGCGGAGCCCTACAGAGGCTGGCGCGGAAGGAAATAGTGCCCCCACGGCACAGGCCTGCCCACAGATCGGTGGGCCCCAATCGCGGGCCAGGCCACCCCGGGGCCGGATCCCCCCGCACCCCCCGAGGACTCACCTAGCCGACCTCCAAGCCAGGTCCCGCCGTGATGGACCATGTCCATTTCACGCCGGCGGGACTGGCCAGGAAACGACAGCCGTTCGGCCCATCAGGTCCTGGAGAATTGCCGGTGGTGGCCGCTGCCAACGGCCCCCGACCAGCGCGGCGTAAAACCCGCCGCCGCCCGAAAACCGGCGCCAGAGAATTTGGCAGCCGGCGTTGGGAGCGGCGAAGCGGGATTCACAACGCCCCTGGGGATTCTCCGACCTGGTAGAGGGTCGGAAAATCCCGCCCAAGATTTCTCCTTGCAGAGTCTTAGTGGTTTATAGCATTGGACAGGCCCTTCGGCCCAACTTGTCCATGCCGCCCAGTTTTTGCAACTAAACTAGTCCCAATTACCCACATTTGACCCACATCCCTCTATACCTATCTTAACCATATAACTGTCTAAATACTTTTTAAAAGACAAAATTGTACCCGCCTCTACTACTGCCTCTGGCAGATCATTCCGGACACTCACCACACTCTTGTGTGAAAAAGTTGCCCCTCTGGTCTCTTTTGTATCTCTCCTCTCTCACCTTAAACCTAGACCCTCCATCTTTAGACTCCTCTATCTTTGGGAAAAGATGTTGGCTATCTAGCTCATCTATGCCCCTCATTATTTTATAGACCTCTATACGTTCATCCCAAAGCCTCCTACGCGGCAGGGAAAAAAGTCCCAGCCTATCCAGCCTGGCCTTATAACTCAACCCATCAAGTCCCGGTAGCATCCTCGTAAATTTTTTTTGCACTCTTTCTAGTTTAAGAATATCCTTTCTATAATAGGATGACCAGGATTGTATACAGTATTCCAAGTATGGCCTTACTAATGTCTTTTACAACTTCAACAAGATATCCCAAATCCAGTATTCAGTGTTCTGACCAATGAAACCAAGCATGGCGAATGCCTTCTTCACCACCCTGTTCTCCCGTGACTCCACTTTCAAAGAGCTATGAATCTGTACTAGATCTCTTTGTTCTATAACTCTTTCCTACCCCCAACTGAGTAGGTCCTACCCCGATTCGATCAACTAAAATGCATCACCTCACATTTATCTAAATTAAACTCCAATTGCCATTCATCGGCCCACTGGCCCAATTGATCAAGATCCTGTTGCAATCCCAGATAACCTTCTTCACTGTCCACTATGCGACCAATTTTGGTGTCATCCGCAAATTTACTAACCATGCCTTTTAAATTCTTATCCAAATTATTAATATAAAGAACAAATAACAGTGGGCCCAGCACTGATGCCTGAGGCACACCACTGGTCACAGGCCTCAAGTTTGAAAAACAACCCTCTACAACCACCCTTTGTCTTCTGTCGTCAAGTCAATTTTGTATCCAATTGGCTACCTCACCCTGAATCCTGTGAGATTTAACCTTATGCAACCGCCCATCATGCGGTACCTTGCCAAAGGCCTTGCTAAAGTCCATGTACACAACGCCGACTGCACTGCCCTCATCTACCTTCTTGGTTAACCCGTCAAAAAACTCAATCAAATTTGTGAACTGTGGGCTGGATTCTCTGTTTTTTTGCGACTGTGCTCCAAGCTGGCGAAAAACCGTGGCCTTTCATGCCAGAAGAACTGGTGTGAAATAGCCCCATATTCATAGCCCCGCAGAGACATAGCCGGACCTCCCAAATAGTGACCCCCGACCCTGACCGCCCGCCCCAAAACATCTTTGTCTTAAGTGAGTAACCCCTTATTTTTAAATAATGACCCCACAAGAGGGAAATCCTCTCCATATCCACACTGTCAAAATCCCTCAGGACTTTATATAAATCAATTTACCTTCCTCTAAACTCCAGCAATACAAACCTACCCTGTCCAATCTATCCTCATCGGATGACCCGCCCAGGTATTAGCCTTCTCTGAACTGCTTTTAATGCATTTTCGTCCTTCCTTAAATATGGAGACCAGTATTGCACATAGTACTCCAGATGTGGTCTCGCTAGTGCTCTGTACAACTGAAGTATAACGTTCCTACTTTTGTATTCAATTCCCTTTGCAATAAATGATGACATCCTATTAGCTTTCCCAATTACTTGCTGTACCTGCTTACTAATCTTTTGTGATTCATGGGCCGCTCCGACGCCGGCTGCCGTATTCTCTGGTGCCGGTTTTCGGGCGGGGGTGGGGTTTACGCCGCACCGGTCGGGGATCGTTGGCAGCGGCCCCCCAGCAATTCTCCGGGCCCCCATGGCCGAGCGGCCGTCAGTTTCTGGCCAGTCCCGCCGGCGTGAAATGGTTATGGTCCACCACGGCGGGACCTGGCTTGTAGGCCGGCTAGGTGCGTCCTCGGGGGGGGATCCGGCCCCGTAGGGTCCCCCATGGTGGCCTGGCCCGCTATCGGGGCCCACCAATCTTTGGGCGGGCCTGTGCCGTGGGGGCACTCCTTCCTTCCACATCGGCCTCTGTAGGGCTCCGCCGTGGCCGGTGTGGAGAAGAACCCCCCTGCGCATGCGCAGGAAACACGCCGGCCGGTCTGCCCATGCGCAGGAAACACGCCGGCGGTTCTGCGTATGCGCCAACTCGCGCCAGCACTTCGGCGGCAGTTGTTGCGGTGCCAACCACTCCGGGACTGGCCTAGCCTCCGGAGATTCCACAACTTCCGGTTGGCCCGACGGCGGAGTGGTTTGCACTGTTCTTGGCGTCGGGCCATCCCAACAATTGCGGGAGAATCCCGCCCATGCACTCGGACACCCAGATCCCTCAGCATCTCACAGCTCTGCAATCTCTCACCATTTAGATAATAGCAATTTGTTGCAAACGCTACTTGATTTACATTCCACTGGAAGTAAGAGGCCAGGCTGAAAAATACCCTTTGAAGCCTGTGCTTCAGCAGTGCTTTTTTATGAGACACAAACTAAATGGGGGGAAATATGTATTTTAAACATCGGACTCCTTGCCCAAAAATCTTCAAATGCAGCACTCAAAAACTGTGCAGATCAAGATCAGCTGGTGGCAACCATATCACACCTGCACTGAGCTGTCGCATTGACTACAGATTGAAATTGGTGAGTGTCAAAGATTATTTTGCTTCTGAATTGAGTGAATGGGGAATGAGAGAGGGAGAGGGAAAACGAGGCTGTTATAGAACAAGGCAGGCGCAGCAAACAAAACTTGTGATCGTGGAGTCCAGGTTCCTCCCACCTCCATTTGCTCATGGATCCACTCGAGGTATTCGGTGACCCGAGCGTACACCCCGGGTTTGTTCTGATTCGCACAGCCCGCTCCCCAGCTCGTAATTCCAACTAATTTCCACGTGTTGTCCTCATTGCAAGCAAGGGGGCCTCCGCTGTCGCCCTGTTTATTAGAGCCAAAGAGAAAAATTCAAAGGTAAGGAGAAAATCATGGATAAATTCCCCTCTGAGCACGCGTGTGCAACTCACACGGATGCAAATGCACATGGGGTACACGGAACATAAGGTTTTGGGTTGGAACATCCTGCATCGGGGTCATGTAGAGGTCAAGGCCCGCTCGGTGTCACCCGGCAGTGACATTGCTCGATTTGGCCAATTCGTGGCCAGCCGGCCGTCTCATTGTCCAGGTGGTCCTCAAAGGTGGAGGGCCAGTAGGAGGCCTTCAGTCCAGGTAAGGAAGAGAGAGAGTCCCTCGACCTTGTGATGCTCCACCCTGTGGCAAATTCCAAAGTTTTTAATCAAAAAACTGGCCACGGTTGCTGGACCACGATTGTGGAGGAAACCCCTGCACAGGGCAGCCTGCGGCTGTGACCAGTCAGGTAGGGAGAGTCTGAAAGCCTCCCAGGAGTGCTGCCCCCTTCAGTTCTCCACTGGGAGACCACCTCCAGGCAGCTGGCCTATTCCCTGCATGCTTCATGGAGACCGCACAGGCTGACTCGAATATTCCATTCGGCCATTGACAATAACCGTTAATAGACCTTCAATTACCCTGAATTTGGGAGCTGTCACTTACTGGTGGATAGCCCTTTGAAGCCCTAGCCTGCCTCCAAGAAAATGGCTCCGGAACAGAATGGAGCTGGCAAATAGACATGCCGGACAACAGCAAGTATTTTTAGACTTTCCCACCTCCGTATTCAACCCTGTATGGGGCAAAATTCGGCTCAGGATCTCAACAAACGGAAACACACAGGTAGATATACACAGATACTTGTACATAACCCATCGAAACATAGAATTTACAGTGCAGGAGGAGGCCTTTCGGCCCATCGAGTCTGCACCAGCCCGTGGAAAGAGCACCCTACTCAAGCCCACACCTCCACCCTATCCCCATAACCCTGTTCCCCCACCAAACTGTTTTGGACACTAAGGGCACTTTAGAATGGCCAATCCACCTAACCTGCACATCTTTGGACTGTGGGAGGAAACCGGAGCACCCGGAGGAAACCCACGCTGACACGGGGAGAACGTGCAGACCCCGCACAGATAGTGACCCAAACCGGGAATCGAACCTGGGACCCTGGAGCTGTGAAGCAACACTGCTAACCACTGTGCTACTGTGTGGCCGACAAACATGTGTAACTTTGGGAAGCAGAACTGGGACACATCCAATCTTCTGCGATACCAGGGCCATGTTGACTAATGGGATGGAGCCAGAAGCAAGGGGAATTGGAACTTTATTGTTAACCTACCAACACTGAAATGCAAGCAATGTAATTGGCCCAGATCTTCCGCTCTCTGGGTGGCCCTACCCTGGGAAGATGTGTTGAGGAGTGACCCTTGAGAATTGCTTGAGAAGTTTCAACCTTCGGTGGAAATTTCTCTCTTTCTGGAACCATCCGAAACCCTGAGTTGAAGTCGGAGCGTTCAAATGGTTCTGACATATTGAGCAGAATATTAACCCGTGAAAAGTTAAAAGGATCAAAGCTACTTCTAACTCCTATGTAACTACAATACAAAACTCTCCCCCCCTCCAACTCACCACCAGACCCCCCCCCCCAATGATTCCACCCCCCCACCGACTACCCCCACGACAACATCCCCGCCCACTGGCGACCCTGGACACCCCTACTACACCCTGATTACCTCCCCACCCCCAATTCCACCTGCCCACTCGACACTGCTCTGACCACCTGACCCTCCTCCAACCAGCTGAACCCCCTTGACCACCCAATGCCGGACCAGCTGACCCACTCCCGACCACCCGATAACTCCCAACCACCTGAATCCGATGAGGATTCAACCCGATATTTCAATTATTCTGCAAGATCAGAGAAGCTGTGATATTCCTCCTTGCAACAGAGATGGCAAAGGGGAGATTTAACAAAGGTGTTCAAATTATGAAGGATTTTGATTGTGTAGATTGGGAGAAACTGGTTTCACTGGCAGGAGGGTCAGTAAACAGAGGTTAAGATAATTGGCGAACAAGCTAGATGAGGAGAATTGTTTTATGACACGAGTCGTTATGGTCTGGAAGGTACTGACTGGAAATGGTGGTGGAAGAAAATTCAATCATAATATTCAACAAATTAATTGGATATATGCTTGAAACATTTCAAAAAATGGCAAGCGTTTTGGAGGAAGGGCACAGGAGGGAGTTCTATTGAATAGCTCTTTGAATGAACCAGCATAGGCCTGTTGACCTGAATGGCCTCCTGCATCATCAGCGTATCCAATTCTATGAACCCAATTCTCCTGTGCATGGCTCTACAATGTGATGGAGAGATAATTAGAGCTTCTATCATCACTATTCATAGCTCCAGACTACAACATGTACATAAAGGTGCATGTTGTCCATCAATATTGTATCATAGAAACTCGGACTCCTTGGAGAGCCAGTTGGTTAAATAGTCAATATGGATCAGCTTGGTGCGAACCGCGCTCTAAGGGATGTTCCCATGAATGCACACCGAGACAAACATCAGCAGATCAACTCGGTGTAAGGTGCTCTTTGTTTGACTAAAACTTTGTAGAATTTATAGAATTTACAGTGCAGAATCGGCCCATCGAGTCTGCACCAGCCCTTGTAAAGAGCACCCAACTTAAGCCCAACCTCCACCCTATCCCCGTAACCCCACCTAACCCTTTTGGACACTAAGGGTAATTTAGCATGGCCAATCCACCTAACCTGCACGCCTTTGGACTGTGGGAGGAAACTAGAGCACCCGGAGGAAATCCTTGCAGATACGGGGAGAACGTGTAGACTCCGCACAGGCAGTGACCCAAGCCAGGAATCAAACCTGATGCTGTGAAGCAGCAGTGCTAACCACTGTGCTACCATGCCGCCAACCTTAATCGGCCTTCAAATGCACAGTGTTGTCCCCGAGCGAGTGTTGCACACTGGCACAGGGGGCCAGCACGGCGCTGGAGCGATTCACGCCGCTTCAGCTACAGCATGAATTGGGCGCCGCGGGATCCGCGCATGCACAGTGGTTTCCTTCAATGCGCCGGCCCCGACACAACATGGCACAGGACTACAGGGGCCGGCGCAGAAGAAAGGAGGCCGCCAGCCAGAGAGGCCGGTCCGCCAATCGGTGGGCCTTGATCGCGGGCCATGCCACATTGGAGGCCCTCCCCGCACCTGGGGTCGGACCCCCCATTCCCCCCCACAGGCTGCCCCCTGACCCTTCCACGCCGAGTTCCCGCCGGCTGAGAGCAGGTATGGACGGCGCCGGCGTGACTCACCATTTTCACAACGGCCGCTCGGCCCATCCCAAGCCGAGAATCGGCAGGCCGGCCGCGTCGAGTGGCCTCCGACCGGCGCCGCGCCAACCACGGCAAACATGCCAGCGTCAATGCCGGGAGCGGAGAATCGTGTGCCGGCGTCGGGGCGGCATGGCGTGATTCGCGCCGGTTGCAGCGATTCTCTGGCCCGGCCCCGGGCTGAGAGAATCCCGCCCTAAATCTGGTGCTTGATCCCTATTCTGACTCGGACCTGCCTCCTTGCCCAAACTAGGGTGGAGCGCGTGGAGCTGTGGGTCAGAACTGTTTTGGATAGAGAACTGGAGAAGAGGTATGTTCACGGCTCTGAGAAAATTTGGAGCCATTGAAAGGCATGGAAATGAATATTTACTGAAATAGGCAGTAACTGACACTTTTACAAGCAACACAAAATACCAAAGTTACTCATAATTGGGAGGAACCTTGATGGTGAGAAGTCCTCCTGAGTGACCAGTTACCCAGACTTGTGGTGCATTTTGGGACCGTACCTGACAGGAATCGACACCTCCCTGAAGATACCCAGCGCAAATCATTCTGGAGCTTATGCTCTTGTAGTAGACTTCAGGTCGACTGCACACATGGTTGGATATTAGGGGAACCTGGGCCGCCCTCAGGTTAAAAGAAATTTCATCTGCTGGATTACAAATGCAAATCATTTAGCATATTTCTTGCAAAGGAACGGGACACTCAAAAAAAAGCCTTGGCCCAGGTCTAGCTGGCAAAGTAACGGCAAGTTTAAGGGCAGCTGATGCTATCATTATTTAGTCATCCAGCAGTTCATGGTAAGGAACCCTGCGACTTAGAGAGTGCCGGAAAGCTGCTCGACCATTTGCAACAATCCACCTCTCACCTCACAAAAAACGGCAATTTGCACTGACCCTCCCGATGAGTTTCATAAAGTGACTACAGCAATGCATTAATCGACCATTAAACCCGTCCATTAACCGGGTGCTCCGATTTCCTCCCACAAGTCCCGAAAGATGTGCTTGTTAGGCAAATTGGACATTCTGAATTCTCCCTCCCAAACAGGCACTCGGAGTGTGGCGACTAGGAAATTTTCACAGTAACTACATTGCAGTCTTAATGTAAGCCTCTTTGTGTCACTAATAAAGATTATTATTATTAAAAGATTATTATTAACCTTCGCAGAAAGTTAGGCCTAGAACTTAACAGTGTAAGTAGGTTTCTGAGCAGAGGGTCTATGTCACTCGAACTCTCTGCCTCTGGAAGGGAACAACTTAAATCATGAAGCTTCATTCCTGCAGGTAGTAAGTTGTTAATTTGAATCAAAATTTTACATTTTCTTCTTTCTTTTTCTTTCAGTATCTCTTTTCTCTCTCTCAATTCACTCCTTCCCTCTCTTTCTCTCCATCTGATTTGACTCCAACTCACTCTATTTCCCTCACTATTGTTCTTAAATCGCACTAAGATCTATCGGTCCCATTGTTGACTAAGGTCCCAGATGCCCATTTCCTCCGCTGTCATCTCGCACCTCCAGGAACTTGCAAGTCGAATAAGGTTTCATATTGTAGGACGAGGAAAGAATTCGAAATAACAGGGCCACACTGCAAGATGCATTGTTCCAGCAACATTTGGGCTGTTGCCTTTAATTTACAAAGGGATGTACAGGATTGGAAAAGCTCATTACAGTCAATTGAGTTGGTCCAAGAGTTCATAAAGTATCCATGCTTGTCCTCCCCAAGAAGTCAATCCAGCTCGTTTTGAATACCCACGCATTGACTACCATCTTTATGAAGCTGCCAAATATGAACTGTTTATTGACCTTCCTCACTTGAGCTTGAGTCCATGCCCCTAGTGACAGAGTTGATAATAATGTTAAATGATTTATTAGTGCTTTATTCAACACCAGTTGGAAACCAATTATATTTTCTTCCCTCCTAATCTCGCCTCTTCCCCTCGCCTCCTCTCCCGTAGGCAATGGACGGTACAGTTTGACTTTGAGAGTGAAGTGGCCTGCAAAACATTTCTTCTCATTGACACAGAACCCATTCTGCAAGGTGAAAATTATTCCTGTTGACTCCTTGCTGTGCTTAAGAGCTCCATGGGTGATAGTCTCTCATTCGGTTGAGCACAGTATTTTTTGTGAACTTGCAAGGCAAGTATTGTTGGATACACCATCACACAGCGGATAGTGTCATAGTCAAACTTCATGTTTGCAACACGGATTTGGATCAGAAAAGGCAACCCTGGTTCATTTTTTCCTGTCAATTATTAAGACTGTGCAAGATTAGTTTTCTTCAAAGATTTTTTCAAGCCCATTTTTTTTAAGCCGTGCTTCCTAAAGTGCCCATAGATGAAGTTACTGTAGGTATTACACTCATGCTTGTAAAAAGTGCTTGGCAGTCCTGTGTGCAGAGATGGACAAAGAATGATGAAACAGGGGAAGACTGCCTGACTGAAGAAATGGGAACAAAACAGAACATAGGCGATTGCTTAATTGGACAAAGGTTAAAAATGTGTTTTTCTGCTTTTCGCTCAATGGACAAAATAAGCCCAGCTGCAAAATCCCTGGGGTGGAGAAGATAAGAACTGAGACTGTTTACCCTCAAGACGGTCCTGCAGACAAGGGAGTGTATGTGCTGAAGTTGTTTTTTTGGGGGCTCAAGGTTGAACTTTCATGAACTCGAACAGGGATGGGTGCCACTGCCGCCTGACGACCCGGAGGGGTCACGGACATCGGCGTGAGTGACCGGCTGCACTCTCTAAGCATCAGGAGCTCGTGAGTGTCAGGAAGTAGTGACCTGGTCAGCCACCAAAGATGCCGAGGGGATTCGCTCAGCGGACTGAGCACCCTCAGACGGGAAGGCCGATTGCCATTTTGTGAGTATATTTGTAGGGACTTGTAATGCGCAATAAAGAAGTTTGATTGAATTATTCTACGCAGTCACATGACCAGGGCCAGGGGCAGTTTAGCTCAGTGGGCTTGACAGCAGGTTTGTGATGCAGAGTAAGGCCCACAGCGTGGGTTCAATTCCTGTACGGGCTGGGGTTATTCATGAAGGACCCACCTTCTCCACCTTGCCTGAGGTGTGGTGATCCTCAGGTTAAATCACCACCAGTCAGCTCTCCCCCTCTAAGGGGAAAGCAGCCCATGGCCATCTGGGGCTACGGCGACTTGATTTTTGCTTTTATACAGAGTAAGACTGGAAGTCAGGCTGAGTAGAGCCTCAGCTATGGGAAGGACTTTACAACTGACATATTACATTTGGTGTCACAAGGCATTTACATAGTCCACTGCCCTGTGATAATGCATGTTTGCGCATGAATGCATGGTGACACTGTACTAGTCCCCAGTAGGATGTTACCCATTTACTCCTCTCAAACTTACTCCGCTGCTCTTTCGAAGGTATTGAGCTTTGCTGTGGGGTACTCAGTGGACAGAGCAGCCCGCCAGCCCACTCACTAAAGTGGCCATGCTTTGCATGTAAGTCTCAGCAGGCTGTTTGAACACGAGGGGCAGATTTTATCCAAAGCTGCCACTATGCCCATTCCTCGGCAGGAATCAACCCTTGGTGAGGACCAGGGACCCTGGCTGACCTTTTCGCCTCCTTGACCCAGGAAGATGGAACCCAAGTGGTGTCACTTCGACTGCCTGAGATGATGTCCTCATTTCTATAAACTCCATTTACCTCCTCCGTCGGTCAGACCCCATCCTGAAATCCAGCAGCTTTTACCTTCCCCAAACTCCTGCCCTGAATTGGGGAGGCAGATAGGCTGAATCCAATCTGTGTGGAAAACAAAATCCGCAAGTCATTCCCTGGAAGCACTTTTCAAAACTAGAATCTCAAGACAGAATCCTAAAAAAGCACAGGTCAATAAAACAACAGTGGGGGGGGCGATTCTCCAAAATGGAGCCCACGTGTTCGCGCCGTCGCGTTTCACGATGGAGCAAAACGGGCATGGGGACGACCGATTCGGGCCCCCACAGGGGACCAGCACGGCGCTGGAGTGGTTCATGCACGGGGGATTTCTTCCGCGCGCCGGCCCCGCGTCGGTGTTCAGGGGCCGGCCGCGCAAGAAAGTATGCCCGGGGGGAGAGAGAGAGACCGGCCCGCCGATCGGTGGGCCCCGCGGCCGCTCGGCCCATCCGGGCTGGAGAATCGGTAGGTGCCTGGAGGAGACTTTTTTTTTGTTCCCTGCAGTACACAGTCTTATTCCAAATAAAGCTCTTTCTACACTGACCACAGCTTAACGTCATCCTTGGCAAAAAAAAAGTCAGTGAATTGCACTTGGGTTAAATTTCCATATCCCAAATCAGCAATCTTCCTAATCCCTGACCAAGCCTGGATTTAGCAGAGTCAATTTTGAAGACATTTTAAACTCAGCAGAGAACTATGGTATTGTGAAATGCCGATGTGAAACATTAGTCTTTTGTGTTAGCAGACTGGGTATTGTGTCAGCATTTTAATACCAGTTAGTGTACAATTCTGTATTGTTTTTGTTCTGTGGATTTAGGTTAAGGAGGAATTGTATTCAGAGTATGGCAAGATTCATTTTCAGATAGCAATGTGATGGTTTAATGAAGAGACGAGACTTTTACCCAATCCTTTTGTGTTAAACCTTCACCCAAATCACGAGTGAGAGTGTAGCTTGCTGACGCGCCCCACTAAAGAACTGCTTTGCATTTACCTTTCAGAACGTGTCCATAAACCAAAGTTAAGGCTCTTTCTGTGAGCTTAGGGAATGGGAGACAAAGTTACCATTAAACGTCAATGGTCCCTCCAGTTTTATGAGTGCGATGTCGTAATCATAGCTCCGCTCCTTGTATTTCCTGTGGTGTATGATCTTCTCCACAACGTAGGATGAACTTTCAGTCAGAGGTTGCTTTACAATTCCAACATAAACTTTCCACGAGGTGATAAATAAAAACCTGAGACCAGAAAGGATAGTACTGAGTTAGACCAGGCTCACCCCGTGATCATCTCTACCCTCACCCCCTTCCCAGGTGAGAAAACAGGTTTACCACAAGTGCGGGAGTCAAAATCCCGATGTGAGACATGGGTTGGACTTTTTCGGCTGTAGGGGTTCTCTGTTCCCACTGGCAGCGCATCCTGCACACGGACATCCTGGTGCCGTGGGGGTGACCTTCAATGGGAAATCCTATTGCAGTTGAGAATCCAGACGCCAGCAAATGGCGCGTCTCCAAGAAACAGCTGGACTGGGGGGCCGGAAAATCCAGCCAATGGTTTTTAGTGTTTAAATTCTGTCTTTTCCGATGCTGATCCAGATACATTTCTTTTTTTAATTCATAGGATGTGAGCGTCGCTGGTTGGGCATTTGTTGCCCATCCCTAATTGTCTTTGAACTGAGTGACTTGCTGGGCCTTATCAGAGGGGCAGTTAAGAGACAATCACATTGCTGTGGGTCTGGAGCCACCTGTAGGCCACAGCAGGTAAGGACGGCAGATTTGCTTCCCTGAAGGACATTGGTGAACCAGATGGGCTTTTACGACAATCGACAATGGTCATCATTAGACTTTTAATTGCAGATTTCTTTCATTGAGTTCAAATGTCACCATCTGCTGGAGCATTACCTTTGATCTCTGCATTACTAGTCCAGTGACAATACCGCTATGCCATTGCGTCCCCTCATGCTATCTGTCCTCCATTATCATGGCCAAAACAATTGCGGCTCTGTGTTGCTAATTTAAGGATGGTTGCGTAGTGTTCACAAAGACCTCAAATAGCTTTCAAATTGAACAAAGCTGTACATTTATTAACACTACTTAATCGGATTTGACACTTATTCCTCAATAATAAACATATAATCGACACTCATCTACTACTAATCTCTACACTATCACAATAACTATGATCTGCTCTCACTCACACTATCTTTCCTTCAGTCTGTCCTCACCTCTCACCCCAAGGCTTAGCATCGATACCTGACAAAGCTGCACATAAAGCTCCCTCTAGTGGTTGACTTAGACATTACATTAACCCTTACAGTTCCTTACATTTATGATAATGTCACACCGGCATGAGCTCAGACTTATTTTGGCCAGGTTCCCACTGTTCACCCTCTGGAAACATGCGCTCATTCCAATACTCTGTACCATGTCCCATTCACCCATCACCCCTGTGGCTTACTGACATATGTTGGCTCCCAATCTGGTAAGGCCTCGATTTTTAACTTCTCATCCTTGTGTTCTGACCTCCGCCGGGCCTCACTCCTCCCAATGTCTGTGACTCACACCAGCCCTGCAATCACCCGAGATCTCGGTGCTCACCCCATTCTGACCTCCTGGCATCCCCGATTTCCCTGGTTCCAGCATTGGTGTCTTCAGCTGCCCAAACCCTGAGTTCTGGCATACCCTCCTTAAATCCACCCCCCCCCCCCCCCGCCCCCCCACCCTCTCTCTCTCTCTGTTTCTCTCTCTTCAAATTCAAGATGTTTGTTAAAGCCTCTTTCAACAAATTTCTGATCACCTGTCCTGATATTTCTTTATACAGCTCGGAGTCGGTTTTATTTTGGATAATTCTCTCGTCCAGCGCGCCGTCGGATGTTTTGCTACACTAAAAGCACGACATGAATACAAGTGATAGAAAATGATTGATCTCTGCAGGCTATTCCACCAAGGCCATTCCAGACCCGCCTGATAAACATCCACTTTCCAGCAAAGGTCACCGTGGGTTGAGATCAGAGCTGGAATTTAATGTGGGTGATGGGAATTTCAATCAGGCACTTACCTGGGCAGCGTCGAGCTCCCCATCTGATTAAGCCCCCAGTGGAATGAAAATCCCATCCCCAAGAGTGCTGGCAAATTAGAGGCTGATGTGGTGCATTTTGATAAAGTCCCACACAAGAGGGTAATGTGCAGAATTAAAGCACATGGATTGGGGGTAATATATTCTCATACAATCCCTACAGTGCAGAAGGAGGCCATTCAAACCATCAGGTCTGCACTAACCCTCTGAAAGAGCATCCTACCCAGGCCCACATCCCTGCCCCAAACCCGGTGGCGACTAAGGGGCAACTTATCATGGTCAATCTACCTAATCTGCACATCTTTGGACTGTGGGAGGAAACCGGAGCACCCGGAGGAAACCCACGCAGACACCGGGGAGAACGTACAAACTCCGCACAGACAGCCACCATGCCGCCCTGTTGGCACGTTTGAGAATTGGTTAGCAGACAGGAAACAGAGAGTAGGAATAAATAGGTCTTTGTTTAAGTGGCAGGTGGTGACTAGTGGGGTCCCACATTGATCAGTGCTCATCCCCAGCTAGTCACAATATACATCCATGATTTGGATGAGGGTAACAAAAGTAATATTTCCAAGTTTACTGATGACCCGAAGCATGGTGGGAAGGTGAGTGGCGAGGGGGATGTTAAGAAGCTTCAAGGTGATTTAGGCAAGTTGAGTTGGTGGGCAATTATGTGGCAGAAGCAGTTTAATGTGGATAAATGTGAAGATATTCATTTTGGACTGAGAAACCGAATGGCTGAGTATTATCGAAATGGTGATAGACTGGGAAATGATGGCGTACAGAGGGACTTGGGTATCCTGCTGCACCAGTCACTGAAAGCAGGCAGTTAGGAAGACAAATGACATGTTGGCCTTCATTGCCAGAGGACTTGTAGATACAGGTGCAAGGATGTCTTACTGAAGCTGTACAGGGCCTTGGTGAGACCACACCTGGGGTATTGTGTGATGTTTTGGTCTCCTGATCTAAGAAAGGATATACTTGCCAAAGAGGGAGTGCAGCAAAGGTTCACCAGACTGATTCCTGGGACAGCAGTATTGTCAAATGAGGGGAGATTGGGTAGACGGGGCCTGTATCCACCTGAGTTTAGAAGAATGAGAGGGGATCTAATTGAAACGTACATACTTGTGCCAGGGCTGGACAGACTGGCTGTGGGGGGCCTAGAACAAGGGGTCACATTCTCACGATATGAAGTAGGCCAGGGGATCGAGATGAGGAGAATTTTTTTCACTCAGCGCCTGGTGAACGTGAGGAATTCTTGACCACAGAAAGCTGTGGAGACCAAATCACTGAATATATTTAAGAAGGAAATAGATAGATTGCTAGACACTGCAAGTGTCAAGGGGTATGGGCAGAGAATGGGAGAGTCCGGCTTGGTGATAGAGGATCAGTCGTGATCATGTCGAATGGCGTAGCAGGCTCGAAGGGCCGAATGTCCTACTCTTGCTCCTATTTTCTACGTTTCCATGTTCCATTACTGGCAGCGTCACCCAGAACAGCCTCCCCGAACAGGCGCCGGAATGTGGCGACTCGGGGCTTTTCACAGTAACTTCATTGAAGCCTACTTGTGACAATAAGCGATTTTCATTTTCATTTTCAACAGTGACCACTGCCAGTATTACACCCAGGCCTGCAGGAAGAATCGGCTACGGACCTGGGATAGAGGTGAGTGTGGGCAGGATTGGAGTCGGGGAATGGGGTTGTCACCTGTGAGGGGTGGGGTGGAGTGGGATAGGCATTCGGAAGGTTGGAGGGTTTGTGGAGGGTGGGTGACTTGCTGTGGGACCCCCATACCCTGATAGCAGACATCTCAATTGGCCACAGAATGCCCATGAACAAAGGGACCCTCCAGTACGACGCTGGTTGCTGTGCGGCCTCGCCAGATAGCGAGTCCTCTGCTAGTTGAATATCAGCAGCAGTGCAATGAGGCCCTTAAGTGATCATTTTGTGGCCACCTTAGGACCTCAATTTGCCTCCAGGTGAGGAGGCGGCCGGCCCTGGACTTGACACCCATTAGCCCCAGCTGATCTCACAGCCCCACCCCCGCAACTATCTTCAAACTCACTGGGATGGGGATGAAGGGGGTATTAAATAGCTGGCTTATAATGCAGAACAAAACCAGCCTCCCCGAACAGGTGCTGGAAAGTGGCGACTAGGGGCTTTCCACAGGAACTTCATTGAAGCCGACTTGTGACAATGAGCGATTATTATTATATTATTCTTAAATTCTGCCCCAGAATGGGAAATGTGACTTACTTAACAACACAGTGAGCAGCGGTGGCTATCCACTGTGACGCGATGATGGATCCTCCACATAGGTGATGTCCATTGACGTGAAGACTTGCCTGCCATGGCCACTGACCAAACACTGAGATATTCCCACCAACAATTCGAGGCGAGTAGCTGGGCCTGGAACCGCACTCTGCAACAAGAGAAGAAACACAAACATCACGGCAAACTACGCACTATAGAGGTTTTGTCCTTACCTTCCCCCCTCCCTTCGTCCGGGAGCCATTGATGGCACCAAAGGAGGACATTCAGCCCATCTGGTTCAAGTCAGAATAATCCAGTTGGTCCTATTCCTTTGCTCTATTCCCTAATTCCTTCATATTTATTTTCTTTAAGTGTCTACCTTTCATTGTCTCTGTAAGCAGCGAATTCCAGCTTGCTACCACTCTGCAAAAAGGTTATTTTCCACACCACCACCACCCTTAGGTGCAGACTCGTTGGGCCGAATGGCCTCCTTCTGCACTGTATGTATGTTCTATGTTCCCCGCTGCCAACCACTCCCCCCCCCTCCCCACCACCACCACCCCCACCCCCACCACCCACTCGCCACCACCTAATGGTAACAGCTTTTCATTGTCTACCTCTATCAAATTTCCCCTCAATCGCCTTTGCTCCAAGGAGAACAAGCCCAGGTTCTCCAGCCCAACCTTGTCACGAAAATACCTCACCCCTGCAATAGTCCTGGTACATCTCCTCTGCACCCTCTCAAGGACCCCCATGTTTTCCTGAACTCTGGTGCCCAGAACTGGGCACAGTAGGCTCACTGTGGCCGAACCTGAGGTTTATACTCAAATACTGTATTGGCGAAGCCCAAGACCACGTAACATTGCGAAATGCTATCTCAACATGGCCTGCCTTCTTCATAGATTGCTATATATGCATCCCCGGGTCCCTGCACGCTCTACAGAACTGTGTCTTTAAGTCTATATTGTCTTCCCCATTTCCTATCCCTCTGTCCTTTCTTCTCCCTCCTCCTCCCTGTACCTCTCTAACTTCATCTCCTTCACTCACACTCCCTCCTCCTGTAATAAAACTTTCTTTCCCTCAAGCCTCCCTCCTTCACTCACTCCTTTCGCCCTCTAATCAATACTTCCCTCACCTCTCTCTCTCACACAGCTTCTTCAAAGCTCATTAGAACTCTTTCCTTCCCCAGTTACACACACTTCCTACCCACACATTCCTCCCTCACTCACTCCCTCTCCCTCATTCATCCTTGGATACTCTCTTTCCCCCCCCCCCTCACTTTCACATCCATATTTTCATCCTCACTCCTGATATTCACTCCTGTTCCTTCTCCCAACTCGTCCCTCTCTTCTCTATTTTTAATTGCTGCTTGCCCGATTCTGTGGCCATTCAAAAGTCGCACCAGGCCATCGTCATACAGCATGCAGCTTGCTGAATTTTTCAACCTGCTACTTTGCCTGTTTTCCAAGGAAAATGCTGATAGAAATCATCATAGCAAATGTTCAGATCGGCGAGCTTCAACACTTCATTCTCCTCTCCAGCAGGTGGCGCTGTTGTACCACTAAATGACATTGGTCTCAGCAGTGCCACTTGAAGTCAATGGGAGGTACTGCACAGCAACAGCCTCCTTTATTGAATTTATCAGAGTGCTGGATTTATGTTTCATGAACTTGTGCGGGGTCTGCACGTTCTTCCCGTGTCTGCGTGGGTTTCCCCCGGGTGCTCCGGTTTCCTCCCACAAGTCCCGAAAGACGTGCTTGTTAGGTGTTAGGTGAATTGGACATTCTGAATTCTCCCTCTGTGTACCCGAGCAGGCGCTGGAATGTGGCGACTAGGGGCTTTTGTAATGTATGCCTACGTGTGACAATAAAGGTTATTATTATGATAAAGAAATCTCTGTGTTGGCTCGAAGGTGAAACTGTGCTGGGTGATGTTTTCTCTTAACGCATTTGCATCAAATTGCTATTTCAACAGAAAATAATCAAAAGCATCTCACAGTAGTTTCTCTGAAAACAATGTGGCACCAAATGAGCTGATCTCATCTGTTTTAATATCATTGTTCCTTCTTCTAGCTCCCTCATTGCCAATCCCTCCTGTTTTGCCTCGTCTTTGAGGCTTGACTCCAGACATTCCTACAATTGCAGGTCGGAGTTTAGAGGTCAGGAATTTGTTGGCGATTGATTGAGTTCCACTCTCCAAATTCCTGTGCCTTCTTGGTCCGTCAGTGACCCTCCTACCAATTTTGCCTCGCTCTGTATTAATTTCAATGTTTCATTAAAATGCAGCATCGACTGAGAAAGGAGTAGGTTTACAGTACAGTATTCAGTTTGGCCTCCTTTATGCATACTACTACCCTACTCAGATAATCATAGAATCCTTACAGTGCACAAAGAGACCATTCAGCCCAATGAGTCTCACCGGCCCTACGAAAGAGCGCCCTACCCAAGCCCAATCTCCTGCCCTATCCCTGTGACCCCACCCAACCTTTGGACACTAAGGGGAAATTTAACGCGGCCAATCCACCTAACCCGCAAATCTTTGGACAGTGGGAGGAAACTGGAGGACTCGGAAGAAACCCGCGCAGACACGGGGAGAACGTGCAGACTCCATACAGACAGTCACCTGAGGCTGGAATTGAAGCCGGGACCCTGGAGCTCTGAGGCAGCAGTGCTAACCACTGTGCCACCATGTCACACTGCACACCACTACTTTACGACTTCCATAGTCCCGTGTGGGTGATACTTGTTCCAGTCCCACATTAACCCTTCCAGTCCGGAACACCCTCATATGACAGTGACTGCCTTAAACCAAAGAGTAAATGCTGGAAAATCTCAGCAGGTCGGGCAGCATCTGTAGGGAGAGAAAAGAGTTAACGTTTCGAGTCCAGATGACCGTTGTCAAAGCTTTTGCCAGACCTGCTGAGATTTTCCAGCATTTTCTCTTTGGTTTCAGATTCCAGCATCCGCGGTAATTTGCTTTTATCCAGTGACTGCCTTAAACTAGGTAAACACTGGAAATTCAACTCCAAACAGAGGAACAGCTACTTCCCTGTCTGCCCCCACTTCCCCCAGTAAACCTCTCCATTTCTCTCTTTCCCTCTCTCTCCCTCCTTAAAGACCTTCATTATAAATATATAACAACAATCTTTATTGTCACAAGTAGGCTTACATTGCAGTGAAGTTACTGTGAAAAGCCCCTAGTCGCCACATTCCGCCGCCTGTTCGGGTACAGAGAGGGAGAATTCAGAATGTCTAAACTATCTAACGGCACGTCCTTTGGGACTTGTGGGAGGAAACCGGAGCACCCGGAGGAAACCCACGCAGACACAGGGAGAATGTGCAGACTCAGCACAGACAGTGATCCAAGTCAGGAATTGAACTTGGGACCCTGGCGCTGTGAACCCATAGTGCTAACCACTGTGCTACCGTGCTGCCCAACATGTCTTTAACCAAGCTTTTGATCGCCTGTCCTATGTGACCAATACATGAAGCGCTTTGGGACATTTTTCTACTTTGTACCCTTGTTAATAATAATCAACATCTTCAAATACCTGGAACAGGATCCTCTCTCCATGAAACTCACCTAAACATTTCAATGATGTCACCTTGCCTGAATCACACTCGGTACTGCAAAAAAGAAAGAAAAGCAAATCAGAGGTAAAAATCCAAAACTGAACAAGTACATTTACATTAAAATATGAAAATGGCGAACAACGCGGCGATAGAGTTTCGTTAAGGTTCCATTTTTAGTTCAGCACAGATGGAAATGGACTTGGAACACTTTTGTAATCATTCCTGGATACCCATTGACTACCCACATTCTCCATAGGCTGTTAAAATAACCTGCTCGTATTACAAATCGTCAGGTTCATCACTGACCTCAAATTATACCCTCCACCACCCCAACCTCCCCCACGTAATCCCTTCCAACACATTGAAAAACAAGTTAAATGCTCCAATGCGCAGACATCTTGCCAAATTGAGATCAAATGAGCTGCAGAGATTTCTTCACCCAAACTTATCCTGTGACCTTTAAATCTGATTAACATTACAGTTAACTTCAAACCACATTGGGATCTCTCAACTTGCAATAAATTCTTGTCTGCAAACTGTGGAGTTCTGGGCCGAAAATCAATGTTAAAGCAAAAAGCAGCGATTATAGTAAATCATTGCATGTAGGTGTGACAAAGAGTACTAACTTGAGACATTAAGTAGATCGTTGGACCTCACACTTTCTTTTTTTTTTCATGTTTCCAATTAAGGGGCAAATTATTTTTTTTATTTTAAAAAATTTTGTTTTTATAAATTTAGCGTACCCAATTAATTTCTTTCCGATTCAGGGGCAATTTAGTGTGTTCAATCCACCTACCTTGCACATCTTTGGGTTGTGGGGGCGAAACCCACGCAAATACGGGGAGAATGTGCAAACTCCACACAGACAGTGACCCAGAGCTGGGATTGAGCCTGGGACCTCGGCACTGTGAGACAGCAGGGATTAAGGGGCAATTTAACATGGCCAATCCATCTACCCTGCACATCTGTGGATTGTGGGTGTCATACCCACACTGTTAAGTAATGGGTTAAGAGACATTGCAATTAGTTGTCTCATTTATGTTAAGTATCCATTAATTGACACTGATATGTAAAGGGGCTTCAGGTGGCCTCTGTCAGATGATGTATAGTTAGGGTTTTGTGCCAAGTCTGTTGGAATGAAATAAATGTGCGTTGGTGAAAAAGGAACAGAACTTTTGACTCTTCATATCACAGCAACTAAAACATCTAACAGCAGACACGGAGAGAATGTACAAACTCCACATGGTCAGTGACCCAGGGCCGGGATTCATAGAATCATAGAATTTACAGTGCAGAAGGAGGCCATTTGGCCCATTGAGTCTGCAGCAGCCCTTGCAAAGAGAACCCTATTTAAGCCCACGTCTCCACCCTATCCCCCTAAACCAGTAACCCCACCTAACCTTTTTGGACACAAAGGGCAATTTATCAATGGCCAATCCACCTAACCCGCAAATCTTTAAACTGTGGGAGGAAACCGGAGCACCCGGAGGAAACCCACGACAGACATGGGGAGAACGTGCAGACTCCACACATACAGTGACCTAAGCCGGGAATCGAACCTGGGACCCTGGAGCTGTGAAGCAACAGTGCTAACCACTATGCTACCGTGCTGCCCACGGGAACTCGGGTCCTCAGTGCCGTGAGTCAACAGTGCTAACCACTGCACCACTGTGCCTACCCGACCTCGCATTTTCTATCTGAGTCATATTTCTGAGACCTGTTGTCTGGCAACGTGACTGAATTGAAAATCAGTAAAATCACCAGAGCAAGACAAAGCAGTTGATTTGAATGTGTTAAGCTTATAAAACATGAATCTTTAATGATTTATGTACCTCAGTGGGATCACCATTTGTATCCTGGGGATATGGATCGTGTGCTGGCTGAAGTTTACTTCCACAAAGTTGTGTTTGAGCTTCTCCTCAATGGATGCAATGGGAAGCTCCGTGGAATTGATATAACTGGGAAGACAACGCAGAGAGATGAGGGAAAGGTCTTACTGCTCGCAGAGTCAAAACCAGCAACACTTTACAACCAGACAAATAAAAATTTGAATGATAGGTAACAGTATGGGAAGCCACGTCTTCCCATGCATCACCTGGCATCTTGTGGAAAATCCGGGGAATTTTCCCATTGCATTGCACGTCCAAACACAGGGACAAAGGGTGGAGAGAAAACGACCTGCTCCCCATCCAGGGAGTCCCACATAATTGTGATACTTTATATGTCACAATACACTCGAACCTCTCCAGTCTGGAAATCTGCCATTCGGAAACACCAGTTGCACGGAAATGTTTTGAGCAGGTCCAAGAACTCATGTCATCATAGATATTTATATCTACATTGCTTTCTGGTTCGTGCACTTGTGGTTAGGCATTCTAATGTCATTTTACAATCTAAAACATTCTGAAATCCAGAAATGACTTGGTCCCAAGCATTCTGGACTAGCGAGGTTACCGTGTATATGCATTCTTCTACCCCACATGGCCTCCTGGGAGCTGTGGAAAGATAAAACGCACATAAAGAACCCAACACGATTTTAAATCGTAGAATGGTTCCAACAAAGGAAGGGTCCATTCGGCCCGTCACGTCCATGCAGACCTCCCTGGCTGGCCCCCTCCCCTGCGTCCAACTGGTTAACTCTGGTCTGACAAATCAATGCAGTGCCGACCTCTTGTATGAGTTACCAGGCCAGCTGGCTGCGAAAACCTCAGCTCCTGAGTGAATCCGCTCACTAATCAACCCCTTGCCCCACGCTATGTGAGAATTCTGCACCGTTTGGTAAATCAGCCTCTTGAATCTGCTCCACATCCGATTAGATGATGGGTGATTTGTGCCTCCACCTCCTTTTAAACACGGTGAACCCACATCTCTTGCTATTCCTTAGCCACCGATAATCAATCAATCTCCGTCTTGAAAGTTTCAATTGACTCGATGTCCACAGCCTCCCAAAACACTCTACCGCCAATACTTTTGAAATGTAAATATTGTCACCATCCCAGAGTCTGCTCTCCCCTTTTTGAGTGAGAGCTGACTGGTGGTGACTTAACCTGAGGGTCACCACACCTGAGGCGAGGGGCAAGGTTGAGAAGGCGGGGCCTATCACAGGGAACCGCAGCCGGAACGGGGATTGAACCGGAACTGTTGGCGTCGCTCCACGTCACGAACCAGCCGTCCAGTCGACTGAGCTAACCCGACCCCATTTTTGAAGTGTAGTCACTGCTGTATCAACCCATGGAAGTCAACTTTTACATAGCGAGCTCCAAACGAACACCAGTGAGATAAATGACCAGGTTGTTTGCTTTGGTGTAGCTGATTGAGAGACAGATATTGGTCAGTATTTCAAGTATAAGGGCAGCAGCCTTCTCCAGTGTCTGCTTCTGTGAGTTTCTTTACTAAATTGATCTTAAGATGCCTGCCTCCAGAGGCAGCCTCATGGCGTTGCCAGGTGACTATGGAGCACCAGAGGTGTCAATCAGCCTTGTTACCTTTCAAAACTCAAACATTCCCCTTTCATATTGAACTGAAGATGCAAACATCCCCTTTTTCCCAGTGAACAAAATACATGTTTACCTGCCTTATACCTCCACTGTTCTCATGCACTGACAAATGTTTGTTCTACTCGTCAGTCTCTGCACATGCATTGCACACATAGGGAGGGATTTTCCAGCCCTTCCTGTTAGCAGGATCTTCCGGTCCTGCCGAAGGTGACCCACTGCGGCGCGTTCCCCATCGGCGGGATCGGAAGATCTTACCAGCGGCCAATGGCGGGCCAGCCGCACCGCTGGAAAACATGCCACAGAAGATGGGGGGATGCAGGAAAATCCCACCCCCCCCCCCAGTCTTTAAACCGTGCAGGCCTCTTCCTGGAATCTGTGCGCATTGACAATGGCTGGATGATGTTCATTGTCCAGTGATTGTCGTTCCCGCGGCCCTTGTTTCCATGGTAACCGATGTTCCGTCAGACTGCACCGTCCTCTCACTATGGGCGTCGTGCCATCATAAAGCCTCAATCTTACCTTTGAAGGCTTTATCTTTGATCACCATGCTGAGCCACTTCACACAGATGTGTGCAGGCCATTATGACGCACAATGCCCCGGCATCTATCTGGCATTTCTTTTCACTTGATACTTCCCTCTGAGGTCATCATGGTAACAATCACAAACCATTTGTTGCCTATAGTCTTGACTGAACCGTGCGTAATTCTTCTGCTGATATGTCTCCAGTGACCATCTGTATCGGCTTGTTTTGATTTTATTTCTAGGCAGACACTTGTGCACAAAATGATTCTACTTCTTGCAATTAAAACGCTCTTTCCCCCTGCTGGATAATCCTTCCTTTCCTGTGCATGCCGTGCTCCGCAGGATTTGCAACCTGCTCTTTGTCTGTGATTGCTCCACTCTTTCAGTGTAGCTGCTCCCACAGCATTATGTATCTCCTGGTCTGATTTGCCTTACATATGCTCCAGCTGACGCTTCGCAACCTCCATAATTTGTCGCAGATCTATCTCTTTCTTTAGCGCCAGTTTCTCATCTTGTAGTCGACTTGCTCTCACTGAGAGGTCTCTCACACCTATGGCTAATCTATCTTTAATAAGATCACCTTAATGCTGTCCAAATTCACCTGATTCTTCTAACTGTCTACAACCATCACGTGCCATACAATGTTCCCGTTTTCACTCAGAACTCTAGTGTTGAAAACATAACGTTCATCTGTACTATTCACTCGGGGTTCAAAATGCGATTGTGGGGCTTTCAAAATATCTTTTGTCTTTTTTTGCACACCTGTTAGATTTAGAGTGATATCCACTTTGTAGCAGTCCTATCTTAGCAGTGTTAACAGTGTGGCTATTCGCATCAGTTAGGTTTGTTAATTAAGTCTGTTGCAATCATATAGTTTGGCCATTGTAAGTGGAAAAACAGCCAATTCTGCCCTATATCACTGTTCATTTTGACTCGTGATAAGAATGGAAATCTACTGCAGCCATTTTCACTTAGTAATTTCCTTGAAGCTTTTGTTTGCATTCCTTGCGTTCTTTTGTGTCTGCATTTCTTTTGTTCTTTTTTCAGCAGCTTTTTTTGCAGATTCGCACTTTTCTGCATTTTATTCTTAGCAGCGCCTCACTTGTAGCCTTGCAAAATTTGTCTGATTTCCTTTATCTTTGTCAGCAGCTTTTTCCAGATTATTAACCTTTCTGTGTTCCTGGGTTCTCAGTGGGTGGTGGGACTTTCCACCCCCTTCCCCTCCCCTGCAGTGTGGTTTACGATGGCGAAGGCGACAGAGGTAGCTCATCATTGGCCGCCGGTGGAGACCTCTGGTCCTACCAATGTTTACGGTGTTTTTTGTTGTTCGCCAGGCCATGCAGCTGCGGAACCTGCAATAGGAGTTGCCACGGTGTCTGCCTCCAGAGGCAGCCTCGTGGCATAGTCACGTGTCTACAGAAAGCCAGAGGGGTCAATCCGACTGGTTACCTTTCAAAACTCAAACAGCCAGGACAATAGGGGGAACCTGCCAGTTCTTCTTGGAGGCAGTGCCGTGCGACCTTTTACAACCAGCAGAGCGGGCAGACCAGGCCAAAGTTACTGTTGCATCAGAAAAACAGCAGCTCCAACAGTGCAGCACTGCAGCAGAGAATCATTGCTTTTGTGAGCTTGAGCTTGGGGAAGAATTTACATTTTAACAATTAACTTACCTGCTGTATCCGAGTTGTTTACACGCAGCGGTTCCATGTACAGCATTCCATCCCTCCCAACACACCGTTCTCCAGGTCCCGCCTGTATAAATCTGCACCACTGAACTCTTCCCACTGACGCGCACTGACGAAGCAGAAAGGGAACAGAGGGTAAGGTTACAGTTGGAGCAGATACACTTCCCAAACCTACCGTTATAAGCTGTCAACAATAGGCATTCCCTTAAACCCAGCAAGCATAACATCAACCACACGATCCGTTGTATGTTTGTCATGTGAGCGAGTGTTTGAATGGGAATTATGTCCCGTTCTCCAGCAATTAAATTTTGCGCTTTGAAAAACACAAAAGTTAAGTGGGTCAAAATTGAAGTGGGCTACTCTCACGACGTGCACCATCCGGTAAATGTATTTTCGGTCCCCGTCAGCTCCAACGTTCCTCGGGCCGCAACTTTCTGGAAGTTCAAGCTGACGTTTGCGCAGAGAAGGCAACGGATCTCAGCGAATGATGACGCCAACCGTCTATCCCCTTAACCGGAAAGGTTTAAGCATCAAAAGAAAACAATAGAGGGACAATGGAGAAGGAATTCAGGTGAATCAGAGTCAAATCAGGTCCAGGAAAGAAATAAATGGGACGGTTTTGCGCCCATGTTGGCCATGAGTGCATACGGCGATGTGGGCGCAAAATCTCAGGAGAATTGGAAATCGAGATTTTTGCCAGCGATATCTCGTTTTCCAATTTCCCCTGCCCCTCAGAGAGCGGGAAACTCATTTCAGCACATTGCAATAAAATTAAATATGATTCAAGCATTTTCCCGCAGTATGTGCCTCCCCTCAACCTCACTGAATGCTCGTATCGGTTTACAGCAGGTGTTTAAAACATTTTACGAGTTGAGGAGAACTTGCAAAGGTAGGTATGGCCCCCCCGGCCCGGGGGGGGGGGGGGGGGGAAACATGCCTGGGCAGTGCACTGAAACTGCCAAGCTCGCATTACCAAGGTGACATTGTCAGGATGGCACTGCCAGACGCTCCTCTGGGGGAGCCCCATTGGGCGGGGGAGGGTTCCCCTTATGCATTGGGGTGGTTGCCCAGATGCCTGTTTGTGGGCGAGGGGGGGGGGGTCACCTTGTGGGGAAGTGGTGGTGTTGGCCTGACACCTGTGTGCAGGGAAGGAGAGGATCACCCTGATTCTTCGGGGGGGGGGGATTCACCCCGATGTCTATGTAGGGGTTGGTGTTCACCGATGTCTGTGTTTAGGGTGGCCTGTTCTGATACCTGTGGGGGTGCCTCCTGTGTTCCTGGAGTGAAGGGGGGGCAGGGGGAGTTTATTTCAAATGCTGATTGGGCTTCATTGAAAGATGGCGCCACGATCTCAGTGATGCCGTCCTTGCCGGCACTATCAGGCCCCGCCCCGCCAGAGTGATGCCACAAACCGCGCCCCCGAATTGTCTGTGGAGCGAGTGTCAGAGAACCTGGAGAGAAAACTCGGCTGTGCAGCTGGAGAGCTACAAGCTGGTTTTCTTGCTCAAACTAGCACTCGGCCAACATATGGGAAGATTCCATCCAAAGCGAGGAGAAGGATGATTCGATGAAGAGGGAGAGAAAAGGTGAAGAGCACAAATCGGAAAATCATGTTCAACTTTAAGGTTTGGCATCTTTGAAATCTCTGAGAAGAATTTACTACTTGCAGGACTGAGTTTGGACAAGTTAAATTGCTCCCACCCTGGGTCCGGGAGATTGATTTGCATTGCATTGACAATCATCCTGTTGTTAAAAGATATGCAAGCTATTCATTACCAACTTGCTGTGTCACTAGCGAAGGCGAAGGATTAGATGTCATTTTGTGCAAAGCAAACAATTGAAATCAGTCAGCAAAATTTGAGGATGAGCTCCTCACAGCGTCTCCCTAATCCCCTAAATTTGCTGGCTGATTTATTTATTAATAATGGCAGGCATCATCGACATGCTGTTACCTCTCCAGCACCATTTGTCCCAATAGGAAAACAAAACATTCAGAGGAATCAATTTTCTACTTTACCACATCCCAGCTCATCTTCTCCCGAAGCGCAGTCTTTCGTACCATCGCACCGAGCTGTGTGCCATATACACGACGAGGACGCATGACATGGGAACTTGCCAACGCAGCTGTGTGTGACTGAAACAATTTTAATTGGTGCTGTAATTATTTCTGACTTTGAACAGTTGCTTTCTGAAAGTGAATGAATGAAAAATGTAAATGTCACCACAGTCCCAGAGGGCGCTCCCCCCTTTGAGAGCTGACTGGCGGTGATTTAACCTGAGGATCACCACACCTCAGGCGAGCGGCGAGTTTGAACCTCAGCTGGTATGGGAATTGAACCCGTGCTGTTGGCGCCGCTCAGCATCACGGACCAGCCATCCAGCCAACTCAGCTTTGTTCGAGAATACATTTTTACAAAAACAACAGGATTGAATTTTTCTTTATTCTTTCAGGGCACACGGGTTTCAGTGGCAAGGGCAGCATTTGTTGCCCATCGCTAATTGCCCTGGAACTGAGTGGCTGGCTGGGCTACTTCAGAGGGGAGTTAAAAGTCAACCCCATTGTTGGGGGTCTACAGTCACCTGGAGGCCAGACCAGGTAAAGATGGCAGACTTCCTTCCCTCATTAGTGAACCAGGTGGGTTTTTAATGACACTCGATGATAGTTCCATGATCACCATTATTGATTCTAGCTTTCAATTCCAGATGTAATTGCATTTAAATTCCACCAATGGGGGGTGTGATCCTGTATCCTCACAGCACTAACCTGGGCCTCTGGGTTACTAGTCGAGTGACATCTCCCCGAAATCATTCTACATCTTCATTTTGTTTCAACTGTTTTTCGCATCTAATAATTTTCTCTTCTGAAAGAAATGGCTCATGTCACATCACTACAATGAGCGTGAAATATCCAACCTTCTATTTCACTATAGGCCCTGACATTGGATTTACACAGGAGCATTTTGATGGTGCAGAGACTCTCTAAACATGATCACTAGCAGCAGATCCTCATAAAATTACTCCTTGCATTTTAGCATCGATTTAAGGTGTAAGCACTATAGAGGTAAACTATGCTGTAAATGAGGCCGGGACAAGAGTTACGGGTGAAATGTGTATTAGTGTGAGCTTTAATATTTTCTTGACATGGTTGGGGGGGGAGGGGGGGGTGGGGGGGTTAGAAATCAAATTCTCTCACAGAAATAGTCCCCCCAGTTGAAGTCAATGGACATGGTTTGGCTGATTGACGGCTAGTTTGCTTGAGGGAGGAGCCAAGTCGCTCAATTCAAATCCAAACCTGCTGAGTGATTTGTTCAGGCCTGTGCCTGAAGGCTACTTTTTGACTTCAATGGAAGCTATTTACATTTATTCTGTGGCAGTTAATGGGCGCGATTCAGCGGCTTCATCACGCCCAACTTGGTGTTGGGACTAGGCCGGTGAATCTCGCGAGAGGCACCTTGCAGAATTTGTGATACTCGAAACGCTTTGCGAGATTGAACTAAATCTCGCGATCTGGATTGTGGTGTTTGTCATGATATCCAGATCAGCATATCATGGTGCAATCACACACACACTGATGGACAGGCAGTTGGAACAACCAGCACACACATAACATCGCAGCCAATCACCAGTGAGAGCACATGCACTATCAAACAGGGAACACCACAGTTCCCGCTGATTCTACCAGGAGATAGCTCAGAGCGCAGAGCTCACAGCGCGCCACTCAGACATAGACCATGTGCTGAGTGCCTCACTAAGATAGTGATAGGGCTGGGTTCACAGGTTAGCTGGTGAAGCACGTACCCAAGCCAGTAGTTAGTTGTTACCGTTGTTTAGACAATAAAACAGAGTTGTACCATCTACAGCCGTGTTGGATCATTTGTGCATCAGAACACCCAACACGACAGTGTTTTCTGTGATTCTTGTTCTCAGGATGGATGTTGTAGTTTTCACAAAGACCACAGAAGCTAAGTTCATTAACGGAGCTAACTTTTATTTACACTACTGATTTAAGCCCGACCACTTACTTCTCTAGTAAACAATAATCTAGTAATCTACAATCTACACTCAACTAACACCCTATCTATAACTGTACACTACTCTCTCTCACTGCTCCTCTCCAGCCTTATCCCTGAAGCCTGTGAGCCAGAGTTTTATATAATTCTGCACCTAGCTCCATCTCATGGTTAATTGTGATATGACATTAACCCTTTGTATTCTGAACATTTCCCATAATGTCACATGGATCTCGCCCACACTGGGTGTGATTCAGATTTGCATATTTAAATGATCCATAAGGCCCCTTTAAATATGCTTTTACGGGATTCCCCCAGCGTTCAGGATCTAACGGCCATGCCTGGGAAACCTCGCCAGGGCACCGTTTAGCACTCGTTTCCACAAACGTGGAAAAGTCGTAATAGCAACTGGGGAGTGGCCACCCAGGCCATCAGAGACCCCTGGGTGGTCGGGGACAGGGCAGGTTGGCACCCTGGGACTCCCCCTCGCAACCACAGGGAAGAGGATCGTCTGGTCCATAGCCCACGGTCTTCCACCCAGAAGATATTGGGGCTGCCCATCCCACCTGTCTCCCCCTTCACCCCCACCCCACTCTGACTGACACACCTCCAGCCCCACACACCAAGAAAGGCAGCACAACAATACCCGCGCTGCCCTCAAGTTCCTCGCCCTCCAGAGGGCACCTGTCAATGTCATCCCAGACAATAGAGTGTGGAAGACAGCAGGCCACCTCATCTTCACCTGTGGATGCTGGAGAGACAACTTGATGCAGCAGGAGAGTTAGAAAGGCACTGAAATTAGTCACAGCGTGGGCACGGGTGAGTTGAGTTATGAGGAGATATGTACCATCTATGTTAGCACCACTTAATCTATTAAAAGTCACAATGTACACCCTTAAAGTGCCTCCCTGCTCTCATTTTGTTCCAGCATCCACAACCAGCCCCCATGATCATGTGGGAAATGCACCGTCGGCTCATCATCGATCTCCTCAGAGAGGAGGGCAAGCCAAAGATCCTGGGGCTGGATTCTCCGCCGGTGGGACGCTCCGTTCTGCTGGCAGTATGGGGGTTTCCTGACTGTGTGGGGCTGCCCCACAATGGGAAATCCATTGACCAGGCGGCATCATGCCGGCGTGCTGTACCAGGAATCTGGTGCGGGAGGACGGGGAATCCAGCCCGCTGTCTTTTTCTTTAATATACATTCATGGAACGTGGGCATCACGTTTTTACGACAATTGACAATGGTTTCATGGTCATCATTAGACTTTCAATCCCAGATTTTAATTTAATTCAAATTTCACCGTCGGCAACGGCGGGATTTGAACCTGGGGAATGCCACAGAGGTCACCCATGCAGCCCCGAAATGAGCCGCTAGCATAAATGTTCAGCACGGCTGGAAGCCTCAGGGCCACGGGCAATGGGTGACTGCCCAGCCCATGTGGCATCAACTGCTGCATCACCTGGCACAGATGATCCACCATCCCTGAACCGCAGTCGATGGCACTGATTCACGGTCATCTGGAGGTATGTTGTTCCTCTCCTATACACCCATAGCCAGCAGTGTCTCCACTGCACCACCTCCAAATGTGGCCTGCCCCCATTAACTCACCAGGCCCTGCCACCCACTCCTGCCCAAATGCAGCTGCATGTCTCCTGTTCCACGGCAATAAGAAGCAAGGCCATGTCCAGAAAGGCTAGTCCAGAAAGGCAATCTCTCAGACCAACCATCGCTTGAACCCGAGATGCACAAAGTCCATTCTAAGGCCCCCCCTTATTGGAGACCAAGAACATCACAACAATGGAAGCCTCACAAAGGCCTGTGAGCAGCAAACTCTATCCCCCCCCCCTTCAAAGAGTCAGGACTCAAATGCACCCCACCTCGGGAATGAGTTAGCTAGTACTCACAGTTCCTCTCCAGTGCCCCCTGGTGAGTATTGGGGACTTGCGTGCTCGCCTCTGATATCTCCTTCGGAGATGAGGTCGCCAGGGTCACGTTTTACAGAGCTGTAATATTCGATGAGGGGTGGGGTGGGGGGGGGTGCAGAGTGACGGCTCGCTAATGATATTGTAATTTATTAAAATGAGGTTACCCACCTTCCCGTGTGGGAGCCTCGTTACGTCATGGGCAAGGGGCATTGAAAACCGAGAAACAAGATCCTCGCCAGGGAGAATCTCGTTTTCCGACTCTCGCCTGATTTTGGACCCGCGTCGCCGTTTACGCTGACGCCTAACATGGGTTCAAAATTCCACCCAACCTGTTTGGCCGCGTTATGAACGCACCTTACTTGACTGGCAAATCCTGGGCTGGGACCTAAACCCGGAGCTTGTGTCTCAGAGGCAGGGAAGCTACCCATTGCGCCACAAGGCTTCCGGTTGCATAAGAAGAATATTCTGAGTAAGTATGTTAATTCTGTATAATTGTGTAACTTGCCAATAAACGTGATTGTTATTTTTGGCCATAACATAATTATTGCACAGTGTGATACTTCCTACCTCCCGGAGTGAACTTGATTCGGAGTGATTTATGCAATATTAAAGGTGCTGTTGGCCCTGGACTGAAAACCCTGTGTTACCCGGATAATAATAATAATCTTTATTATTGTCACAAGTTGGCTTACATTAACACTTCAATGAAGTTACTGTGAAAATCCCCGAGTCGCCACATTCCGGCACCTTTTCGGGTGCACAGAGGGAGAATTCAGAATGTCCAATTCACCGAACAGCACGTCTTTCAGGACTTGTGGGAGGAAACCAGAGGAAACCCACACAGACACGGGGAGAACGTGCAGACTCTGCACAGACAGTGACCCAAAAGGGAATCGAACCTGGGATTTGGCGCTGTGATGCAACAGTGCTAACCACTGTGCCACCATGCTGCGAAGTAAGCAATAAGGTAGTAAATACTATCTCAGTAAATGTCCATCAGAGGAATATGCCCTTAGCCGTGTGCTTTAGCTTGGGACGCTTTGAAAACAAGATGATGGATTCTTTACGGAAATGTGAGTGCGAGGGATCAAATGACGGTAAGAAAGCCAATCCTGTACAGAATGACCGATCAGTGACACATCATGGTCAGAAAACAGGGATCAAGTTTTGCAACTTTTAAAACAAGCTACTATCGAACAAGTGGTTATTTTGAAATTGGTTTTGTTTCTGTGCCTCAACAACGCTGATCGCAAACAGTGTGTGAATGACGGTAACGTGCCATTCGACCATGTGGGCCGTCTCAATTCCGGTTCCGGCAGCGCTCATTAGAAAATTGTTTGTGATGTGTTGGGTGTTCTGGATCACAAACAGGTCACCGACACTGGAATTGGTACAACTCTATTTTATTATAAGGTTAACTATATTAACATACTTGAACTGTGGGTAAATGCAAGACCAGCTTTAACTGTTGACCCTTGCCTAGTCCTAACCAGGTGATGCACTCAGCACATGGTGAATGTCTGTGTTGCAGGCTGTGAGCTCTGTGCTCCGAGCTGGCTGCTAGAATGAGTGGGAACTCTCCTGTCCCCTGTCTTTATAGTGCGTGTGCTCTCACTGGTGATTGGCTGCGGTGTTGTGTATGCTGATTGGTCCCACTGCATGTCCATCAGTGTGTGTGTGTGTGTCTGCACCATGATATACTGGTGTGTATTATGACAGTTTGCAGCCCCTTGATGTGAATTTACTGAGAGTCAGTGTGCACCTTTGTGTAAATGTGAGACCACACATTAGGAATTGAACCTTCAACCTCTTGTCAACAAGGTGCAGTAATACACCAACTTCACCAACTGAATCAACAGGGCAAACTATCCATTCACCTCAATTTGTGGGAGCATTCTGTGTCAAATTAGCTGCCATGCTTCCCGACAATATTATCTGGAACTACACTTCAATGTACTTCATTAGCTGTAAAGCACTTTGGAGGCAACTTGAGGTTTTTCATTTTCTAATAGTTTTATGCAGTTTTTCTTGCCTTCATTCAAGGCATCTGGGTGTTGTGGTGATATGCATCACTGTATATGCACAAGGGGTTAATGTAAATACACTACGACTAAGTGACCACTAGAGGGAGCACCAGAGATGTCATGACATGCAGACATACAGCCAATGGGTCATTAGAACAGGACACAACCAATGGGTAATCAGGACACCCAGAGGGGCATTACCACAAGGGGGCACTTCACAACCCATATAAAAGGACAGAGCACACATGCTCTTTCTCTTTCCACAGGCGACACTTAGAGAGTAGGACAGGGGCAGATCAGAAGCATCACACCCACCACGTGGCTTAGAGCAGACTGGTTAGTTAGACTGAGTTACTATCGCAAGATTAGCCGGAGAGTCAAACTCATAGACAACAGTTCTAATGGTTCAATAAATCACATTGAACTTACCTCAACGGCTGGAGTATCTTTTGGTCAAAGCTGCATCGAGTTGCAGCCTGTGTTATCCCAGAGTACATAACACAACATGGTACCAGTAGTGCCTGTTGAATCTAGTTCATTCAGCAAGATCCGTGACTACCAGCAACAGCACTCAGGCAAGCTGATCGAGGTTCCGGTTCCTCAGCAACTCAGGTACCATGGCAATCTCAGTGCCAACTGGCGTGCATTCAAACAGAGATATGAAATTTACATGGTTACATCCGACCTAGATGGTGTGGCCGATGCTGAGAAGATAGATATTCTACTCACCATAGCGGGTGAAAGTGCAACAGAAATCTTCAGCTTCTTCAAGTGCTCCAAAGGGCAGGACAAGAGAGACTTCCAGACAATCCTGGACAAGTTTGAAAACTACTGCGAGGTGAACCCAACAGAAATCGGTAAAACTGGCGCCTATACTCACCATGAGGCAAAGGTAGGCTTGCAACAGAAGCAAACGGCAATTTTGATTAACACAAGGAGCCGCACATGCGCAGTTCCCGAGAAGACGCCAACCGGCGAAACAGTGTTTTGCGCATGCGTGAAAAGCCGCACATGCGCAGTTGCGAAAAGAACGCACAGTGAAGGAAAACTGATCTGCGCATGCGCAATCCATTTCTACGCTCTACGTCACAAGCGTCATGACGTCAGAGGCCCCGAACCACGCCCACTTAAAGGGGAAATGTCTGAAAATAATGAAAAAAAATGTAAAGCCAGAAAACACAATTCTTTCACCTGGAACGACAGCACAATGCCTGAACTTCGACCAGTAGCTGAAAGTAACCTCCACAGAACCCTGCAACAAGCAGTTAGCACCACTCCTAAGAGATGATTTAGCCCTTGAAGACTACAACTCAGACGATGATTTCATCATTGGACGTGGCGACCTCAGTACCAAATCCGAACCGCAACGAGATGTGTTGTACATTGAGGCATCCGACACAGTCATGAATGAGTTCTTTGGATTTGAGGATCCTCAGCCCAGCATAGACGACATCACGACCCATGAGTACAGGATTCTGCTGCGGCCTGACGCCAAGAGACAGAGAGCGGTACAAGCCCACAGAGAGCGGCCTGATGCCCACCGGTGGTCCACGCACCACGAAGAGTGGTCCACGCACCACAAAGTGTCCCCGACTCCACACAGAGAGTGGTCCACGCACCACAAAGAGTCCCCGACTCCACACAGAGAATGGTCCATGCACCACGAAGGGTCCCCGACTCCGCGCAGAGAGCGATGAAAGTCTCCACAGTAAGACCACTGCACGACTCTGTTGAGAGCGCACAGATCGACTCCACAGTGAGACCACTGCATGACTCCACACAGGGAACGATGCCAGACTCCACAGAGAGAGCGATACAGGCCTCCACAGCGAGCTCGTTGGCAGACTCCATGATGGAAGCAACGCAAGACTGCAGAGCGCAGTCCATGCATGGACAGGACCGTGAAGGTCTATCCACCTTCTCTGAGCAACCAGCAGCAGACGATGCAAGTCTACCACACTCATGTGAACAACAAAAAGACTATGACAGTCTACCCAGCTTATTTGAGCCACCAGTAGAAGACTCTGACAGTCTACCCAGCTCATTTAACCAACAAGAAGACACTGCAGGTCTACCCACTGTATGTGAGACAAGTGACGAAGGCATTACAATTCCCATACAAGACGTGCAACATCACAGTGAGACTGACAGATCTCTGCTCGTATGCACAGGGGCACTCGACAATCCAAGTGAAACTACTCGTGAGTCCAGTGAGACTACATCAATTGAAACCTCATCCAGTCGAGCCTCTCCACAAGGAAATGAAATCTTGAACATTTTGACTCCAGCCGAGGAGCATGAAGAAACCAAAGATGATTCAGGTGAACCAACTCCAGACGAGGAGCACCGAGGAATCGAAGAGGAAACGCTCAATGCAAGAGCAGATGCCACGAAGGACACTGACACAAGTAACTTTGTGAAGGACTTGCATTATCCACTCGGGATGGTCACTGAGCGCAACAAACACAACAACAAAACCTACAAAAACAACAACACAGCCAACAACAAGAAGCGTACCAGAGGCAACAGCATCAACAATAAGCTCGTCAATAACAACAACAATGGACCAATGACTGGTACGACATGGTACAACTCTGCAAATGCAGGACAATGTAACAGCACAGCTCCTAACACTGGCAAGAGTACAGACATACCATGGCATGACAGTAAATCTCACCGATTCAAGTTTGCTCCACTACAAACAAGCAAACCAGCTTTCAAGGCAGATGACATACTGCATCAATATCGCAGTCACAAGAAACAGTCCAGGTCGGACAACACAGATGACATATGCCTCGCTACCACAAGGATAAAAAAAAGAGTCTAAATCAGACAACGAACTGATTTGACCATTTGAACACCTCCTGACTACTTCTTGGTTACGTAAACACCAGAACACTGACGGCGTTCACAAGGAAATGCCACCATCAACATCACCACTTCACCAACAAAACAAGAAAGCAACTCGACCGTATAAATTCATGAACTTTGGACTCATAAATATTATTTGGTATTGTATAATCATCACCATCATCATAACTTGCACATGTGATCACTTATCTACTTATTTTGCTCAATTTTCTTTAACAATGTACAGAAAATATGTAACACGAAAAAAGGGGGGATGTTGTGATATGCATCACTGTATCTACACAAGGAGTTAATGTAAATACACTGTGACTAAGCAACCACAAGAGGGAGCACCAGAGATCTCATGACATGCAGACAGACAGCCAATGGGTCATCAGAACAGGACACAACCAATGGGTAATCAGGACACCCAGAGGTGGCATTACCACAAGGGGGCACTTCACAACCCATATAAAAGGACAGGGCACGCATGCTCTTTCTCTTTCCACAGGCGACACTTAGAGAGTAGGACAGGGGCAGATCAGAAGCATCACACCCACCACGTGGCCTAGAGCAGACTGGTTAGTTAGACTGAGTTACTATAGCAAGATTAGCAGGAGAGTCGAACTCATAGAGAACTGTGCTAATGGTTCAATAAATCACATTGAACTTACTTCAACGTCTGGAGTATCTTTTGGTCAAAGCTGCATCGAGTTGCAGCCTGTTTTATCCCAGAGTACATAACACAACAAGTGTCATTGGCTGGACCATCATTTATTGCCCATCCTTAATTACCCATGCGAATCTGTTGACAAATCCCCTCCTGAATCGCCGCAACCCATGTGCTATGGGTAGGGGCTAGGTTAGCACAATGGGCTAAACAGCTGATTTGTAATGCAGAACAAGGCCAGTAGCATGGGTTCAAATCCCGTACCGGCCTCCCGAACAGGTGCTTTTCATAGTAACTTCATTGAAGCCTACTTGTAACAATAAGCGATTTATTATTATTATTTAGACCAACAGTGCTGTTCGGGAGGATGTTCCAGTATTTTGACACAGCGACAGTGATATATTTCCACGACAGGATGGTGTGTGACTTGGTGGGGAACTTGCAGGTGATGGTGTTCCCATGGGCCTGTCGTCCTTGTCCTTCAGAGAGAGGTGATGGGTTTGGAGGGCGCTGTCTATGGAACCTTGGTGAGTTGCTGCAGTGCATCTTGTAAGATAGTACACGCACTGTTGTCACAGTGTGTCGGTGGTGGAGGGAATGAATGTTTAAGGTGCCAATCAAGCGGGCTGCTTTGTCCTGGATGGTGTTGAGCTTCTTGAGTCACATAATAAGAGTTTTAGGCAGCAGAGAAGTTCACTCCATCTAGTTTATCTATGCACAGTATTCGCATGGTGCATTTCTTCTCATTTTTAAAGCCCATTTGTTGTCAGGAATCTGTCTAGTTCCCTCTTGAAAATCATTCAATTTGCTGTTTCACCATCCGTGGTAATAATCCACTTCACATAATCACCATCCTTTATGTAAAAATGTTCCTCCTTCATTTTTTAGCTGTTCTTTTCATAATTGTAAACATAGCCCGCTGGATTTAAATTCTGCACATGGCCTAAACTGACTTTGGATCTAAGTTATCAAAATCTTTCATCATTTTAAACAGTCTATTGTTATGGGCCAGGGTTTAGAGAACCCCAAAAAGTATCATGGAGTTCACCTGACCCACAACTTTTAATAGATTGTGGTATGGGGAGCACACGGCCCACTCTACAGGTGTGGTGCAGCAGAAATGGAAAAGTATTTTTTTTATAGCAAAACAATGTTTATTCTATGAACTCAAGTTAATCTTTTTAAAATAAACAGTGAACATCTTAGCAACCATTAATTCAAATACAACCCCCAAAGAATACAACACTAAGTAATCCTTTAAGCTTTCCTTTTAACATCCAGAAGACTTTAAAAGAAAACTTTTAACAGAAGCACATCAGGTTAACGTCGCTACTGAGAGCAGTTATTAGTTTTAAATCACCAAAGGATTGATTTACATTCTTTAGATTACATAGAGAGAGAGACTCATACACCTTCTGGCTGTGACTGCAGATTCCAGCTCTGAAAACGAAACTAAAACACACCCTGCAGCAAACAGCCTAAAACAAAAGTAAAAAGCTGACAGACAGCCCAGCTCCACCCACACTCTGACATCACTGATAAACACCCATTTCTAAAAGGTACATTTTTTAAACACCCATTTCTTAAAGGTATTCTCATATAACACTATCATTCCATCTCTCAGTCTCCATAATATCGTGATTGGGCAGAAGGAGGCCATTCGGCCCATTGAGCCTGCACAGACCCTCTGAAAGAGCACCCTACCTAGGCCCACTCTTCCGCACCATCCCCGTAACCCTACCTGACTGTGAGAGAAAACTGGAAAACCCAGAGGAAGCCCACGCAGACATGGAAAGAAAGTGCAAAACTCCACACAGCCAATGACCCAAGGGCAGAATTGAACCCAGGTCCCTGGCGCTGTGAGGCAGCAGTGCAAACCACTGTGCCACTTCTAGCATTCCACCTCTCGGTCTCTTTCCAGAGCGAAAAGACCTGGGGTAGGACATTTTTCCACGTTTGTCATTCCCTTAGATTCTGAAATCAACTGTGTAGATCTTCTCCATATCCCCTCCAATAACTAGGTACCCTTTCTGTCACAGGGAGCTCAAGGCTACACACTGCACACTGATCCCTGGAATGAAGAGTTTGTCACATGAGGAACGGTTGAGGACTCTGGGTCTGTACTCGTTGGAGTTTAGAAGGATGAGGGGGGATCTTATTGAAACTTACAGGATATTGAGAGGCCAAGATAGAATGGACCAAATCCCCAATTACATCTTTCAATTTATGCATTATACTTCTTGTTATCAGCCTAACAAGTTATTTTTATTAAAGAAGCAAAATACTACTGTAAATCTGAAATAAGACCATAAGTCACAGGTGCAGAATTAGGCCACTCGGCCCATCGGGTCTGCTCCGCCATTCAATCATGGCTGATATTTTTCTCATCCCCATTCTCCTGCCTTCTCCCCATAACCCCTGATCTCCTTACTAATCAAGGACCTATCTATCTCTGTCTTAAAGACACTCAGTAATTTGGCATCCACAGCCTTCTGCGGCAAAGAGTTCCACAGATTCACCACCCTCTGGCTGAAGAAATTCCTCCTCATCTCTGTTTTAAAGGATCATCCCTTCAGTCTGAGTCTGTGCCCTCAGGTTCTAGTTTTTCCACCAAGTGGAAACATCCTCTCCACGTCCTCTCTATCCAGGCCTCGCAGTATACTGTAAGTTTCAATAAGATCTTCCCTCATCCTTCTAAACTCCAATGAGTACAGCCCCAGAGGTCTCAACCGTTCCTCATATGACAAACTCTTCATTCCAGGGATCATTCTTGTGAACCTCTTCTGGATCCTTTCCAATGCCAGCACATCCTTCCTTTGATACGGGGCCCAAAACTGCTCACAGTACACCAAATGGGGTCTGACAAGAGCCTTATACAGCCTCAGAAGTACATCCCTGCTCTTGTACTCTAGCCCTCTCAACATGAATGCTAAAATTGCATTTGCCTTCCTGACTGTCGACTGAACCTGCATGTTAACCTTAAGAGAATCTGAAATAGGACTCCTAAGTCCCTTTGTGCTTCTGATTTCCTAAGCCTTTTCCCATTTGGAAAATAGTCTCCATTCTTCCGACCAAAGTGCATAACCTCCCACTTTTCCACATTGTATTCCATCTGCCACTTCTTTGCCCACTCTCCTGGCCTGTCCAAGTCCTTCTGCAGCCCACCTGCTTCCTCAATACTACCTGTCCTCTAAAAGCAAAAAATGCTGTAAATACTCAGCACCTGGTTTGAAGGGTAATTACAAGAAAGGAGGAAAGGGGAGAAAATGAACAAAAGGAAAGGTTGGTGATCGGGTGGTAGACACGAGAAATTAACTAATAGAAGATGATAGTACACCGAAAAGGGAGGGGATAGACAAGTTAAGAATCAAAAGGTGTGTGAATAGAAAATGCAGAAATCATTACTAACAGCTGCAATCCAAAAACAAGCCCTAAAATTACATGGGAGCAGAGTTTATAATCTGTAATTATAACAATGTTCTTCTATTATTCCATGCGTTTTGACATAATCCTTTTCCCTCAAACCACTTATGGCACCAGTTCTAAGCCTTGTGACATTCCACTGGCAACTGGCTGCCTACGACGTGCTTGGCCCTGCAGAACCACTTTGTTTATCAATCATATCAATTCATTTTGATACATTCCCATCGAGCTGATAGGAACACAGGAACTTAGGAATTAGGAGCAAGAGTAGGCCATTTGGCCCCTCGGGTCTGCTCCGCCATTCAACATGATCATCGGCCTCAACTCCACTTTCCCATTGACTCCCCATATCCCTAGACTTCCTGGTGCTAGGTTAGTCAAGTGCAGCTCTGCCATGGTGGAACCGGAAAGGAGCTAAGTGCTTTCTGCTGTGAGCAGAGAAGAAACAAAACTACTTAGCTCCTGTGATGCGGCGAGGAGCTGTCAATCATTGCAATTGTATTGATAAACATTGTTGTGAGCATCAAAGCAGGGTTCTTGAGATGTATTCAAGCATGAAGGGAAAGACAAATAAACAATCCACCAAGCAGCTGTGTCTGTACCATTAAGCTGTCAATCATAGGCTCATGAGGTATTGCTCTGTGAAGTTGAAGGGATGTTTTACATTTCAAAGCGTGTCAGGGGATTTGAAGCCTTTTGAAGTGTTGTGGGCTTTCCTGGAAGCCTCTGACACTTGTAACAGCTGATATTTTAAAGGTTTTTGTCTGAGGGAGCAAATGTTCGGAAAGGGAAAATATTTCTGCATTGTTTCTTATGTGGACTGCTCTTCAGATGTCAGGCAGAATAGTTCAGGGTGAGGAGGGCACGACACAATTAAAAAATTTAGACAAGGAGGATGCCATTGAGCAGATGGTTGACTGATTATCATACCAATGGTGACCTTTAGGTTGCCCAGGGCTGGAAGGGGTAGAACAGGCACAGGAATGTGGATTGGCTTGGATTTGTTTATTGTCACGTGTACCGAGGTACAGTGAAAAGTATTTTTCTGCGAGCAGCTCAACAGATCATTAAATACATGGGAAGAAAAGGGAATAAAAGAAAATACATAATAGGGCAACACAACATATACAATGTAACTACATAAGCACTGGCATCGGATGAAGCATACAGGGTGTAGTGTTAATGAGGTCAGTCCATAAGAGGGTCATTTAGGAGTCTGGTAACAGCGGGGAAGAAGCTGTTTTTGAGTCTGTTCGTGATTGTTCTCAGACTTCTGTATCTCCTGCCCGATGGAAGAAGTTGGAAGAGTGAGTAAGCCGGGTGGGAGGGATCTTTGATTATGCTGCCCACTTTCCCCAGGCAGCGGGAGGTGTAGATGGAGTCAATGGATGGGAGGCAGGTTCATGTGATGGACTGGGCGGTGTTCACGACTCTCTGAAGTTTCTTGCGGTCCTGGGCCGAGCAGTTGCCATACCAGGCTGTGATGCAGCCCGATAGGATGCGGGTCCCGGGGTCAAATGTGGGTCCCGGGGTCAAATCCTCACCAACAGTCCAAGGCCACCCAAGTCCCACAACCCATGTGGGAACCCCCACCTGCAGCCTGGAAGTAGCAGAAGGGCACATGACCTATGGCCTGACCCCCTTGACCCTCCCCCTCTTGGGGATCACTGTCCCAGGCACGTATGTTACTGCCAGTGTGCAGGTGCCATGGTGCCAGGGGGCAGTGCAACTTTGGCAATGACAGAGGGTGGTGACTGAAGGGGCGGCTTGATGGGGGCTGATGGGGGGTGATGGGGGGCTGATGGGGGTGCTGATGGGAGGTTGATGGGGGTGCTGATGGGAGGTTGATGGGGGCTGATGGGGGGCTGAAGGGGGGGTGATGGGTGGCTGATGGGGTGCTGATGGGAGGTTGATGGGGGGCTGATGGGGGGCTGAAGGGGTGGCTGGTGAGGGCTGATGGGGGGTGATGGGGGGCTGAAGGGGTGGCTGATGGGGGGTGATGGGGGGCTGAAGGGGTGGCTGATGGGGGGTGATGGGGGCTGATGGGGGGTGATGGGGGCTGATGGGGGTGCTGATGGGAGGTTGATGGGGGGCTGATGGGGGGCTGAAGGGGGGGTGATGGGGGGTTGATGGGGGTACTGATGGGAGGTTGATGGGGGGCTGATGGGGGGCTGAAGGGGTGCTGATGGGAGGTTGATGGGGGGCTGATGTGGGGGTGATGGGGGGCTGATGGGGGTGCTGGTGGGGGGCTGAAGGGGTGGCTGATGAGGATTCCGATGGGTATCTGATGGGGGGCTGATGGGGGCTGAAGGAGAGCTGCGGAGTATGAGAGTAACTGGAGTGGGAGGGGTGTTCGGGTGGGGGGGGTCGGGTCAGTCACATGCGAGCATGGTGTGGGAGGGGTGACCCGTTATTCCCATGGTGGGGGAGAGCATGCCCATCCTTTTCAGTGGGGTGGGGGGTGGGAGTGAGGATTTGAGTTGGCGGGGGAATCCAGTGAGATCTCCACCATGCATAAATGAGAATGGTTTAGGAGTGAGCCTCACACCTGGGCGCCTCTCCCAGTGACAGCGCGAAACTGCCACGATTTTCCAATAGCGGGAGCACTTAGACTCCCAGATAGAGAATCATGGCATTGAATTTTTACAGAACGGCAAGAGGCCATTCGGCCCATCATGTCTACACCAGCCAACAAGCACCGATTTACTCCAATCCAATTTTCCCGCATTTGGCCATCAGCCTCGCGTGCCGTGGCATTTCAAGTGCTCATCTAAATATTTCTCAAACATTGTGAAGGTTCCTGCCTCTACCACCCTTTCAGGCAGTGAGTTCCAGATTCCAACTACCCTCAGGGTGAAAGCATTTTTCCCAACAGCCCCTATAAACCTCCTGCCTCTGACCTTAAATCTATGCCACCTGGTTATTGATCCCTCCGCTAAGGGGAAACATTCCTTCCTAGCCAGGCGGTCGATAGCCCTCAGAATTGTACACACCTCAATCAGGTTCCCCCTCAGCCTTCTCAGCTCCAAGGAAAAACAACTCCAGCCTTACCAGTGGATATCTGAAACCCTCCAGCCCAAGCAACATCCTGGTGAATCTCCGCTGCACCCTCTCCAGTGCAATCACTTCCTTCCTATAGTGAGGTGACCAGAACTGCACACAGTACTCCAGCTGCCGCCTAACCAGTGTTTTACACAGCTCCATCATAACCTCCCTGCTCTTGCATTCTATGCTGAGCTAATAAGGAGGCAAGTATCCTATGTGTCTCCTTAACCACCTTACCTACCTGCCCTGCTGTCTTCAGGGATAACGGACATGCACACCAAGGTCCTTTTGATCCTTTGTGCTTCGTAGCGTCCTACTGTTCATTGTATATTCCTTTGCCATATTATTCCTCCCAAAATGCATTACCTCACACTTTACAGGGTTACATTCCATATGCCACTGTTCTGCCCATCCAACTAGCCCGCCTATACCGTCCTGTAATTTAAGGCCTTGCTCCACACCATTTATCACACCATCAATTTTTGTGTCATCTGTGAACATACTTATCGTACCCTCAATTCACAAGTGTTCTAGGTTCCCCAGCCAGGGGGAAAGAGCCTCTCAGTATCCACCCTGTTTAGCCCATTCAGAATTATATATGTGACAATGAGATCACCGCCCTAAACTCTAAACTTCTTTTAAACTTCAGAGAATATCGACCCAATTTGCTCAGCTTTCTATTATCGGACAACTCTCTCATCCCAGGAACCAATCTAGTGAACCTTTGCTGTACTGCCTCCAAGGCAAGTAGATACCTACCTAAGGGGCTGGTTTAGCACCGTGGGCTAAACAGCTGGCTTGTAATGCAGAACAAGACTAGCAGCACAATTTCAATTCCCGTACTGGCCTCCCCGAACAGGCGCCGGAATGTGGCGACAAGGGGCTTTTCACAATAACTTCATTGAAGCCTCCTTGTGACAATAAGTGATTATTATTATTAAACCTTCTTCGATATTGAGACCAAAACTATGCACGTTACTCCAGGTATGGCCTCACCAGTGCCCCATACAATTAGAGCAACATTTCCTCATTCTTGTATTCCAACCCCCTTGAAATAAATTGCCTTCTCTGCTGTGCCTGCATGCTGACTTTCTATATTCTGATGACTGATGTGAAATGTTTCTCTCGCCTGACTATTTCCAGAATTTTCTGATTTATTGTATATTCCTTTGCCTTGTTAGTCTTCCAAAAGTGAGGATGTTTCTTGTGCGAGGACAGCCACGCCCCCACTTTGAAATATTCTGCTTTACTATTCTTATTACACTTGGCCACATTAAACCCCTGTTTCCACCTTCTGGCCTCAAACCTAGCCTGTACATATCTCTTTGCAAACGTTTTATGTCCTCCTCACAGCTTACATTCCATTCACAGCTTTGTCTCATTAGCAAATTTAGATACTTTAATCTTTGTCTCTTCATCAAAGTCATTAACAATCTTGCGATTGTTTCTGTTCCCATATTTGGTGGTGCACTCGGGAGGCATTTATCCGAGTCCATAGCTGTTTTTTCCTGGAAAAGGGTGCTATCCTGTCGCCAGAGGTGCCACTGCACATCAAGCATGGCTGACCATGAGTCTCTCTCTCTCACCACCTGCCATTGTTGTGTGTTGGAAGGGTCTTGCAGATTGATACTCAACCTTTTGTCCATGTTATGAATGCACCTCTTTGGCCACCAATTCCTGGGATTGGTCTCGAACCCAGAGCTTCTGCCCCAGAGGCAGGGACACTACCGTGTCACAAGTCCTTCATACAGTCTTATGACACTCCACTATATACAGCCTGTGATATCATGGCGGAGCTGTCTAAGGTGCTGGATTTAGGTTTCAGCGCCTATGCAGGTGTCAGTTCCAATCCCCTTGTTTAACTTTGGTGATTCTGAAGACTCAGTGCCAGCGCAAAGTTGTGCAGCTGATTGTATTTTGGGGGTTTAGCTCAGTTGGTTGGATGGCTGGTTTGTGTTGCAGAGCGATGTCAACAGCACGGGTTCAATCCCTGTACCGCCTGAGGTTATTCATGAAGGCCCTGCCTTCTCAACCTTTCCTCTCACCTGAGGTGTGGTGATCCTCAGGTTAAATCACCACCAGTCAGCTCTCCCCCTCAAAGGGGAAAGCAGCCTATGGTCATCTGGGACTATGGCGACTTAATACAAGTATACCACATCTACTGGTTCCCCCTTATCAACCCTATAGGTAGCATTCTCCAAAAACTCTAATATATCTGTCAAACATGATTTCCTTTTCATAAAAGCATTTGATCATGCTATGATTTTCAAAGAGCACTTTTAAAACTTCCTTTATAATAGATGATAGCATTTTGCTGATGATTGATGTCTGGTTAACTCGCCTGTATTTCCTTGTTTTATTTCTCCTCTCTTCTTGTATAAAGGTGTTGCATTTGCAACTTGCAATTTGCTGGGATCATTCTAAAACCCAGGGAATTTTGGAAAATAATTAAATAAATAATCTTTATCAGTGTCACAAGTAGGCTTATATTAACACTGCAATGAAGTTACTGTGAAAATTCCCTAGTCGCCACACTCCGGCGCCTGTTCGGGTACATGGACAGGGAATTCAGAATGTCCAGATTGCCTAACAGCATGTCTTTCGGGACTTGGGGCAGGACACCAGAGCACCCGGAGGAAACCCACACCGACAGGGGAGGCGGTGGCATAGTGACATTGTCGCTGGATTAGTGATCCAAAGACCCAGGGTGATGATCTGGGGACCCGGGTTCGAATCCCACCATGGCAGGGGGTGGAATTTAACCCCAATAAAATATCTGGAAATTAAAGTCTAATGATCTGCCATTCTTACCTGGCCTGGCCTACACGTGACTTCCGACCCACAGCAATGTGGTTCACAATAAATGCTGGCATAGCCTGCGAAGCCCACATCCCATGAACAAATTAAATAGAAACACGGGGAGAACGTGCAGACTCTGCCCAGACAGTGGTCCAACCGGGAATTTAACCTGGGACCCTAGTGCTGTGAAGCAACCGTGCCTCCCATGGTAATGACCAGCACATCCACGATCGCAGCAGTTACCTCGTTTAGAACCTAACGATGCAGGTCACCAGGTCCTGGGGAACTCTGAGCTTTCCCCTCAGTTTCTCCAGAGCTGATATTAATTACTTTAAGTTCCTCATTAGCCTGTGGTATGCAATGTGTGTCTTCTACTACTATGAAAGCAAACATAAAATATTTATTTAATGTCTCTGCCATTTCCTCATTCCTGATAATGATTTATCTTTTCTCTACCTCGAAGGTACTTGCTTAACTTAGTTACTTCCATTTTTCACCATTTGTTAAAGCTGTTACTATCTGATTTTACATTCCTGACTGATTTAATCTCATAGCCCATAATTTCCACCTTTTTAATCAACATTTTGATCACATTTCCTGTTTTCCCATACAATCATCAGACATACTGTGATTCTTTGCAACATCTTTTAATCAAATAGAATCACGCACATCCTTTGTGAGGATGGATCTTTCTTGCTGAGATTTTGTTTTGTAATGGAACATATTTTTGTATTGTTTCTTTCAAAGTTCCCTCTGTTTACCATTTAGTCTGTTTGCTCAATCAACGTGAGTCAGATCTCTCCACATGTTTATTTAATTGGGTTTCTTTCAGTTTAACTTTCTTGTCTGAGCTTGGATTTTATGCATGTTGTGTAGAATGAGGTTAGATGTCTTCCTGAAGACCAGGTAGGTGATATTCACTGTCTCCCCTATCCAGGTGATGGTCAGAGTGACTGTCCTTTACATTAATTCAGCATTTCACTGAATATGGCATCAAGGGGCCCTAGAAAAAACGGGTTCAATGAGAATGAGAGGAAACTCTCTACTGGTTGGAGTGCGGGGTGGTGGCGGGGAAGTGGTATTGTCACTTGGCTAGTAATCCAGAGACCCAGGGCACAATCTGGGGACCTGAGTTCAAATTCTGCCCATGGCATATGGTTAAGTTTGATTCCTAATGATGACCATGAAATGCACTGCTGTCTCACACCAGGTTCAATTCCGAATATCAGGTGACTGACTGTGTGGAGTTTGCTAGTTCTCCCCGTGTCTGCGTGGGTGTCCACCGAGTGCTCCAATTTCCTCCCATAGTCTAACGATGTGCGGGTTAGGTGGATTGGCCATGCTAAATTGCCCCTTTGTGTCCCAAAGTTAGGTGAAGTTGTTGGAATGGGGAGGGGGATTGGGCCTAGGTGGGGGGCTCTTTTGGTGGGTCAGTGCAGATTCGAAGGGCTGCATAGTTTCATGCACTGTCGGGAATCCGTGAAAGCCCATAGGAATAAAAGATCACTGGGTGTAAAATTGACTAAAGGACAGAGAGTAATGGTGAATGATTGCTGTCCAGAATGGAAAAGGATATATGTGATATGTATCCCAGGGGTCAGTATAGAAACATAGAAAATAGAAGCCAGAGTAGGCCGTTTGGCCTTTCGAGCCTGCCCCGCGATTCATTATGATCATAGCTGATCATTCAACTCAGTATCCTGCTCCTGCTTTCCCCATACATTCTTTGATCCCTTTTTCCCCAGGAGCGATATCTAGCACCTTCTTGAAAGCTTACAATGTTCAGGCCTCAACTACTTCCTGTGGAAGCAAATTCCACAAGCTCACCATTCTCTGAATTAAGAAAGTTCTCCTAAACTCTGTCGCAAAAGGTCTACCCCGTATCCTTAGACAGCGAAACCTGGTTGTGGACTCCTCTGTCATCAGGAACATCCTTCCTTCATCTGTCCTGTCTAGCTTTGTTAGAATTTTATAAGTTTCTGTGACATCCCCCTAATTTTTCAAACATCCAGTAAATATAATTCAAACCGACTCGATCTCTCCTCATACGTTAGTCCTGTCATCTCAGGAATCAGCCTGGTAAACCTTCGCTGCACTCCCTCTATAGCAAGAACATCGGGCGGGATTCTCTCATCCTGAGGCTATGTGTTGACGCTGTCGTAAACGCCATGCCACTCCAGCTACCGATCCTGGTGTCAGATGGGCGCCGCGGGGTGGCAGTGGCACCGGCGCGATTGCCGTGCATGTGCAGTAGCTCCCTTCTCCGCGCCAGCCCCGATGCAACATGGCGTAGAGCTATAGGGGTCAACGTGGAACAAAAGAGGCCCCCAGCCCGAGAGGCCGGCCCGCCGACCGGTAGGCCCTGATCACGGGCCAGGCCACAGCGGAGACCTCTCCCGGGGTCGGACCACCCTCCCCGCCCCCAGACGCATCCACGCCGAGGTCCCGCCGGGAAAGAGCAGGTGTGGACGGCGCCGGCGGGACTCGGCCTTTTCAGCGTGGCCGCTCAGCTCATCCCAGGCCGAGAATCGCTGGGGGTGGGGGGGGGGGGGGGGGGGGGGGGCGTAGAGCGGCCTCCGAACGCACCGGTCCCGACGATTCTCCGTTCGGGCACCGGGGTGAGAGAATCCCGGCCATCCTGCCTCAGATAAGGAGAACAAAACTGTACATAATATTCCAGCTGTGGCCTCACTGAAGTCCTGTATAATTGCAGCAAGACATCCCAGCTTCTGAGCTAGAATCCTCTCACTATGAAGGCCAACATACCATTTGCCTTCTTTACCACCTGCTGCACCTGCATACTTATCTTCAGCGACTGGAATACGAGGACACCCAGGCCTTGTTGCACATCCCCCTCTCTCAAACTATAGCCAGTCAGATAGTAATCTGCCTTTCTGTTTTTGCTCTCTCAAACAGCTTTGTGTCATCTGCAAATTTGGAGATATTTAGTTGCCTCATCTGAATAATTAATACATACTGTGAATAGCTGGGGTTCTAACACTGGTCCCTGCGGTACCCCACTAGCCACTGTCTGCCATTTGGAAAAAGACCCATTTATTCCTACTCTTTGTTTCCTGTCTGCCAACCAGTTTGCTCTCTATCTCAATACAGAATCCCCAATCCCACGCGCTTTAATAAAACTCACAGATCTCTTATGTGGGACTTTGTCGAAAGCCTTCTGAAAGTTCATGTAAACCACATCCACTTTCCCCCTTGTTAACTCTACTGGTTACATCCCTGAATAATTCCAGTAGATTTGTTAAGAATGTTTTCCCTTTCGTAGATTCATGCTGACTCTGTCCGATCCTGCCACTGTTTCCCAAGTTCTCTGATATTGAATATTTTATAATGGACTCCAGCATTCCTTCCACTACCAACATCAGGCTGACTGGTCTATAATTCCCTCTTTTCTCTCTATGTCCCTTTGTGGGGTTACATTCGCTCCCCCCAACCTGTATGAACTGTTCCAAAGTCTATAGAATCTTCGAAGCTGTCCACCAATGCATCCACTATTTCAAGGGCCACTTCTTTAAGTTCTCAGGGATGTGGCTTATTAGGCCCTGGGATTTGTCAGCCTTCAATCCCTTCAATTTCCAGAACACCATTTCCCTAGTAATACTATTTTCTTTCAGTTTCTCCCTCTCACGAAATCCTGTGTTCCAAATATGTCTTGTATGTTATTTTTTGTCCTCATTTATGAAGTCAGAACTAATGTATTTAGTTGGTCAGCCATTTTTTTGTTCCCCATTATACATTTCTCTGTCTGACTGTAAGGGTCCTACATTTGTCTTAGAACGTAGAACATACAGTGCTGGAGGAGGCCATTCGGCCCATCGAGTCTGCACCGACCCACTTTAGCCCTCACTTCCACCCTATCGCCGTAACCCAATAACACCTCCTAACCTTTTTTGTCACTAAGGGCAATTTATCATGGCCAATCCACCTAACCTGCGCGTCTTTGGACTGTGGGAGGAAACCGGAGCACCCAGAGGAAACCCACGCAGACACGGGGAGAACGTGCAGACTCCACACAGACAGTGACCCAGTGGGGAATCTTCACCAATCCTTTCCTCTTAATATACATATGGAAGCTTTTACAGTCAGTTTTAAGGTACCCCGCAAGCTTTCCCTCGTACTCTATTTTCTCCTTTTTAACCAATCCTTTTGTGCTCCTTTGCTGAATTCTAAACTGCTCCCAATCCTCAGGCCTGTTGTTCCGGCCAATTTGTATGCCTCTTCCATGGATCTAATATTATCGCTAATTTCCATTGTAAGCCCTGGGTTGACCATCTTTCCCATTTTATTTTTGTGCCAGGCAGGAATGAACAATTGTTGCTGTTCACCCGTGCGCTCTTTGAATGTTTGCCATAATGTCTCATTCGAAAAAAGGCACCACAGACAGTGCAGCACTCTCTCAGTACTGCACTGGGAGTGTCAGGCTGGATTATCGCCTCAGATTCCTGGAGTGGAGCTTGAACCTGTAACCTTCTGACTTGTGTGAGAGCCACAAAAAGACCCCATAAAATCTCGCTCCAACCAGCGAACATAAAATTTTATCCAGTATTGTAATGACTTCACTAACAGTGATACAGGACATTTCTTCCGCCACTCTGCCTTCATCTCCATCCCCAAACTAGAGAGATTAGAGAGGCTAAAAAGAGGACAAATTATATTTTCCATTCAGAAAAGAGCACCAAATGCGTACAGCTCAAACACTGAAAAGTGTGGACATTGTACTCACCACCCACAGCAATGGCGATTGTGATTAATACTACGCCACTCACACCCACTGCAACCAAAATAAGAAGCTTCTTGGATGCAAGAAAATGGCATTTTGAATAGGTTAGGTCCTGGTTTTCTGGAAAGTTTAAAAAAAGACTTGATGAAACAACTGGAATATTGGATGTTGTTTCGGCTGACACCAAATAAAACTATGGAATCAGGTGCACACCTACATTATTTACCGTCACCAACCAATTACACGGGGAGAACATGCAGACCCCGCACAGACAGTAACCCAAGCTGGGAATCGAACCTGGGATCCTGTCGCTGTGAAGCAACAGTGCTACCCACTGTGCTACCGTACCACCCAATGATTCCTTGAATAGAAACAATGTTCAGCGGTATGGGGAAAAGGCAGGGAAATGGTACTAAGTTATAATACTCATTTGGAGTGCCAATGCATATACGACGGACCGTATGGCCTCCTTCTGCACCGTAACATTTCTGTGACTCTGGAAATGCGGAGGACAATCATTTTTTTCTTTCTGTTAGTGAGCAATGTAAACATATGGCCACGTCATAGCCGAGGACATTTGCCCATTGATCTGAGCGTTGATTTTGGAACGTGACCCTCTTCAACAAAAGCTTATAGCCAGGACCTCAACTAAACGTCACTAGAATAGAGACAGAAAAACAACCACTTTACCTGCCTCGACCGGCAATACTTTTGATTCAAGAGTGTTGGAGATTCTTTGTGCGGTGTTGGGAAGTTCGATGGTAGGCAGCTCATCTTCGGTGACTGATACTATTTCTAAATTTGTGCTGTCTGCGTTCTCTGCTGCTTCAGCTTGTACCTGCAGTCAATTAAGTTAAAAAAAAGTCATTAAAATAGGCACACACTACTGCTCCACAGTAGAACTGGGGTCTATCAAAGATGGATATTTCTAAAAATATATCTTAAAATCCCCAATGGAAGAATCACACACCAAAGTAGTTTGAGTTGAAGCTCAACTAACTAACTAGTATTGATACTCTAAGATGTGATGACTTTAGCTGATTTGAGCCATTCAGTTCCAGGCGGTTGGAGAGGTTGGGTGGAGAACGACAGGGAAATGTGGACGACAGCATTGACTCCAGTGTTCTGGGGAAGTGGGAGCTGTAGATAGACTGCAGGTACGAAGATGCTAGGGGCAGGATTGCGACCAATAGGATTTAACCGGTGTGGGATACAGATGGAATTTGATCAGTTATGCGCAGGATCGAAAGCAACAAGAGTCCTTTCCCCTCTGAAGTGCTTTCCCCGAATACAAAGTTTGACATAGAATCCCGACCGTGCAGAAGGAGGCCATTTGGCCCATCGACATACGCTTCACTCCCCAGTGTCGTCATGTCGAGGGGCACACGGTCGTCGGGTTCTTTGCTGGCCACTGCAAAAAATGGAACTGTTTATATCTCCAAGCTCTCCCTCCCCTCCTGCAGTCAAAAGCCGAGCCTTGATTTACATCACCTTTGGTGATGCCTTCGTCTTTCCTCTCCGTTTCTTGAGGGTTTTGTAGCATCTGTCAGTGGCAAAGCTGACTGCATTACAGTAGTGAGGGAGTGCTGCACTGTTGGAGGTCCCTTCTTCAGGAGTGAGGCATGGAACCAAGGCCAGGTCGCCCCCTTCACAGGGGGAATATAATATCCATTGCGCTGCTTTGAAGAAGAGCAGGGGAGCTCTCCTGGTCAATATATATATCCCTCAAAAGCAATGTCATTAAAGCAGGTTATCTGATCGTTATCACACTGCTGTCTGTGGGAGCTTACTGTGCATATGTTAGCTGCAACATTTCCTCCATTAAAACAGCGACGACACTTCAAAAGTTCTTCATTGGCTGCAAAGCACTTTGGGACGTCCTGAGTGGTGACAGGTGCTATTACAAATACAAGCCTTTCTTTTCTTTAACAGTACACTGCCCCGTGTAGGACAGCCTACAGATGACTGGTCAACCTATCTGTCTTCAATGTCTCAAAAAGCTCTGGCAAAAGAAAACAGATGAATAAATGATCGGACCTCAGGCCAGACTGTTGAGGCCCTAATTATTTCTCTTTAGCTTACCTCTGTGGAAGACATTTCTCACACAGATTACAAAACCATGTCAGGGCATGCACATGACTTAATCCAGCCGGGCCCCGTGGTCTTGAAGAAATCGCAATGAAGGCACATTTGCCAAAGCCGGTTGTTTGATAATCCCTGTGCGAGGAACAATGAGAGCCAGCAAACAGCTCAGACAGTGACTATCAGGTTGCTCCTCCACTGAGCAGGTGGCTATGGATACCAGGCAGCATTACATCGCTCCTCATTATGATCAGGATCAAATGGTAAGCCAACACCGCCTTGTGGTTGACACATCAATTTAACACAATGTGCGCTCCAGAATGCCTGCGAAAAGCTACACTTCAAGTACCCATGTAGAACGTAACTGTCCCCAAATATCACACCCCATTATAATCTATCTCTTCTAAATTTGTGGAAAGGGTGGATGTTTACAAAGCATTGAAATTATTAATTGTTGTAACTATAAGGACACCTTTTTAAAATTCATTGTTGTTTTGAAATATATTTTTCTTCCAAACCTGGCAAAACACATATGTGCTTCATTGGTTAGGCCAGCATTTGCTGCCCCTCCCTAATCGCCCTTGAGAAGGTGGTGGTGAGCTGCCTTCTTGAACCCCTGCAGTCCATGTGGCGTAGGTACACCCACACTGCTTTAGGGAGGGAGTCCCAAGAGTTTGACCCAGTGACAGTGAAGGTTCAGTGATGTATTTGCAAGTCGGGGTGGTAAATGACTTAGAGGGGAACCTCCAGGTGGTGGGGTTCCCAGGTATCTGCTGCTCTCGTCCTTCTAGATGGTAGTAGTCATGGGTTTGGAAGGTGCTGCCTAAGGAGCCTTGGTGAGTTCCTGCAGTGCATCTTAAAGATGGTACACACGGCTGCCCCTGTTAGTCGGTGGTGGAGGGAGTGCATGTTTGTGGAAGGGGTGCCAATCAAGTGGTTGCTTTGTCCTGGATGGTGTCAAGTTTCTTGAGTGTTCTTGGAGCTGCACTCATCCAGGCAAGTGGGGAGTATCTCATTGCACTCCTGATTTGCGCCTTGTAGATGGTGAACAGGCTTTGGGGGGAGGGGGGGGTCAGCAGGTGGGTTCGTTGCTGCAGGATTCCTAGCCTCTGACTTGCTCGTGTAGCCACAAATGTGACTAGTCCAGTTAAGTTTCTGGTCAATGGTAACCCCCAGGATGTTGATTTTGGGGGATTCAGTGATGGTGATACCAATGAATGTCACGGGGCAATGGTTTGATTTTCTCTTATTGGAGATGGGCATTGCCTCACACTTGTGTTGCGCAAATGTAACTTGCCACTTGTCAGCCCAAGCCTGGATATTGTCCAGGTCTTGCTGCATTTGCACGTGGACTGCTTCAGTGTCTGAGGAGTCACCAATGGTTCTGAACATTGTGCAATCATCAGCAAACATCCCACATCTACCTTATGTTGGAAGGAAGGTCATTGAGGAAGCAGCTGAAGATGGATGGGCTGAGGACACTATCCTGGGGAACTCCTGCAGTGATGCCCTGGAGCTGAGATGACTGACCTCCAACCACCACAACCATCGTCCTTTGTACTGGGTATGACACCAACCAGCGGAGAGGTTTCTCCCCTGATTCCCATTGACTCCTGTTTAACTAGCGCTCCTTCACGCCATACTCGATTGAATGCTGCCTTGATGTCAAGGGCAGTCACTCTCACCTCCCCACTGGGGTTTAGCTCTGCTGTCCAAATTGGAACCAGGGCTGTAATGAGGTCAGGAGCTGACAGAACCCAAACTGAGCGTCACTGAGCAGGTATTTCTAAATAAGTGCCACTTGATAACACTGTTGATGACCCCTTCCATCACTTTACTGTTGATGGAGAGTAGACTGATAGGGCGGTAATTGGCTGTGTTGGATGTGGCTTGCTACTTGTGTACAGGACGCACCTAGGCAATTTTCCACATTGCCGGGTAAACACCAGTGCTGTAGCTGTACTGGATCAGCTTGGCTAGGAGCGCAGCAAGTTCTGGAGCACAAGACTTCAGTACTATTGCGGAATATTGTCAGGATCCGTAGCCTTTGCAGTATCCACTGCCTTTACTCGTTTCTTGATAACACATGGAGTGAATCGTATTGGCTGAAGACTGACACCTGTGAAGCTGGGGCCCTCCGAAGGAGACCGCCATGGCTCATCCACTCGGCACTTCAGGCTAAAGATTTTTTCCGAATGCCTCAGCCTTGTCTTTTGCACAGATGTGCTGGGCTCCTCCATCATTAAGGGTGGGGATATTTGTGAACCTCCTCCTCCAGTGAATTGGTTAATTGTCCACCACCATTCACGGCTGGACGTGGCAGGACGACAGAATTTCGATCTGATCCATTGGCTGTGGAATCGCTCAGCTCTGTCTATCACTTGCTGTTTATGTTGCTGGGAATGCAAGCAGTCCTGTGTTGTGGTTTCACCAGGTTGCCACATCATTTTTAGGTATGCCGGGTGTTGCTCCTGGCACGCTCTCCTGCACTCTGCATTGAACCAGGGTTGTTCCCCTGGCTTGGTGGTAATGCTCGAGTGGCGGATATGCCAGATCATTACAGATTGTGGTTGAGTACAATTCTGCTGCTGATGGCCCACAGTGCCTCATGGATTCCCAGTCTTTAGTTGCTGGATCTCTTCTGAATCTACTCCATTTAGCACGATAGCAATGCCACACAATAAGGTGGAGGATATCATCAATGTAAAGATGGGATTTCGTCTTCACAAGGACTGTGCGGTAGTCACTTTTACCGATACTGTCATGGACAGATACACCTGCAGCAGGCAGATTGGCCAGGATGACGTCCAGTATGTTTTTCCCTCTTGTTGGTCCCCTCACTACCTACCACCTGCCCAGTCCAGCAGCTATGTCCTTTAGGACTCAGCCAGCTTGGTCAGTCATGGTGCTATCGAGCCACTCTTAGTGACGGATATTGAAGTCCCCCACGCAGAGTACATTCTGTGCCTTTGCACCCTCAATGCTTCCTCCAAGTGGTGTTCAACATGGAGGAGAATTGATTCATCAGCTGATGGTGGCCGGTGTGTTGTAATCAGCAGGAGGTTTCCATGCCCATGTTTAACCTGGAGACATGAGGCTTCATGGGATCCAGAGCCGATGTTGAGGACTTCCACGGCAACTCCCTCACGACTGTTCACCACTGTGCTGCCACCTCTGCTGGGTCTGTCTTGCCGGTGAGACAGGACACACCCAGGGATGGTGAGAGTGGTGCCTGAGACATTCGGCCGGATGCTCCACCCCGCTGCGCCACATTTCTGCCCCGACCCGCCGGCGGGATGCTCCGTTACGCCAGCCGGTCAATGGGGTTTCCCGTTGTGGGGCAGCCCCACGCCGTCGGGAAACCCCTGAGCTGCCGGCAAAACGGAGCATCCTGCCGGCGGAGAATCATTGTCTGTAAGGTATGATTCTGTGAGTATGACTGTGTCCGGCTGTTGTTTGACTAGTCTGTGAGACAGCTCTCCCAACTTTGGCACAAGCCCCCAGATGTTAGTAAGGCGGACTTTGCAGGGTGGGCATAGCTGCATTTGCCATTGTTGTTGCCAGTGCCTGGGTCGATGCCGGGTCGTCCGTCCAGTTTCATTGCTTCTTATTGACCTTGGAGCGGTTTTATCCAACTGAGCTTTACAGACCATTTCAGAGGACATTTAAGAGCCAATCATGTTGCTGTGGGTCTGGAGTCACTTGTCGGCCCGACCAGGTGAAGATAGCAGGTTTCCTTCCCTACAGGACATTAGTGAAGCAGCTGTTTTTTTTTTACAACAATCAACAATGATTTCATGGTCATCGTTAGCTCCAGATATTTATTGGATTCAATTTCCACCACCTGCTATGGTAGGATTCAAACCCTGGGTCTTTGCATCACCAGTCCAGGGTAAGAAAACTAGGCTGTTGCCTCTCCATATTTATTTGTCCAGCTCCCCTTCAATTGGTGGAGCAGGTGAAGTTCCTGTACCTGAATAGGAGTGTGGTGGACATGTGTCAAACTCATGTGGTTAAACTTGTCATACATATGGGCTGGTTTAGCTCAGTGGGCTAGATAGCTGGTTTGTCATGCAGAACAAGGCCAGCAGCGCAGGTTCAATTCCCGTACCAGCTTACCCAAACAGGCGCCGGAATGTGGCGACTAGGGGCTTTTCACAGTAACTTCATACTTGTGACAATTAAAGATTATTATTATTTATTATTATTTATCAAACTCAGTACAGGAAGTCAAGTCATTTCCTGTCAAACTGCGCTTAACAGCATTATAGATGTTAATTACTACCAGTCAAACTCTTTGGCACTGAAAATAAAATATTTTATTTTAAGTGTGGAGTCCCATTCTTTCAAGTTTCCATTGATTTTGAAGGTTTAAAATCTATAAATTTTTCTTTCTGTCTTTCTTTTTTTCCCTTTTAATCCAATCTTTATTTCCTCTTTTAATTCTCTTTCTGGAACTGAATTGACATTGAATTTGCTCATTCTAATTTACACTTCCTGGCTCAATCCTTGTGCTCTCATTTTATAATCCTTCAAACTGATTGGTTAAGGAGAAAGGTGTTTTACTCAGATTCTGGATGGGACCATGTCATTGCCATCCCCCTGTCCCTGCAACTTTCACAGCAAAATATCACCGATATTCAACAGGCAAGGGTAGGTCTAACTGTGAGGATAGTTCGTCCATCTGGCACAGCACTGTTTCGGCCATTTTGAGATGTGTGGATTGGTTCATGAATATTGGGAACCTTGAAGCCGAGCCGTGGTCCACTCTAAGTGGTTCAAAGTCTGAGAAGCGCAACCCTCCCTGTTCAGGGGTGGGCGGGAAGGTGGTGGGGAGGCCCCATGCTGTATTTTACCAGCCGCAAGCGCCTTCAAACGCACTGACAGGGAAGCATAAAATCCAGCCCAAGGATGGTGAGAATTGGCGGATTGCCCAGCCACATGTCTACTTGAGCTCCGATGGGAACGTGCTGGAATGTTTGCATCTGTGTGTTTGTGTTGGGGTTGGCAATTCTGACTGGACGTGTTCCTGGAGGCTTCATCACATGGCCTCCTGGTTCCATCCACCCCTTACCCTCTTCTCCAGCCATTAGTCAGCCAACATTGCCATCACCGTGCACCCTGTCTTCTCAGGCCAATCGGGAATTGAAAAGACACTTTGGTACAGGGTTGCTTTCGGGTCCAACAGCCCCATCTTCAATATTTTCATACTGATTAGTGGGGGTCGAGATGGAATCGTGCCCCTCTGTGGTGGTCTTCGGGGTGTCAGAGTCTACAGAGTTCGACACAGGGAGGGGGTTACGGACACAAACAACAAAGAACAAAGAAATGTACAGCACAGGAACAGGCCCTTCGGTCCTCCAAGTCCGTGCCGACCATGCTGCCCGACTAAACTACAATCTTCTACACTTCCTGGGTCCATATCCTTCTATTCCCATCCTATTCATGTATTTGTCAAGATGCCCCTTAAATGTCCCGATCGTCCCTGCTTCCACCACCTCCTCCGGTAGCGGGTTCCAGGCACCCACTACCCTCTGCGTAAAAAACTTGCCTCGTACATCTACTCTAAACCTTGCCCCTCTCACCTTAAACCTATGCCCCCTAGTAATTGACCCCTCTACCCTGGGGAAAAGCCTCTGACTATCCACTCTGTCTATGCCCCTCATAATTTTGTATACCTCTATCAGGTCTCCCCTCAACCTCCTTCGTTCCAGTGAGAACAAACCGAGTTTATTCAACCGCTCCTCATAGCTAATGCCCTCCATACCAGGCAACATTCTGGTAAATCTCTTCTGCACCCTCTCTAAAGCCTCCACATCCTTCTGGTAGTGTGGCAACCAGAATTGAACACTATACTCCAAGTGTGGCCTAACTAAGGTTCTATACAGCTGCAACATGACTTGCCAATTCTTATACTCAATGCCCCGGCCAATGAAGGCAAGCATGCCGTATGCCTTCTTGACTACCTCCTCCACCTGTGTTGCCCCTTTCAATGACCTGTGGACCTGTACTCCTAGATCTCTTTGACTTTCAATACTCTTGAGGGTTCTACCATTCACTGTATATTCCCTATCTGCATTAGACCTTCCAAAATGCATTACCTCACATTTTCCGGATTAAACTCCATCTGCCATCTCTCCGCCCAAGTCTCCAAACAATCTAAATCCTGCTGTATCCTCCGACAGTCCTCATCGCTATCCGCAATTCCACCAACCTTTGTGTCGTCTGCAAACTTACTAATAAGACCAGTTACATTTTCCTCCAAATCATTTATATATACTACAAAGAGCAAAGGTCCCAGCACTGATCCCTGTGGAACACCACTGGTCACAGCCCTCCAATGAGAAAAGCATCCTTCCAGTGCTACTCTCTGCCTTCTATGGCCTAGCCAGTTCTGTATCCACCTTGCCAGCTCACCCCTGATCCCGTGTGACTTCACCTTTTGTACTAGTCTACCATGAGGGACCTTGTCAAAGGCCTTACTGAAGTCCATATAGACAACATCCACTGCCCTACCTGCATCAATCATCTTAGTGACCTCCTCGAAAAACTCTATCAAGTTAGTGAGACACGACCTCCCCTTCACAAAACCGTGCTGCCTCTCACTAATACGTCCATTTGCTTCCAAATGGGAGTAGATCCTGTCTCGAAGAATTCTCTCCAGTAATTTCCCTACCACTGAAGTAAAGCTCACCGGCCTGTAATTCCCAGGATTATCCTTGCTACCCTTCTTAAACAGAGGAACAACATTGGCTATTCTCCAGTCCTCCGGGACATCCCCTGAAGACAGCGAGGATCCAAAGATTTCTGTCAAGGCCTCAGCAATTTCCTCTCCAGCCTCCTTCAGTATTCTGGGGTAGATCCCATCAGGCCCTGGGGACTTATCTACCTTAATATTTTTTAAGACACCCAACACCTCGTCTTTTTGGATCACAATGTGACCCAGGCTATCTACACCCCCTTCTCCAGACTCAACATCTACCAATTCCTTCTCTTTGGTGAATACTGATGCAAAGTATTCATTTAGTACCTCGCCCATTTCCTCTGGCTCCACACATAGATTCCCTTGCCTATCCTTCAGTGGGCCAACCCTTTCCCTGGCTACCCTCTTGCTTTTTATGTACGTGTAAAAAGCCTTGGGATTTTCCTTAACCCTATTTGCCAATGACTTTTCATGACCCCTTCTAGCCCTCCTGACTCCTTGCTTAAGTTCCTTCCTACTTTCCTTATATTCCACGCAGGCTTCGTCTGTTCCCAGCCTTTTAGCCCTGACAAATGCCTCCTTTTTCTTTTTGACGAGGCCTACAATATCACTCGTCATCCAAGGTTCCCGAAAATTGCCGTATTTATCCTTCTTCCTCACAGGAACATGCCGGTCCTGTATTCCTTTCAACTGCCACTTGAAAGCCTCCCACATGTCAGATGTTGATTTGCCCTCAAACATCCGCCCCCAATCTATGTTCTTCAGTTCCCGCCTAATATTGTTATAATTAGCCTTCCCCCAATTTAGCACCTTCATCCTAGGACCACTCTTATCCTTGTCCACCAGTACTTTAAAACTTACTGAATTGTGGTCACTGTTACCGAAATGCTCCCCTACTGAAACATCTACCAAGTGGCCGGGCTCATTCCCCAATACCAGGTCCAGTACGCCCCCTTCCCTAGTTGGACTGTCTACATATTGTTTTAAGAAGCCCTCCTGGATTCTCCTTACAAACTCCGCCCCGTCTAAGCCCCTGGCACTAAGTGAGTTCCAGTCAATATTGGGGAAGTTGAAGTCTCCCATCACCACAACCCTGTTGTTTTTACTCTTTTCCAAAATCTGTCTACCTATCTGCTCCTCTATCTCCCGCTGGCTGTTGGGAGGCCTGTAGTATACCCCCAACATTGTGACTGCACCCTTCTTATTCCTGATCTCTACCCATATAGCCTCACTGCCCTCTGAGGTGTCCTCTCGCAGTACAGCTGTGATATTCTACCGAACCAGTAGCGCAACTCCGCCTCCCCTTTTACACCCCCCTCTATCCCGCCTGAAACATCTAAATCCTGGAACGTTTAGCTGCCAATCCTGCCCTTCCCTCAACCAGGTCTCTGTAATGGCAACAACATCATAGTTCCAAGTACTAATCCAAGCTCTAAGTTCATCTGCCTTACCCGTAATACTTCTTGCATTAAAACATATGCACTTCAGGCCACCAGACCCGCTGTGTTCAGCAACTTCTCCCTGTCTGCTCTGCCTCAGAGCCACACTGTCCCTATTCCCTAGTTCTCCCTCAATGCTCTCACCTTCTGACCTCTTGCTCCCGTGCCCACCCCCCTGCCATACTAGTTTAAACCCTCCCGTGTGACACTAGCAAACCTCGCGGCCAGGATATTTATGCCTCTCCGGTTTAGATGCAACCCGTCCTTCTTATACAGGTCACACCTGCCCCGGAAGAGCTCCGAGTGGTCCAGATAATGGAAACCCTCCCTCCTACACCAGCTGTTTAGCCACGTGTTTAGCTGCTCTATCTTCCTAATTCTAGCCTCACTGGCACGTGGCACAGGGAGTAATCCCGAGATTACAACCCTCGAGGTCCTGTCTTTTAACTTTCTGCCTAGCTCCCTGAACTCCTGCTGCAGGACCTCATGCCCCTTCCTGCCTATGTCGTTAGTACCAATATGTACAAAGACCTCTGCCTGTTTGCCCTCCCCCTTCAGGATGCCCTCTACCCGTTCGGAGACATCCTGGACCCTGGCACCAGGGAGGCAACATACCATCCTGGAGTCTCTTTCACGTCCACAGAAGCGCCTATCTGCGCCCCTGACTATAGAGTCCCCTGTTACTATTGCTCTTCTGCGCTTTGACCCTCCCTTCTGAACATCAGAACCAGCCGTGGTGCCACTGCTCTGGCTGCTGCTGCTTTCCCCTGATAGGCTATCCCCCCCGACAGTATCCAAAGGGGTATATCTGTTCGAGAGGGGGACAACCACAGGGGATTCCTGCACTGACTGCCTGCCCTTTCTGGTGGTCACCCATTTCTCTGCCTGCACCTTGGGTGTGACCACATTTACATAACTGCGATCTATGACGCTTTCCGCCACCTGCATGCTCCTAAGTGCATCCAATTGCTGCTCCAACCGAACCATGCGGTCTGTGAGGAGCTCCAGTTGGGTGCACTTTCTGCAGATGAAGCCATCCAGGACGCTGGAAGCCTCCCGGACCTGCCACATCTCACAGTCAGAGCACACCACCCCTCTAACTGACATTGCATCAATTAATTAAAATTAAAATTAAAAATGTTTTTTTTTTTGAATATTTTTTAAAAAATTTCAAAGTTACTGTTAACTATCTGTTTCCTAGCACTAGATTTCTAATAGAAATGCGAAAGCTAAATATAGTACTCTCCGATCTCTGGCTTAGATATCCCTCTAAATTATAATTAAGTAATTATGTTTAATTAGTTACCAATGCTCAATTTTTAAAATTTAGTGTAGAATCCCAACCAGCCACTCAGGCCACAGCTTTTCTGTGATGTCACTTCAGTTTCCCCCCGACACACACAATTTGAAAAAGGTATTCAAGTAAAAATGAGTCTTCACTCCACTGATCGCCAGGCGGAGCCTTCAGCCCGATCAGAGGTCTGCAGCACCACCCAAAGCCTCGGAGTGGCTCTCAGGCCTGGCCGAGTTACTGAGTCTAGAGAAGATAACGTTCTGGATCAGGGGGTCCAAGGAGAGATTCCACGACACATGGAATAAGTTCACAAACCTCTTTGAGGACCTGTTCGCAAGCAGCAGCTAACTGGGGTGGGTGAGGCGGGGTGGGAGAGCAGATAGTAAGGAGGGGGACAGATAGGAAGGAGGGGACTAAGAAGGGGGGAAGGGAGGGCACGGAGGGGCGAGAGGGGGCAGGGAGTAGCGGCGGGATGAAAGGAAGCTCACGTACAGCAGATAAAGGCCGTTCGCTGGAGTAGACACAGACCCCTCCCACACACAGAAAACCGAGGAGGCTGATCACCCTAACCTCCCTCAAAAACTCAATGGGGGAACAGGACCCCCCACCCCCCCCACCCCATCAAAATGAGTATAAATAGAAAGAAAGTGAAGAGTTCTGGAGTTCTGGCATTAATTGTAAATACAAATGTAAATAAGAGAATGTGAGCACCGGAACCTGGGTCACAGGGAAAGTGACAACTTGTTGTACAGAGGTTTATGAAGTTTCTGTTGCTCAATTTCTTCATTTGTGCCTCTTGCTGTGTATAAACCTTGGACGGGACTCTCAGACCCCCCGCCGGGTCGGAGAATCGCCGGGGGGGGGGGGCGGCGTGAAACCCGCCCCGCCGCCCCAACGCTGGCTGCCAAATTCCCCAGCGCCAGGTATCGGGCGGTGGCAGGGATCATGCCGTGCCGGTCGGGGGCCATTGGCAGCAACCCTCCCGGCAATTCCCGTTGGCCACCCGTTTTCGGCCAGTCCTGCCGGCGTGAAATGGACACGGTCCATCACGGTGCGACCTGGCTAGAAGGCCGTCTACCGGAGTCCTCGGGGTGGCGCGAGAGGATCCGGCCCCCGGGCAGGGGGGGGGGGGGGGTGGGCTACGGTGGCCCGGCCCGCGATCGGGGCCCATCGATCTGCGGGTGGGTCTGTGCCGTGGGGGCAATCTTAGCCTCTACGCCGGCCTCTGTCGGGCTCCCCCATGGCCGGCGCGGAGAAGAAACGCCCTGCGCATGCGCAAGAACATGCCGGCGGTTCTGCGCATGCGCGGGACCACCGCGGCCCTTTGGCGCCGGTTGGCACGGTGCCAACCCCTCCGCCGTCGGCCTAGCCCCTGGAACTGCAGAGGATTCTTGGCGCCAGCGTCGGGCCAACCCGCCGATTGTGGGACAATCCCGCCACAGGTTACTAAATGCTAAAAATCCCAAATAAAAATATTTTAAAAAGAGAAATTCAGTGGTTAACTGTGAAATATGGTGAGCAAAGATCCTCCAGATCTTGTCAGTTTTTATCATTCCCTGGGCCTTCAAAGGCTTTTGATAAATGAAACTCTCGGATTGTACTTTCTGTATTACACCCCCTCCCCTAACCACAACCTTGAACTCCCTGCCTTTTTCACAAACACGGTGATCACCGTTTTCACACGAGAAGCTGAATAGAAATACAACAAGAATTCTTTCAGTAAATTTATCTCAATTCATGCTAGATGGGATATTCGTGATGACGTGTCGGCGGTATTTAATTTTTTGTCAGTGGTGTATTTAGCACAGATGATGAAATGATCAAGTGGTGTTTCAGTCAGGCCAATGTCCTGTGACTTAGGGTCAAGAGTCCACTGAACTATACTTGGCTGCCTCTCACATGATACTCTGAGACCCTTCCACTCGGTTCTTCCCGTCACCTTGATTCAGCTTACCCTCGCTATTTCCTCAGACACAAATGCTTTAATCCACGGTTGCAGACAGCGTCTGCTGAACTTTGGCCGAGTTCTTAATAGCTTCTTGGCATCATTTTTTTGCAAGGTGGATGGTGAATGGTCACTCTCAGACCTGTCCCCGCCGGCCTCCTGCCAGGGAACCTCGGCGGAAACTTCAGCTGACTTTTATTTCCCTGTCCTTCAGCTTTTGTTTAATTGCTCTTAACCGTCCTTCTTCTTGCTCTCTCTATCCTTCTCAGCAGCCTGCCCAAATTTTCCTCCTTTCGCCAGACAGTCGAGGAGCACTTGCTGCGAGTGCTGGATAGTTTTGTCCCACTGAGACAAGGAAGGAATGGTAAGGTGAAGGAGCCTTGGATGACAAGAGAAGTGGAGCTTCTAGTCAAGAGGAAGAAGGAAGCTTACGTAAGGTTGAGGAAACAAGGATCTGATTCGACTCTAGAGGGTTACTAGGTAGCCAGGAAGGAACTCAAAAATGGACTGAGGAGAGCTAGAAGGGGGCATGAAAAAGCCCTGGCGGGAAGGATTAGGGAAAACCCAAGGCGTTCTACACTTATGTGAGAAATAAGAGGATGATCAGAGTGAGAGTAGGGCCGATCAGGGATAGTCGAGGAAACTTGTGCCTAGAGTCTGAGGAGATGGGGGAGGCCCTAAATGAATATTTTGCTTCTGTATTCACTAGAGAGAGAGACCTTGTTGCTCATGAGAACAGTGTGAACCAGGTTAATAGACTCAAACAGGTTAATAGATTCAACAGACATTAAGAAGGATGGTGTGCTGGAATTGTAGAAAAGAATCAGGTTAGATAAGTCCCCTGGGCCTGATGGGATATACCCAAGGTTACTACGGGAAGCGAGGGAGGAGATTGCTGCGCCGTTGGCGGTGATCTTTGCGTCCTCACTCTCCAATGGAGTAGTACCGGATGATTGGAGGGAGGCGAATGTTGTTCCCCTGTTCAAGAAAGGGAATAGGGAAATCCCTGGGAATTACAGGCCCATCAGTCTTACGTCTGTGGTGAGCAAAATATTGGAAAGGATTCTGAGAGATAGGATTTATGATTATTTAGAAAAACATAGTTTGATTAAAGATAGTCAGAATGGCTTTGTGTGAGGCAGGTCATGCCTCACAAGCCTCATTGAATTCTTTGAGGATGTGACGAGACACATTGATGAAGGTCGGGCAGTGGATGCGGTGTATATGGATTTCAGTAAGGCATTTGATAAGGTTGACCATGGTAGGCTCATTTAGAAAGTTAGGTGGCATGGGATACAGGGAAATTTGGCTGTCTGGATACAGAATTGGCTGGCCGAAAGAAGACAGAGAATGGTAGTGGATGGAAAGTATTCCGCCTGGAGGTCGGTGACCAGTGGTGTCCCCCGGGGCTCTGTTCTGGGACCTCTGTTCTTTGTGGTTTTTATAAATGACTTGGATGAGTAAGTGGAAGGGTGGGTTAGTAAGTTTGCCGATGACACAAAGATTGGGGGAGTTGTAGATAGTGTTGGGGGTTGTTGCAGGTTACAGCAGGACATTGACAGGATGCAGAGCTGGGCTGAGAAGTGGCAGATGGAGTTCAACCTTGATAAATGTGAAGTGATTCATTTTGGAAGGTTGAATTCGAATGCTTAATACAGCGTTGAAGGCAGGATTCTTGGAAGTGTGGAGGAACAGAGGGATCTTGGGGTCACGTACATAGATCCCTCAAAGTTGCCACCCAGGTTGATAGGGTTGTGAAGAAGGGGTATGGTGTGTCGGCTTTCATTAACAGGGGGATTGAGTTCCAGAGGCGAGGTTTTTGCTGCAGCTTTATAAAACTCTCGTTCGACCACACTTGGAATATTGGGTGGGATTCTCTCAGTCCACGCCGGGCCGGAGAATCGCTGGGTCGGGCGCGAATCACGCGACGCCACCCCGACGCCGGTCGTGGACAGCTCTACACGGCCTCCCCCGGCGATTCTCCGCCCGGGATGGGCCGAGTGGCCGCAAAACAAATCCGAGTCCTGCAGGCGCCGTCCACGTGTGGTCTTACCCGGCGGGACCTCGCCGTGCATCCTTCCGGGGGGCAGCCTGGGGGAGTGGGGGGGGGGGGGGGGGGGTCCGATCCTGGGGGGGTGCCTCCGCTGTGGCCTGGCCCGCGATGGCGGCCTACCGATCGGTGAGCCGGCCTCTCGGCCTGGGGGCCTCTTTTGCTCCGTGCCGGCCTGTAACCCTACGCCATGTTGCGTCAGGGCCGGCGCGGAGAAGGGAGCCACCGCACCGCCCATTTGCTGGCCTACTGAGGGGCTCGGAATCGCTGCTCCTGAGGGCCTGTTGACACCATCGTAAAACCCAACAGCATTTGCCAAGACGCCAACACTTAGCCTCAGGATCAGAGAATCCTGCTCCTTGGGTCCAGTTCTGGCCCCCTCATTATAGGAAGGATGTGGATGCTTTGGAGATGGTACAGAGGAGATTTACCAGAATGCTGCCTGGAATGGAGGGCATGTCTTATGAAGAAAGATTGAGGGAGTGAGGGCTTTTCTCACTGGAGTGAAGAAGGAAGAGAGGTGACTTGACAGAGATGTACAAGGTGATGAGAGGCATGGATAGAGTGGATAGCCTGGTTTCCCAGGGGAGAAATGGCTGTCACGCAGGGACTTAATTTTAAGGTGATTGGAGGAAGGTATAGGGGAGATGTCAGAGGTTGGTTCTTTACACAGAGAGTGGTGGGTGTGTGGAATGCACTGCCAGCAGAGGTGGTAGAGTCAGACATTTCAGCGAATCTTGGACAGGCACATGGACAGCAGTAAATTGAAGGGGTGTAGGTTAGGTTAACCTTAGATTAGGATAAATGGTCGGCACAACATCGTGGGCCGAAGGTCCTGCACTGTGCTGTACTGTTCTATGTTCTATGAAAAGCGGATTAAGCGATCTTTCATCTTGCTGCTGCCCACGAGGCCTTGTCTTGTGCTGAATGCCTCTCAGCAGCTCTACTTGAAAAATAACCTCTTTGGGAAATTTCTGAGAGACATAATGGGCCCTACGTAAAGAAAATCCTCGCCCTTTCTTCTTTTCTTCTCTCTGCTCAAAAGGAAGAACTTGGCATTGGTGCCGATGTCCCGGAGATGCACTTTCCAGCCAATTTGAGTATTTTTGAGTCTAGTTGCTGTCACACTGTAGCAGCCAGATTACAGAAGCTCCCACAAAAGCAATGTGGTCGCGATCAGCCAAACTTGCCCGAGAATGTCGTGAGGTATGGGGACAGCATCTCTGTGCCTGAGCCAAGAACTCTGGGTTTCACTTCAGGGTTCGATGGCTGAGGAACATGTGGCCCTACTGCAGTCAGACAGGTTGGGCAGCGACCTGCAATTCTTCCCAACACATGCCAATGGCAGCTGGAAAGAGCGGGAAAGACTCCCGATGAGCCACGTGATGGCACGGAGGCACCGTGGTTAGCACTGCTGCCTCACAGCGCCAAGAGTTCCGATTCCAACCTTGGGTGACCGTCTGTGCGGAGTCTGCATGCTCGCCCCGTGTCTGCGTGGGTTTCCTCCGGGTGCTCCGGTTTCCTCCCACAGTCCAAAGATGTGCAGGTTTAGGTGGATCAATTGCTCCTGGGTGTCCAAAGGCACGCAGCTTAGCTTACGGGGTTGCAGGGATGGGGACTGGACCTCGGTGCGATGCTCTTTTGGAGGGTCAGGGCAGACTCGATGGGCTGAATGGCTTCCTTCTGCTCTGTAGGGATTCTATGATTCTATAAGAAAAACAAAAATATAATAATAATAATCTTTATTAGTGTCACAAGTCAAGTAGGCTTACATTAACACTGCAATGAAGTTACTGTGAAAATCCCCTCGTCGCCACACTCCTGCACCTGTTCACAGAGGGAGAATTCAGAATGTCCAATTCACCTAACTATAGCTCTCTGTGGTAAAGAATTCCCCAGATTCACTGCCCTTTGAGAGGAGAAATTCCTCCTCATTACTGTCTTAAATGGGTGACCAGTTGCCCAGTACTCTCCCAGTGACATCCTGCAAAGACTGACATACTCCTGCAGGAATTGATATGTGGCCCGGAGACCTCCAGCAAATATGAACAAACATATGAATAGAAATCATCTAAAAGGCACTTCCTAGAGGCAAACTTCGACAAAAATGGAACCAATGCAAAGGGATAGCAGTGTGATCAAAAATGGGTCGGTCAGGGCAGCACGGCGGTGCAGTGGGTTAGCCCTGTTGCCTCACGGCGCCGAGGTCCCAGGTTCGATCCCGGCTCTGGGTCACCGTCCGTGTGGAGTTTGCACATTCTCCCCGTGTTTGTGTGGGTTTCGCCCCCACAACCCAAAGATGTGGCAGGGTAGGTGGATTGACCACGTTAAATTACCCCTTAATTGGAAAAAATGAATTGGGTACTCTAAATTTTTAAAAAAGGGTCGGTCAAGTAGATGGATTCTAAGGAAGACTTGAAGCCAAACAGGTCTGCGTCGAAATCTCAGAAGGGAGAAAGTCAGTAAAATGAGGAAATAAGAATACAGGTCCTCACTGTGCTTTCCCTCTGGGATCTGACTGGGCAGCGGGAGGAAGTTAAGTCTAAACCCAGCTACTCAACAGAATAAAATAACCTTTCCAGAGGCTACCTCTGTTTGGCTCCATGGGGAGGGTTTTCACCCTGTGCTAAAGGCACAGTGCGATAAGCCTTCAAACACCTTTTGATAATGATGCTCTTTTGTCAGGGTGTAAGTGCTTTGATTCAGTGTGAGCAAGATGAAGCACAAAGTTTCACATAATGCGCAGAGGGTGGACACTAATTTGTGACTTGTAGTTATTATATTGGGCCACACGGTGGCAGAGGTGCTACATGTAAAGTATTTCTGTGGGCAGAAGCACTTTCATCAAGTGAACAACAAACATATTCGTTCTCTGCCAATGGGGGCGGGGCGGCGTGGATTTGATTTAATTACGATTGAATTAAAATCAGGATTGTTGATAACAAATCTGTCAGCGGCTTGATGGAACCATATGATTTTACTTCTGCCCCTGCGCCTTTATGGTCTTATCGTCGAAGTGGCTGCTGAGACATGATCGAATTGAATGGCGGGGCCGCCTTGTTGGGCTGAATGGCCGACTCTTGCTCCTTGAAGGTGACCCTGCCCCTCACCAGCTTCTTGAAAATGACCCCAGGCCTGAGAATGGCAAAGGCGGTGGGGTGGAGGAGCTGAAGGGTGTTTCCGCGCTTGCCGTTCCCGTGACCTTACGCGCTGCACAGCGCAGTCCATTTCTCCAGGGCGCTTAGCCTCGACCGTCCCGTTACACCCGCAAGACACAACTTAAAATCGAGCCAGGTTGCTCAGACGTAGAGAAGCACAGGGTCTGGAGGAGGTTACAGAGGTCGGGAAGGTGAGGCCACGGAGGGATTGGCAAGTCAGTGTTTTGAAATCGAGACGTCGCTTAACCCGGAGCCGGTGTTGGTCAGTGAGCAGAGGGGCTGCTGGATGAATTGAATTGGCTGCGGGTTAGGTTAGGACACAGAAAGCAGCGGGGGGGGGGGGGGGGGGGGCGGAATTCAGGAACAGTCAAGACTGGGAGACTAAGTAAAGGCATGGATGAGGATCTCCGAGTTCAATGAGTTGGATCCTGCACAAAGGCGGGTGCTGGTGTTGCACAAGTGAAATAAAAGCAAAATACTGCGGCTGCTGGAAATCTGAAACAAATGCTGGGAAAACGCAGCAAGTCCGCCCCCCCCCCCCCCCCCCCCCCCCCCCCCCCCGCCGCCCGCCCCCCCCCCCCCCCCCCCCCCCCGAGGGGATAAATAAATCTCACGCAAAGTTTTGTCTTATGGATGTGATGGGACAGCCCGGGCACAGCTAATGTGAACTCTGTGAGTGCAGGTTGAGTATTCAGGAGAGATTCTGGAGTCCAAAGATGCGCAGGTGAGGTGGATTGGCCATTCTAAATTGCCCCCTCAGTGTCCAAGGTTAGGCGGGGTTACGGGAATAGGGTGGGGGTCATGGGGCCAGGGTGGGGCACTCTCTCCGAGGGTCTGCGCTGACCCAACGGGCAGCTCAGGACCAGCGAGAATGCAACACCCCTGTTCTGCGAGAGGATGGGGTCAGAAGAGCAGCGTTCCCGAAAAGATGGTTCACTGTGGGCAAGTCAATCTTTCCCCAGAGTGCAAATAAACACAGGCCCCACTCTGTGCTCGCCTTGTCTGTGGGCCCTGTCTGTGTTTACATACGTCTGCAATCAGGGATAGAAGGAAAGAAAACCCTTATGTTTAAGGATGGTCTTGGTCACACTAACGAGCCAACTGCGGCTCCCAGCGGGCTGAAGTCAAGCTGTTGCTATTTTTCCATATTAACACCAAGTCTATATTTATGCAGAGCAGCACCCGATACGTGTGAATAATAGACACAATATCAGAAACACATTTTGTCAGTCTGCCGTTTTTTCTTTAATGTGTGGCGTTTGATTAATAACAGAGAGCCTGTTGGAGACTGAGTGACGCATTGGGTTGGGACCTAACCCCTTTGAATTGGGATTTGGCTGATCATCTTTAGCCTTGAGGCGGAGGAACCCCCAGTGCCTGTTTCTGGGCCTGAATGAGGCCGGTAATGTGCATCAGCCTGTGTCAGGACTCTGCTGATGCCCTACATGAAGAACGGGCTGGAGTTTGGAACTATGCAAGCGGTATGGAATTTGTTGATGGACGAAAAATTGATGGGCAGATGAGGAGCGATTAAAATCTGAAGAGGAATACTGCTCGGCCCAGGACCGTAAGATACTACAGAGAATCGTGAACACCGCCCAGTCCATCACTCGAACCTGCCTCCCATCCATTGACTCTGTCTACACCTCCCGCTGCCTTGGGAAAGCGGGCAGCATAATCAAAGACCCCTCCCACCCGGTTTATTCTCTCCTCCAAACTCTTCCATCGGGCAGGAGATACAAAAATATCAGATTCAAAAACAGCTTCTTCCCTGCTGTTACCAGACTCCTGAATGGCCCTCATATGGACTGAACTGATCTCTCCACACATCTTCTCTACTGAGTAGTACAACAGTCCTGTGTGCTTCACCCGATGCCTCTGTCTATTTATTTACATTGTGTATTTATGATGTCCTATGTGTTTTTTCATGTATGGAATGATCTGCCTGGACTGTAGGCAGAACAATACTTTTCACTTTACCTTGTACATGTGACAATAAACAAATCCAACCCAATCCAAAGAAGCCTAACCGGATGGGCAGCAATGCAGTTCGGTGCAGGAAGGGTTTACTTTGGGAGTAAGCACAGGCCAAAATGCTCGTCGATACTCGGATATTAAATTGAATGGACAAGGAAATGGACTTTGGTTGACAGATAGGCACATCATTAAAGGTGCAGATACTCAAATTATTATCCAGATACATTAATGGCTTTCAAAAGGGAATTTGATCATTTTTTCAAGAAGGGGGAGGGCGGGGGAGTGGTAATCAAGGCTGTGAGGAAGGGCGCGGGGAACTGGATTACTCTTCCAGAGAGCCATGCAGGAGCTTGACGGACTAAATGGCGTACATTCTTCTATGATTTTGGTGAAGATGTAGATCTTCTAATTATTAAGAGGAGCAGGTATTTGCCACCTGAGGTAGGTTGGGCCTCCTGACCCATGTGTTAAGAGGCTCTGGGCGTGGATTGTTGCCACTCAGTGTTCAAGGCCGCATTTTGCTGCGTGTGTTTTTTAAAAATTGCCGTTGGATCTGCACTTTCAGCCGGTGCCATAGGAGGGCAGCAAAGTACCACATAAACGAAGTGTCGCCACCAGCCCGTCAACAATGGCTGCGGTTTGTCCATTTAATCTCTGCCACACTGACAATCAATCAGAATCTGATTAAATCCCAGCCGGATAGGAAGCTGAGGAACAGGACTGGGCCGCTCATTCCCGAGGCTGATTTGCACCTCGCCTTCCCTTTGCTCCACGTCCTTTCATTCGCTTGGGCCCCGAAAAATGATCCAGCTCAGTTTCTTGTAACCTCCCGATTATTTCCCAGGATTCGCAGCCTTTCCGGGGAAGGCTGTCCCGGATTTCTGCCACGCCGCGAGGAAGGGCGATTTTACTTCTTAGCGGCCCGGCTCGGACTTCAAGGCGATGTGCCCTTGCTGTCAATTCGATGGCCAAAAGGAATATTGTGGGAGGTATTCTCAATGTTCCCTAATGGTTGCATCGAGGGTGACTTGCTCACATGTGAGGGAGAGAGAGGGGGGGATGAGAGCTCTGCATCCGTAACTGCGACTTGTCATGTTAGTTGATGGAAGAAGGAACTGAAGGCACTGTTGCTGAGTTTGCAGATGATACAAAGATCTGTAGAGGGACAGGTAGTACTGAAGAAGCGGGGGGGCTGCAGAAGGACTTGGGCAGGCCACGAGAGTGGGCAATGAAGTGGCAGATGGAATACAATGTGGAAAAGTGTGAGGTTATGCACCTTGGAAGGAGGAATGGAGGCAGAGACTCCTTTCTAAATGGGGAAATGCTGAGGAAATCAGAAGCACAAAGGGACTTGGGAATCTTGTTCACGCTTCTCTTCAGGTTAACGTGCAGGTTCAGTCGGCAGTGAGGAAGGTAAATGGAATGTTAACATCCATGTCGAGTAGCAGCACGGTAGCACAGTGGTTAGCACAATAGCTTCACAGCTCCCGGGTCCCAGGTTTGATTCCCGGCTTTGGTCACTGTCTGTGCGGAGTCTGCACGTTCTCCCCGTGTCTGCGTGGGTTTCCTCCGGGTTCTCCGGTTTCCTCCCACAGTCCAAAGATGTGCAGGTTAGGTGGATTGGCCACGATAAATTGCCTTAAGTGTCCAAAAAATGTTAAGTGGGGGTTACTGGGTTATGGGGATAGGGTAGATACGTGGGCTTCTGTAGGGTGCTCTTTATAAGGACCGGTGCAGACTCGATGGGCTGAATGGCCTCCTTCTGCACTGTAAATTCTATGATTCTATGAGGGCGAGAATACAAGATGAGGGATGTACTTCTGAGGCTGTATAAGGCTCTGGTCAGACCCCATTTGGAGTATTGTGAGCAGTTTTGGGCCACGTATCTAAGGAAGGATGTGCTGGCCTTGGAAAGGGTCCAGAGGAGGTTCACAAGAATGATCCCTGGAATGAAGAGCTTGTCATATGAGGAACGGTTGAGGACTCTGGGTCTGTACTCGTTGGAGTTTAGAAAGATGAGGGGGGATCTTATTGAAACTTACAGGATACTGCGAGGCCTGGATAGAGTGGATGTGGAGAGGGTGTTTCCACCAATAGGAAAAACTAGAAGCAGAGGGCACAATCTCAGACTAAAGGGACGATCCTTTAAAACAGAGATGAGGAGGAATTTCTTCAGCCAGAGGGTGGTGAATCTGTGGAACTCTTTGCCACAGAAGGCTGTGGAGACCAAATAACTGAGTATCTTTAAGACAGAGTTAGATAGGTTCTTGATTAATAAGGGATCAGGGGTTATGGGGAAAAGGCAGGAGAATGGGGATGAGAAAATATCAGCCATGATTGAATGGCGGAGCAGACTCGATGGGCCGAGTGGCCTAATTCTGCTCCTCTGTCTTCTGGTCTTATGGACTGTAGAGCTGTCAACTCTGATTGGGGGTCTTTCTGGGGCTCCATCAGATCACTCCCTACTTCGAAGTGCCCCAATCCCACATCTCTCCGCCCCCCCTCCCCACCCTCCCCCATTGGTCCCACATCTCACCGCTCCCCCCACCCACCCTTCCCCATTGTGTCATAATATACATCAGTATATCATGGTGCCGACACACACTGATGGACACACAGCAAGACCAATCAACACACACAACACCGCAGCCAATCACCAGTGAGAGCACACACACTATAAAGACAGGGGGCATCAGAGTTCCCGTTAGTTCAAGTTGTAGCTAGCTAGGAGCACAGAGCTCACAGCCTGCAACACAGACTGAGTGCACCAACTGGTTAGGACAAGGCAAAGGTCTTTAGTTAAAGCTGGTATCGTATTTACCCACAGTTCAAGTATGTTTAAACAGTTAACCTTTCAATAAAATAGTGTTGCACTACTTCAAGTGTTGGTGACCTGTATGTGATCCAGAACATAAACACATCATGATACCAGGTGTGGTGGGATATTAACACATCTTAGACCTACCTGCAAGTGACCTGCCTTCCGCCAGCATTCCGTCATCCTGCAACATGGACAACATCAGCCCGCCGCCGCCGCTCCGCATCGCCGACAACCTCGGGGCCAACTGGAAGATTTTCAAACAGCGCTTCCAGCTCTTCCTCGAAGCCACAGCCAGGAAGGGCGCCTCGGACACAAGAAAGATTGCTCTTCTCCTCTCCACGGCCGGGGACCATGCCATCCACATTTTCAACTCTCTCACCTTTGCAGATGACGAAGCTAAGACGAAGTTCAAGACGGCCTCCTCAAGTTCGACACTCACTGCAGCGTTGAGGTGAATGAAAGTTTTGAACGCTACGTGTTCCAGCAGCATTTGTAGGGTAAGGACGAACCTTTCCAATCCTTTCTCACGCACCTCTGGATCCTTGCGCAATCTTGCAGCTACGGGCCCACCTCCGACTCCATTATACGCGACCAGATCGTTTTTGGTGTTCAGTCAGACCTCCTACGTCAGCAGCTCCTCAAAGTAAAGCAACTCACCCTAGCGACCGCCATTGAGACCTGTGTCTTAAATGAAAATGCCACCAGTCGGTACTCCCATTTAAAACGGCTGAAATGGCGTGGCAAGGTCCCGACGAGGCGGAACGGGTCCAAGTGATTAAGCACCTCCAGGGCCTCAGCCTGGATGAGGGTGGCCATTTTGCGCGCTTTTCGCAGACTCCCGCGCTTGTACGCACCAAACGAGGGGACGGCGAAGTTGAGAAACGTAATGGCAGGCGCGCACCATGCACAACCGCACCGCGCATGCGCGGTGGTGCAACGAATGTACTGACGTCACGACGTGCGGCAACTGTGGCTCCGCCCACTTAAAGCGGCAATGCCCCGCAAAATCTCGACAATGCCTACGATGTGGAAGACTTGGCCACTATGCTGCCTTCAGTCGAGCAGCTCAGCCTGCCAACTCATATTGCTTCAGCCGGCCTCGCAGGAATGTTCGGGCAATTCAACCCATGGTCACCGATCTCCCACACATCAGTGACACCGAGGACCCAAAGGCGCCTTTTCGAGTCGGTGTTGTAACGAGAAACAGGCTGTCCCCGAAGCAAAGACACCAGCCGCTGTCGGTATACAACATCGATCCAGACGATGAGTGGTGTGCCACCCTGACGGTCAACCGGCCCCAAATACGATTCCGCCTGGACACTGGTGCCTCCGCCAATCTCATGGCGTGGTCTGCTTTCCAGGTCTGCTTTCCAAAGCCTTCGTGTCTAACCAACCATCCTTCCATCGGCCTGCCAGCTATTGGACTACAATGGCAACATCATTCCTGCTACCGGCTCGTGCCAACTTGAAGTGACGCACAAGTCACGGAAAGCCATCCTTCCTTTTGAGATCGTGGGCTCCTCGAAGGACTCCCTGCTTGGCGCACAGGCGTGCAAGCTGTTGAACCTCATTCAAAGAGTTCACTCTCTCTCTCCTGATGACACGTCTGCCTTCCAGGATGCTGACTTCAGGGCACAACTCGCCGCCATCATCGACCACCACCGCAATGTCTTCAAAGGCATGGGCACGCTCCCATATACTTACAAGATCCTACTCAAACAGAACGCCACGCCTGTGGTGCATGCACCTCGCAGAGTCCCTGCACCCCTCAAGGACCGCCTCAAGCAGAAGCTGCGGAACTCTAAGACCAAGGAGTGACCTCCAGAGTTACGGAACCAACCGACTGGGTCAGTTCCATGGTGTGCATAAAAAAGCCTTCCGGCGAGCTGAGAATTTGAATTGATCCCAAGGATCTGAATCGCATTATCATGAGGGAGCATTATCCGATTCCCAAGCGCAAAGAGATCACATGTGACATGCCTCGCGCCAAGCTCTTCACCAAACTTGACGTCTCGAAAGGTTTCTGGCAAATCCAGCTCGACAAATCCAGCAGGAAACTGTGTACCTTTAACACCCCTTTTGGCAGATATTGTTACAACAGGATGCCGTTTGGGATCATATCGGCTTCAGAAGTGTTCCACAGGATCATGGAAGAAATGATGGAAGGCATTGAAGGTGTTCGCGTCTATGTCGATGACATAATCATTTAGTCCACCACCCCGCAGGAGCAGGTCAGTCGCCTCCAGCGCGTGTTCAGACGCATACGAGAGCAGGGCCTACGCCTCAACAGAGCCAAATGCTCCTTTGGTCAGACGGAACTCAAGTTCCTAGGGGACCACACCTCCCAGTTGGGTGTGCGGCCGGATGTGGACAAGGTGGCTGCCATCACAGCCATGAAAACGCCAGAGGACAAGAAGGCAGTCCTCCGATTTCTGGGCATGGTCAACTTCCTCGGGAAGTTCATCCCTAACCATGGCTCTCAGGAACCTGGTCAGGAAGACGACAGACTTCCAATGGCTCCCTGCCCACGAGCGCAAATGGAGAGAGCTCAAGACCAAACTCACCACGGCCCCGGTCTTAGCTTTTTTTGATCCAGCGAAAGAGACAAAAATTTCGACCAATGCCAGCCAATCCGGCATTGGGGCAGTGCTCCTGCAACGCAATGAGGCCTCATCATGGGCCCCCGTTGCATATGCATCATGCGCCATGACCCCCACGGAACAGCGCTACGCGCAGATAGAAAAGGAGTGCCTGGGCCTTTTGACCGGTGTCGTCAAGTTTCATGATTATGTGTACGGCCTTCCCCAATTCACCGTCGAGACCGACCATCGCCCGCTGGTCAATATAATACAGAAAGACTTGAACGACATGACACCTCGCCTCCAGCGTATTCTGCTCAAGCTCCGGCGATATGACTTCCAGCTGGTATACACCCCGGGCAAAAACCTAATCATTGCTGACGCTCACTCCAGGGCAGTCAACATTCCATGTGACCCAGCGGGATTCGTCTGTCAGGTGGACACCCATGTGGCCTTTGTGGCCTCCAATCTACCTGCCACGGATGAACGCCTCATCCAAATTCGCCACGAGACTGCGGCTGACCCCCTGCTACAGCGTGTCATGCGCCACCTAACAGACGGGTGGCTCAAGGGCCAATGTCCGCAGTTCTACAACATCAGAGATGATCTGCCGGTAGTCGATGATGTTCTCCTGAAACTGGACCGCATTGTCATCCCGCACAGCATGGGCCAGCTCATCTTGGAACAGCTACACGAGGGCCATCTTGGTGCATAAAAGTGCCGCTGACGGGCCCGAGAGGCTGTGTACTGGCCCGGTATCAATGACGACATCGCCAACACAGTGCTCAACTGTCCTACTTGTCAGCGCTTCCAGCTGGCCCACGTGAGACCCTACGGCCCCATAAGTTGGTCATGTCCCCTTGGTCCAAGGTCGGCATCGACCTGTTCCACGCACTGGGCAGGGACTATGTCTTGATTGTAGACTACTTTTCAATCTACCCGGAGGTGGTACGTTTACACAACATCACATCGTCTGCAGTCATCCGTGCCTGCAAGGTCACCTTTGCTCGACACGGCATCCCACTCACTGTGATGTCGGACAATGGCCCCTGCTTCGCAAGCCAGGAATGGTCCAACTTTGCCAGGAGGTACAACTCTGTGCATGTGACATCCAGTCCCCTGTACCCCCAATCCAACAGCAAAGCGGAGAAGGGCGTCCACATAGTCAAACGGCTCCTCTGCAAGGCTGCCGATGCTGGGTCCGATTTCTACCTCGCCCTGCTGGCCTATCGCTCGGCCCCACTGTCCACTGGCCTGTCGCCAGCCCAGCTGCTCATGGGTCGCACCCTGAGGACGACGGTGCCGTCCATTCACGTCCCAGACCTCGACCACATTCCGGTCCTTCAACGAATGCAACTGTCTCGTGCACAGCACAAGGCGGCTCATGACTCCCGTGCAGCTGATCTCCCTGCTCTGGCTCCAGATGACAACGTCCGTATCCATCTTCCGGAATGTGGCTGGTCTGCAACTGCTGTGGTTCTTCGGCAGGTAGCTCCCCGCTCGTTCCTGGTTCGTCTACCGGATGGTTCCATTCTGCGCCGCAATCGACGTGCCCTTTGTCTCGTTCCGCGCTCGCTACGTGATCCTCCACCATTGCCACGCCCTCCTGTTGACCCTGACCTGGACTATGCAGAGATTCCGGTCACTCTGCATCCTGCTCACTCTGATGCAGTCCAGCCCGCTCCTCAGCCGGCGATTCCCGACCCACCCTTGAGGCGGTTAACCAGAATTCGTCGCCCACCTCAGAGACTTAATTTGTGAACTTTGTGGACTTATGGACTTTCTGATTTGTTCTGTTCTTCCGTTTAATCGTTCAAGTGGTTTGTACATAGTGTTCATCTCGTTATTCTTGTGACACACTGTTTTTCTGCACCAGGCACCTTCCCATGTAAATAGCTTAGTTTTTATGCACATAGTCCTGTAAATATTTCGCACACACGTAGTCAGGAACATTCACTATACACTATTTATTGCCACGCAGGTACATTTCTTATAAAAGGGGGCATGTCATAATATACACCAGTATATCATGGTGCAGACACACACTGATGGACACACAGTGGGACCAATCAACATACACAACACCGCAGCCAATCACCAGTGAGAGCACACGCACTATAAAGACAGGGGGCATCAGAGTTCCCGCTCATTGGAGTTCCAGCTAGCTAGGAGGACAGAGCTCACAGCCTGCAACACAGACATTCTGAGTATGTTTAAACAGTTAATGATTCAATAAAATAGTGTTGCACTATTTCAAGTGTTGGTGAGCTGTATGTGATCCAGAACACCCAACACATCACATTGGTCCCACATCTCACCGTGCCCCCTCCCCACCCTCCCCCATTGGTCCCACATCTCACCGTGCACCCTCCCCACCCTCCCCCATTGGTCCCACATCTCTCTGCCCCCCTCCCCATCCTCCCCCATTGGTCCCCCACCTCACCGCCTTCCCAAGTCCAATGGGACAGCAAGCATATTCTTCATCCGCCGATTGGGTGAATCCTGACTGCGAGTCAAGGAGCCCATCTTCCCGCGCACCCCCGCCCCCGTCTCTCAATATTTCTTGAATCAATGACCGAAAAGAGAGAAGAAAAAGCCCGCCCAATTTTGGGGACCGTCCCTGTGATTCTCTCCCACCCCCTCCTCACCCAGTTTTCAATCACAATTGTGTTGCGTTTCTTATTCTTCAATTCCAGGGAGAATCCCTGCTGGTCGTCAAGGGTCAGCTATGTGAGCCAAACACCGCCATTTTAAATGGAACAACCTGAACTCTTAAAATTGAGAGCAAAATATTAAGTGGGGCAGGCCTGCAAACCCATCTTCGGGGGAGACAATGTCACCAATTACCATCAGTCTCCCCGTCAAAGTGGAGTTATGAGAATTAGGTTTCTCGCACTTGGCCCTCTCCCCATCAGCATTACCCACCTCCCCCCCCACACAACCAGTGTACCCTTCACTGTATAAAATGGAATTTGACTGATGTTACAATCCCAGCTGATGTTACTACTCGGTAGTCAGGTCCCAGAATGGAACACTGGCTCAATAGACAGTAGCTTTTATTTTTTGTTTGCAGATGAACAGAATCGTAAAACGGCCAATTAACTTTTAACAAAAGAATAAACCATTTATTAAACATGAAAAGATTGACCACGACATAGTAGTCATTTACCCCAGCTCTATCTTTGCAGATCTATCCAGATTTGAAAGGATAACTATAAAGATGCATTTTCGCAGACTTCATAGGCGAACACGAAAGGTATTTATTAATAAGAATTGTGCAGCAGCCTCATGGCTGTAACTTGTATAGCCGGCATGGTAGCAGAGTAATTAGCACTGTTGATTCAGTGCCAGGGTCCCAGGTTCGATTCCCGGCTTCGGACACTACCTGTGTGGAGTCTGCAAGTTCTCCCTGTGTCTGCGTGGGTTTCCTCCGGGTGCTCCGGTTTCCAACCACAACTCCCACAAGACGTGCTGTTAGGTGAATTGGACATTCTGAATTCTCCCTCCGTGTACCCCGAACAGGTGCAGGAGTGTGGCAACTAGGGGCTTTTCACAGTAACTTCATTGCAGTGTGAATGTAAGCCTACTTGCGACAATAAAGATTATTATTATATCTGCCAAGGAACCTCTCTCACCAGGGGTGATTCCACACTCTGAGTCATAGAATTTACTGTGCAGAAGGAGGCCATTCGGCCCATCGAGTCTGCACCGGCTCTTGGAAAGAGCACCCTACCCAAGGTCAACACCTCCACCCTATCCCCATAACCCAGTAACTCCACCCAACACTTAAGGTCAATTTTGGACACTAAGGGCAATTTATCATGGCCAATCCACCTAACCTGCACATCTTTGGACTGTGGGAAGAAACCGGAGCACCTGGAGGAAACCCACGCACACACGGGGAGGATGTGCAGACTCCGCACAGACAGTGACCCAAGCTGGAATCGAACCTGGGACCCTGGAGCTGTGAAGCAATTGTGCTATCCACAATGCTACCCTGCTGCCCCAATTGGTCCCAATTGGTCGCACAGGCCATGTGACCCTTACTCTGCTGTGTTGCCCTTAAAGAAAAATCATCACATCACTTACCCTTTCAGTCCTTTCTACAATCTTCAATAGCAATTCACTCGGTCCTAAATACTAACTGAACATTACATACATGAGTTGGACAATTATCAATCAAGTCTTTGAGGGGGTTTTCTGCTTCTTGTACAGCGGGGGTAATTCTGTTGTCTGAGATGTTTCCTTGGAATTGATGTTAACAGGAACTGAAATAACAGGAACCTCGTCTGGTACAGACAGTTCATTACTATCTGCATCCACGGAGAAATCAGTTATGTTGATGACAGGACAATCAGGTACGTCGGTGCTTATGAAAAAAATTCTTGATGACAACACGGACAGCTGGATCGTCTCCCTACTCCACCAGTGATCCACATGTTTACGAATGATCCTTCCCTCCACATTCACTTGGTGTGAAAGGGACAAAAACAGAAAATACTGGACAATCCCAGCAGGTCTGACAGCCTCTGTGGAGGGAGAAGGGAAGAGAGAGGAGGGAAGAGAGTGGAGGGAAGAGAGTGGAGGGAAGGGAGAGGAGGGAAGAGAGAGGAGGGAAGAGAGTGGAGGGAAGAGAGTGGAGGGAAGAGAGAGGAGGGAAGAGAGAGGAGGGAAGAGAGGGAGGAAGGGAGAGAAGGGAAGTGTATGAAAGGTGTCCAGTCTTAGGCACAATAATTCCTGTGATCCAATTTGATCCACGGCTGAGGTTTCTCACATTTACAACTTAATTTACCATCAATGATTGTGCTGTACTGTGTGAACACTGTCTTGCTTTCTGATTACTTTGATTCATTTTTACCCACATGGGTAAATTTGGAAATATGAGGCTCAGTCTCGCTCTGAGACGATGGGGGGCATTTAATGGAAACATTTCTTCAGTTCTATATCCCGCAAGGCATAAAGGCTGATGGGAAGCCCGTGGGAGGCCTCTCTCGGGATCTGCCGGCTGCATTGCTCTCGAGCGAGAGCGGAATGCTGCCGGTCGATCACACCCAGTGTTTCATTGGCAGTTCTTCTGGTGGAACTCCCCTTGTTGCATGTGGAGTGGTGCGCTTGCGAAGGAGGAATAGTGAGATTTTGTCTCCAAGGTTCCTCCTGGCAATTTCTTTAGGCCTCAAAGTTTGGACGGCTCTCTCAGCTACTCCATTTGAAGCTGGGTGGTAAGGGACAGTTCGAATGTGGTTGGTACCTTTGAAAGTGGCAAAGTTTTGAAACTCAGCACTTGTAAATACGCTTCCATTGTCTTATACCATGACTTTAGGTAATCTGCAAGTTGAAAAGCATTGACATAATCTTTTGATGATAGCATGGAGGATAACTTCACCTCAAAAATGTCCATCCATTTAGAGTGTTGTGCCCAGGAATGGACCAACATAATCGATATGGATATTCCCGGTGAATGAGCTGGCACAGCGGGCTAATTTAGAGGGGATGCCATTTACGGTAGCGAGGAATAGATTTAGATATTTGGGGATTCAGGTAGCGAGGGAATGGACGGGGCTCTATAAGTGGAACTTAACGAAGTTGGTGGAGGAGGCCAGGGAGGTTCTTCAGAGGTGGGATACACTGCACTTAACGGGGAGGGTCCAAGTGGTGAAAATGAATATTCTGCTGAGGTTCTTGTTTATCTTTTAGGCTCTCCCAATCTTTGTACCAAAGGCCTTTTTTCGGAAAGTGGTCACAATCATCTCGGACATTGTATGGGTGGGGAAAGTGCCGAGGGTGGGGGAGGACCCTGCGGCAGAGGCAGGAAAGGGGGTTGGCGTTGCCAAACTTGCTTCATTATTATTGGGCGGCAAATGTAGACAAGGTGCGGCGGTGGTGGGAAGGAGAAGGGGTAGAGTGGGTTAGGATGGAGGAAGAATATTGTAAGGGGACTAGTTTGAGGGCTATGGTGACGGCAGCATTGCCAATGGCTCCGTGCAGGTATTCAGGGAGCCCAGCGGTGCAGTCCACGGTGAAGATATGGTTACATTAAGAAGCCGTCTAAGTTGGATGTCAGATGCCTGCCCTTTACAAATCCCGTCTGATCTCCCCAATTATCTCCGGGATACAATCCTCTATTCAAGTGGCCAGGATCTTTGCCAATAATTTGGCATCTACATTCAAGAGGGCGATTGGCCTGTACGATCCACAGCTCTCCAGATCTTTGTCACGCTTCAGGATGAGAGAAATTGATGCCAGTGATAATGTTGGGGGGAGTACTCCCAGCTCCTTGGACTCATTGAAAGCCTTAACCAGGAGCAGCCTCAGTAACCCAGAGAACTTCTTATAAAATTCCACTGGGAATCCATCAGGTCCCGGGGCTTTACCCGAGTGCATCGCCCCCAGTCCATCTATCACCTCCCCAAGCCCAATCGGGTCCTCCAGGGCCTCCACCAGCTTCTCATTTACCTTCAGGAACTCTAGCCTCCCCAGGAATTGATTCATGCCCTCCTCCCCAACCGGGGGTTCCGACTCGTATAGCTGGCTATAAAATTCCCGGAAGACTTCATTCACCTCCCCCAGGTCCATCACCATCTTTCCCCTCATATCCTTTATTTTCCCTATTTCTCGCCGCCTCTTGTTTCCTCAGCTGATGTGCCAGCATCCTGCTAGCTTTCTCCCCATGTTCATATATTGCCCCTTTTACCCTCCTCAGCTGACCCTCCGCCTTACCTGTGGAAAGGAGCCCAAACTCCATTTGAAGTCTCTGACGCTCCTTCAGGAGCTCCTCATTTGGAGACTCCGAGTATCTCCTGTCCACCTGTAAGATTTCTCCTACCAACCTGTCCAGCTCCAACAGCTCAGTTTTATCCCAGTGGGCTCGAATCGAAATACATTCCCCTCTAATGACCGCTTTCAGTGCCTCCCAGACCACCCCAGCTGCAGTCCCTCCCGGGTCATTGATCGTTATGTACCCCCGAATGGCCTCTCTCACTCGCTCACAGGTCTCCTCATCCGCTAACAGCTCTGTATCTAGTCGCCACTGTGGGCGCTGGGACATTCCCATGTCTGCCCGTAGGTCTATCCAGTGCGGTGCATGATCTGAGAGCACAATTGCTGAGTACTCAGTGTCCTCAACCCCTGCTAACAGTGGTTTATCTAGCATGAACAAATTTAGAGACACAGCCTGAGTGAGTGAGACATAGACAGAGTGAGAATTTGAAACTTGGTAATTTGGTGCAGTGAGGTCACCAGGTAAGGTAAGTGATAAATCTAATTCTGTTGTTTTTCAGTTAAAAGTGCAGTGTAGATTAGTGTCTGATTGGCTGAAGCTGCCCCATCCTAATTGCTGAGAGGCAGTTATCTGGCAGTCATCTGAGGCCTGTTTAGGGGCACAAAGGTACACATTGTATTCTTCTCTTTGAAGTTTAAGTAGTGTGAGTCATCCTAAAGTCTGTGTAAAAGACAGACAGAAAGCACACTTAGTAAGCGTTGCGCAGGTCAAAGAGACACAGCCTGAGTGAGCGAGACACAGAGTGAGAATTTGAAACTTGGTAATTTGGTGCAGTGAGGTAATTCGGTGAAGAGTGAGAGAAGGTGCTTTTTCCCTACTGTTTTGTTCTCTCTCTTTTTTCTGGCCTGTAACTTTTAATCAGCAGGGAGAGAACCTGAGAACATCTGAGACCCTCAGAAGGTAAGTAAGTGATTTTTACTCATTTTTACTTTTATTACCTTTTCAAATTGTGTGTGTGTGTGTGTGGGGGGGGGGGGGGGGGGGAACTGAAGTGACATCACAGAAAAGCTGTGACCTGAGTGGCTGGTTGGGAATCTACACTAAATTTAAAAAATTAAGCATTGGTTACTAATTAAACATAATTACTTAATTATAATTTCGAGGGGTATCTAAGCCAGAGATCGGAGAGTACTATATTTAGCTTTCACATTTATAGTAGAAATCTAGGGCGAAATTCTCCTACCCGCCCCGCCACATTTCTGCCCCGACCGGCCGGCGGGAGTCTCCGTAACACCGGCCGGTCAATGGGGTTTCCCATTGTGGGGCAGCCCCACACCGTCGGGAAACCCCCGGGCGCCGGCAGAATGGAGACTCCCGCCGGCGGAGAATGACGCCCCTAGTGTTAGGAAACAGATAGTTAATAGTAACTTTAAAAACATTTTAAAAAAAACTTTTAACTTTAATTTACTAATTAATTGACGCAATGTCAGTTAGCAGGGTGCAGTGCTCTGACTGTGAGATGTGGCAGGTCCGGGAGGCTGCCAGCATCCCGGATGGCTTCATCTGCAGAAAGTGCACCCAACTGGAGCGCCTCACAGACCGCATGGTTCGGTTGGAGCAGCAATTGGATGCACTTAGGAGCATGCAGGTGGCGGAAAGCGTCATAGATCGCAGTTATATAAATGTGGTCACACTCCAGGTGCAGGCAGAGAAATGGGTGACCACCAGAAAGGGCAGGCAGTCAGTGCAGGAATCCCCCTGTGGTTGTCCGCCTCTCGAACAGGTATACCTCTTTGGATACTGTCGGGGGGGATAGCCTATCAGGGGAAAACAGCAGCAGCCAGAGCCGTGGCACCACGGCTGGCTCTGATCTTCAGAAGGGAGGGTCAAAGCGCAGAAGAGCAATAGTAACAGGGGACTCTATAGTCAGGGGTGCAGATAGGCGCTTCTGTGGACGTGAAAGAGACTCCAGGATGGTATGTTGCCTCCCTGGTGCCAGGGCCCAGGATGTCTCGGAACGGGTAGAGGGCATCCTGAAGGGGGAGGGCAAACAGGCAGAAGTCATTGTACATATTGGTACTAACGACATAGGCAGGAAGGGGCATGAGGCCCTGCAGCAGGAGTTCAGGGAGCTAGGCAGAATGTTAAAAGACAGGACCTCGAGGGTTGTAATCTCGGGATTACTCCCTGTGCCACGTGCCAGTGAGGCTAGAAATAGGAAGATAGAGCAGCTAAACACGTGGCTAAACAGCTGGTGTAGGAGGGAGGGGTTCCATTATCTGGACCACTGGGAGCTCTTCCGGGGCAGGTGTGACCTATATAAGGACGGGTTGCATCTAAACTGGAGAGGCATAAATATCCTGGCCTCAAGGTTTGCTAGTGTCACACGGGAGGGTGTAAACTAGTATGGCAGGGGGGTGGACACGGGAGCAATAGGTCAGAAGGTGAGAGCATTGAGGGAGAACTAGGGAATAGGGGCAGTGTGGCTCTGAGGCAGAGCAGACAGGGAGACGTTGCTGAACACAGCGGGGCTGGTGGTCTGAAGTGCATATGTTTTAATGCAACAAGTATTACGGGTAAGGCAGATGAACTTAGAGCTTGGCTTAGTACTTGGAACTATGATGTTGTTGCCATTGTTGAGGGAAAGGCAGGATTGGCAGCTAAACGTTCCAGGGTTTAGATGTTTCAGCCGGGATACAGTGGATGTAAAAGGGGTGGCGGAGTTGCGCTACTGGTTAGGGAGGATATCACAGCTGTACTACGGGAGGGCACCTCAGAGGGCAGTGAGGCTATATGGGTAGAGATCAGGAATAAGAAGGGTGCAGTCACAATGTTGGGGGTTTACTACAGGCCTCCCAACAGCCAGCGGGAGATAGAGGAGCAGATAGGTAGACAGATTTTGGAAAAGAGTAAAAACAACAGGGTTGTGGTGATGGGAGAATTCAACTTCCCCAATATTGACTGGGACTCACTTAGTGCCAGGGGCTTGGACTGGGCAGAGTTTGTAAGGAGCATCAAGGAGGGCTTCTTCAAACAATATGTAGACAGTCCAACTAGGGAAGGGGCGGTACTGGACCTGGTATTGGGGAATGAGCCCGGCCAGGTGGTAGATGTTTCAGTAGGGGAGCATTTCGGGAACAGTGACCATAATTCAGTACGTTTTAAAGTGCTGGTGGACAAGGATAAGAGTGGTCCTAGAGTGAATGTGCTAAATTGGGGGAAGGCTAATTATAACAATATTAGGCGGGAACTGAAGAACCTAGATTGGGGGCGGATGTTTGAGGGCAAATCAACATCTGACATGTGGGACGCTTTCAAGTGTCAGTTGAAAGGAATTCAGGACCGGCATGTTCCTGTGAGGAAGAAGGATAAATACGGCAATTTTCGGGAACTTGGATAACGAGAGATATTGTAGGCCTCGTCAAAAAGAAAAAGGAGGCATTTGTCAGGGCTAAAAGACTGGGAACAGACGAAGCCTGTGTGGAATATAAGGAAAGTAGGACGGAACTTAAGCAAGGAGTCAGGAGGGCTAGAAGGGGTCACGAAAAGTCATTGGCAAATAGGGTTAAGGAAAATCCCAAGGCTTTTTACACGTACATAAAAAGCAAGAGGGTAGCCAGGGAAAGGGTTGGCCCACTGAAGGATAGGCAAGGGAATCTATGTGTGGAGCCAGAGGAAATGGGCGAGGTACTAAATGAATACATTGCATCAGTATTCACCAAAGAGAAGGAACTGGTAGATGTTGAGTCTGGAGAAGGGTGTGTAGATAGCCTGGGTCACATTGAGATCCAAAAAGACGAGGTGTTGGGCGTCTTAAAAAATATTAAGGTAGATAAGTCCCCAGGGCCTGATGGGATCTACCCCAGAATACTGAAGGAGGCTGGAGAGGAAATTGCTGATGCCTTGACAGAAATCTTTGGATCCTGGCTGTCTTCAGGTGATGTCCCGGAGGACTGGAGAATAGTCAATGTTGTTCCTCTGTTTAAGAAGGGTAGCAAGGATAATCCAGGGAACTACAGGCCAGTGAGCCTTACTTCAGTGGTAGGGAAATTACTGGAAAGAATTCTTCGAGACAGGATCTACTCCCATTTGGAAGCAAATGGACGTATTAGTGAGAGGCAGCATGGTTTTGTGAAGGGGAGGTCGTGTCTCACTAACTTGATAGAGTTTTTCGAGGAGGTCACAAAGATGATTGATGCAGGTAGGGCAATGGATGTTGTCTATATGGACTTCAGTAAGGCCTTTGACAAGGTCCCTCATGGTAGACTAGTACAAAAGGTGAAGTCACATGGGATCAGGGGTTAGCTGGCAAGGTGGATACAGAACTGGCTAGGTCATAGAAGGCAGAGAGTAGCAATGGAAGGATGCTTTTCTAATTGGAGGGCTGTGACCAGTGGTGTTCCGCAGGGATCAGTGCTGGGACCTTTGCTGTTTGTAGTATATATAAATGATTTGGAGGAAAATGTAACTGGTCTGATTAGTAAGTTTGCAGACGACACAAAGGTTAGTGGAATTGCGGATAGCGATGAGGACTGTCAGAGGATACAGCATGATTTAGATTGTTTGGAGACTTGGGCGGAGAGATGGCAGATGGAGTTTAATCCGGACAAATGTGAGGTAATGCATTTTGGGAGGTCTAATGCAGGTAGGGAATATACAGTGAATGGTAGAACCCTCAAGAGTATTGACAGTCAGGGAGATCTAGGTGTACAGGTCCACAGGTCACTGAAAGGGGCAACACAGGTGGAGAAGGTAGTCAAGAAGGCATACGGCATGCTTGCCTTCATTGGCCGGGGCATTGAGTCTCAGAATTGGCAATTCATGTTGCAGCTGTATAGAACCTTAGTTAGGCCACACTTGGAGTATAGTGTTCAATTCTGGTCGCCACACTACCAGAAGGATGTGGAGGCTTTCGAGAGGGTGTAGAAGAGATTTACCAGAATGTTGCCTGGTATAGAGGGCATTAGCTATGAGGAGCGGTTGAATAAACTCGGTTTGTTCTCACTGGAACGACGGAGGTTGAGGGATAGAGGTCTACAAAATTATGAGGGGCATAGACAGAGTGGATAGTCAGAGGCTTTTCCCCAGGGTAGAGGGGTCAATTACTAGGGGGCATAGGTTTAAGGTGAGAGGGACAAGGTTTAGAGTAGACGTACGAGGCAAGTTTTTTACACAGAGGGTAGTGGGTGCCTGGAACTCGCTACTGGAGGTGGTGGTGGAAGCAGGGACGATAGTGACATTTAAGGGGCATCTTGACAAATACATGAATAGGATTGGAATAGAGGGATATGGACCCAGGAAGTGTAGAAGATTGTAGTTTAGCCGGGCAGCATGGTCGGCACGGGCTTGGAGGGCCGAAGGGCCTGTTCCTGTGATGTACATTTCTTTGTTCTTTGTTCTTTGTACGCCTTATGTACATGGGAGTACAATGAATAGTCCCTGTTCCTTGGTCTCTCAAATCTCCACGGGTCCACCATGCTCTCCATGAACTCCCGCAGTTCCTTTACCATTGCTGATAGCTTTCCCGACCTAGCACTCGACCGGTCCAATCTCGGGTCCAGGATCGTATTAAAGTCACCCCCCATGATCAGCCGGTGTGAGTCAAGTTCTGGGATCTTTCCCAGCACCTTCCTGATAAACGCAACATCATCACAGTTTGGGACATATATATTCACCAGCACCACTGCCATTCCCTCTAGCTCCCCACTAACCATAATAAATCTGCCTCCCGGGTCTACCTCTATACTCCCCACCTCGAATGTCACCCTTTTGTTAATCAGGATAGCCACCCCCCTTGTTTTAAAGTCCAGTCCTGAATGAAACACTTGCCCGACCTTTCCCTTCTTCAATCTAATTTGGTCTCCCAGCTTCAAGTGTGTCTCCTGTAACATAGCCACGTCCACTTTTAACTATCTCAGGTGTGCGAACACACGGGCTCTCTTAACCGGCACTTTCAGTCCACGAACATTCCACGTGACCAGTCTGGTCGGGGAGGGGGGGGGGCTTGTGCCACCCTCCCCTGTCAGTCAACCATGAACTTTCTTAGGCCAGCTCCGAGCCCGTGTTCCACACCTCGCTTGATCCGCCCCTCGGCGGCGACTGCCATCTGATCTCCATCTCCAGTCTCCTAACTGTCCCTTACCCATCAGCAGTACCACCCCCCCCACTTCGTCTTTCCTCAGCTCTCCTCCCACTTTGCTCCCTTGAATCAGCTATCCAGCTAGCTCAGCATCTCCCACCCTCTGGCGTCAAAAAACCTGCCGACTGCCAGGTCCTATCACACCTAGCTATATCACAAGCACTCAACACAGTAACAAAAATCCCGAAAAGCAAACAAACCATCCCCCAACGTGCAGGGAACGAGGCAAACCCCTCCCCCTTTAACCGATTCTTATCAGTCCCATCACCTTCAAACAGAATCAAACACAAAAGAAGAAGCTTCAAGCAGCTTAAGCAAAATCATGCATGCAAGAATCAACCATCCTTCTTGCAGAAACTAAAACACCCCACTGCATCTTAAAAGTTCTTCCCTCCTTTATTGCAGTGTTAATGTAAGCCTACTTGCGACAATAAAGATTATTATTATAAAGATTATTATAAAAGCAAGTGTCCCATGTGACTTTTTCACCACCCTGTTAACCTGCCCTTCAGCCTTCAGAGATCTATGGACAAACACGCCAAGGTCCCTTTGTTCCTCAGAACTTCCCAGAGTCAGCCCATTCATTGGATAATTCCTTGTCAAATTACTCCTTCCAAAGAGTATAACCTCACACTTTTCAGGATTAAATTCCATCTGCCATTTATCTGCCCATTTGAAATAAAATGAAATGAAAATCGCTTGTTGTCACAAGTAGGCTTCAAATGAAGTTACTGTGAAAAGCCCCTAGTCGCCACATTCCGGCACCTGTTCGGGGAGGTAGGTACGGGAATTGAACGGTGCTGCTGGCCTGCCTTGGTCTGCTTTAAAAGCCAGCTCTTTAGCCCTGTGCTAAACCAGACGCTGAAGAATGTTCAAAAATCTCCCAGAGTTATGTGGTTTATGAGTTTCGAACAGTTACTGAATGGAAAAGCAAAAACTGTTTTTTTAAATGGTCATGGAACAGCGGCCTGTGTGTGAATCTCACCCCAAGAGACGTTAACATTTAAACAATAGCCTGAGACTCAGTTCCAGCATGGCCTCTCCAGGAGCCCCACCGTGGAGCCAACTCCAGATTCAATGCGAGGATAGTCCACAAACCCCATTAACGCCTCCATCCCAACAAAGGCCCAGTAACAGACAGTCCCATCAAGCCACAGACAACCCCATAGCTTACCCACAACATCAGGGCAATGGGCCAAACAATCAACACCTGGTCAGGTCATCCCGGAAGCAGTTACCACATAATGCAAAGCAAAACCAAGTCAAGATTGGCACCCAGATAGTCCATCCTAGCAACTGGAAGAGCAGCATGATAGCACAAGTGGATAGCACTGTGGCTTCACAGCGCCAGGGTCCCAGGTTCGATTCCCCACTGGGTCACTGTCTGTGCGGAATCTGCACATTCTCCCCGTGTGTGCGTGGGTTTCCTCCGGGTGCTCCGGTTTCCTCCCATAGTCCAAAGATGTGCAGGTTAGGTGGATTGTCCATGCTAAATTGCCCTTAGTGACCAAAAAGGTTAGGCGGGGTTATTGGGTTACGGAGAGAGGGTGCAAGTGATAGCTTAAGTGTGTCGGTGCAGACTCAATGGGCCGAATGGCCTCCTTCTGTACTGTATGTTCTATGTTCTATAATATGGGTGGAAGAAGACAAGAATTGAGTTTTGTTTTTAGGAAAGAAAGGGGTGCAGTCCAGTTCCAGCAGTTCAGGAAGTTTCAAGCTTATCTACCCAGGCGCATCGAGATCAAACCTGAGAAACGAGGAACCAACATCAGCAACGGAAACCTCACCATAGAAACACCGACTGACCACACCCCAACTAACCTGGAATGCAGTAGAGGGCTTCAACAATGTCAGGGATACAATACCTCCAACCAGGCAATGCCAAGGGGGGAACCAACCCGCATTTTGGAAGCATCTGTCCATATCACAGTGGTGAGCATAGATCCTGACACCCCAAGCCCCAATATAGTCAGTCAGGAGAGGGCAGTGGGAGGTTGGTGTTGGCATTTTTTTTTCTTTTCCTTATGGTATTGTGGTGATCCACTGTAATAGGAGATGTAAGGTAGGACCTGCACTACAGGTTCGCCGGTAGCTCCTGCCGGCTGGCTCCGCCCACGGAGAACTGTATAAATATGCTTGACCTCCAGTGCCCTGCCATTTCGCCAGCTGCAGCAGGAGGCCACGCATCTGACTGTAATAAAGCCACAGTTGTACCCAACTTTAGTCTTTGTGCAATTGATCGTGCATCAGGTATATTGTATTTGCGTGTTCCCTTCTCTGTCCCTCATCCAGTTTGTTGTTTTGTATTTGCTGGATTTGTTTATTGTCATGTGCACCAAGCTCCAGTGAAATGTATTGTTCTGTACAGTCCAGACAGATCATTCCATACATGAAAAGAAAATACATAATGGGGCAAACCTAAAATACATAATGTAAATACATAGACACAGGCATTGGGTGAAGCATACAGGAGTGTAGTACTACTCGGTAGAGACGATGTGTGAAGAGAACAGATCAGACCCGAAGGGGGTCGTTTAGGAGTTTGGTAACAGCGGGGAAGAAGCTGTTTTTGAATCTGTTCGTGCGTGTTCTCAGACTTTTCTATCTCCTGCCTGATGGAAGAAGTTGGAAGAGTGAATAAGCCAGGTGGGAGGGGTAGTGTAAGTTTGGTGATTTTGCTTTATTTGAAATAAACCCTATTTTTGATTTTGCATCAGAAGCCTTGCCTGTCTTTTTACACACATCAGGGGTAGGAGGGCCTCAAAATGGTGTCACATGGGCTAGGAATAAGGCGTGGGAACGCAGATTCTCGTAGCAGAACCCCGAAAGACCATCCCATCTATATCTTCCTGGAACTCAAGACACTCAATCTCTCTGTATCCACCTTGCCAATTTTTGTGTTATCTGCAAACTTACTGACCCTCCCTCCCCACATAGTCATCTATGGTGTTTATATCAATGACAAATAGTAGGGGACCCAGCACAGATCCCTGTGATACGTCACTGGACACTGGCGTCCAGTCACTAAAGTAGGCATCTGTCACCACCCTCTGTCTCCTACAGCTAAGCCAAAGTTTAATCCACCTTATCAAGTTATCCTGTATACCACATGTATTTGCCTTCTTTCTAAGTCTCCCATGTGGCACCTTATCAAAAGCTTTGCTGAAATCCATATAGACTACATCAACTACAATACCATCATCTATACGTCTGGTCACCGCTTCAAAGATTCAATCAAATTTGTTAGGCATGACCTCCCTCTGAAAACCATGCTGACTGTTCCTGATCTAACCTTGCCTTTCTAAGTGGAGGTAGAATTGTTCCTTCAGAATGTTCTCCAATAGTTTCCCTACCACTTATGTGAGACTCACTGGCCTGTAGTTCCCTGGTAACCATTCTTAAATAGTGGAACCACACGAGCTGTTCTCCAGTCCTCTAGCACTTCCCCTGTGGCCAGAGAGAAATAAAAACATTTGGATCAGAGCCCTTGCAATCTCCTGCATCACCTCCCACAGCAGCCTGCAACACAATTCACCCGGACCTGGAGATTTGTCCATTTTCAAGCCTGCCAACACCTCTAATACCTTGACACTGTTTGTCAGCTTACTCAAGCACCTCGCAGTCTCTCTCCCCAAGATCCTTTTCTACCTCCTCATTCTCTTGGGTGAAGATGGATGTGAAGCATTCATTTAACACCCTACCAATGTGCTCTGGCTCCACCCGGAGATTTCCCTCTTGGTCTTCAATGGACCCTACTCTTCCCTGATTATCCTCTTCTCATTGATATTTTCATAGAATATCTTGGGACTTACCCTACTTTACCATCCAGAGCTGTCTCAGATACTCACTTTGCTGTCCTAATTGCTTTCTTACGCTCCACCCTCCACTTCCTGTACTTCACCGATGCCTCAGCTGATTTGCTCATCTTGTACCTGCTAAAAGCCTCTTTTCCTTCTCATCGTATGCTGAATATCTCTGGTCATCCATGGTTCTCTGGGCTTGTTACTCCTTCCTATCACCCTTGATGGAATATGTTGGGCCTATAGCCTCCCCATTTCCTTTCTGAACACCCCCACTCGTAGTTGTTCCCTGTCTACCCTGGCCAGATTTTACTAAAATCCGATCGACCACAATCCAAAACTTTTTTAAAAACTCTTTCAACTATTAGAAACACAAAATTAAACTCACTGAAACCAAGACCTTATTTATAATAGCCACAAAACTAAATATAAATTATTTAAAACTACCTCTGCTTTCTGACACTAATGGCCAGTCTACTGAAGTTAAATTGCGAAAGTTCGGAGATCACTCCCAAAGTTGGCCTAATTTTATTCATTCACAGGTTGTGGGTGTTGTTGGCTAGACCACAATCCATTTTCCATTCCTAATTGCCCTTGGGAATGTGGTGGTGAGCTGCCTTCTAGAACTGCTGCAATCCATGTGGTGTAGGTATACCTACAGTGCTGTTAGGGCGTTCCACCATTTTGATCTTGCAACAGTGAATGAACGGCGATGCATTTCCAAGTCAGGATGATGCATTGCTTGATGGGGAACTTCCAGGCAGCGTTGTTCCAATGTGTCTGCTGCCCTTGTCTATCTAGATTGTAACAGTTGTGGGTTTGGAATATGCTGCCTAAGAAGCATTGGTGAGTTGCTGCAGCGTATCTTGTGGATGGTGCACACAGCTTTTACTGAGTGGTGGATGGAGTGAATGTTTGTGATGGGGTACCGTTCAACCAGGCAACTTTGTTCTGGATGGTGTCGAGCTTCTCGAATATTGTTGAAACTGCCCCCATCCAAATAAGTGTAGATATTTCATCACATTCCTGACTTGTGCCTTGTAGATTGTGGACAGGCTGTGGGGTCCATAGAATCCACTGCAGGATTCCTAGCCTCTGAACATCTCTTGGAGCCACAGTATTTATATGGCTCGTTCAGTTCAGTTTCTGTTAATGGTAGCCCCCAGAATGTTGATGGTGGGGGACATCAGTGGTGGTGATGTCCTAGGACTGAGATAACTGATTTCCAACAACCACAACCATCTTCCTTTGTGTCAGGTACGACTACAACCAGTGGAGAGTTTCCCCCCTGATTCCCATTGACTCCAGTTTTGCTAGGTCTGCTTGATGCCATACTCGGCTATACCAGGCTGTGGTGCAGCCAGATAGGATGCTTTCTATGGTGTATCTGTAAAAATTGGTAAGAGTCAATGTGGACATCCCGGGAAAGTGTAGGTACTGTTGTGCTATCTTGGTCAAAGCACTGACTTGAGTGGACCAGGACAGATTTTTGATGATGCACACCTAGGAATTTGAATCTGTCAACTATTTCCACCACGGCACAATTAATGCAGACACAAGCGTGTACGACACTTTGCTTCCTGAAGCCGATGAACACCTCCTTAGTTTTGCTGACATTGAGGGAGAGATTGTTGTCGTTGCACCACTCCACTAGGTTCTCTAACTGCCTCCTGCACTCCGACTCATCGTTGTTCGAGATCCGACCCACTACAGTCGTGTCATCAGCAAACTTGTCGATGGAGTTGGAGCTGAATTTTGCCACCCAGTTGTTTGTGTACAGAGAGTAGAGTAAGGGGCTAAGCACACAGCCTTGCGGGGCCCCTGTATTGAGGATGATCGTGGAGGAGGTGTCGTTGGCTTATCCTTACTTATTGTTGTCCATGGGTCAGGAAGTCGAGGATCCAATTGAAGAGGGAGGAGCCGAATCCTAGGTTTTGCAGTTTGGGTATGACTTTGGCTGGGAAGGCGGAGCTGCAGTCAAAGAATAGGAGTCTGACGTTGGAGTCCTTGTTGTCGAGATGCTCCAGGGATGAGTGTAAGGCCAGGGAGAGAGCGTCTGCTGTGGACCAGTTGTGATGGTATGCAAAGGATCTGAGTGCTCGACCAGGGACTCCATCAGGACCGTTGCTTTCCGTGGGTTCACTTTCAAGGATGATGATCTGAATTCAGAAGCTGTGATGGTAGGTATGGGTGTGTCTGAGGCTGCTGGGGCAGTTGTCAATGGGTTGTTGGTTTCCTGCTCGAAACGAGCATAGAATGCATTGAGTTCATCAGCGAGCGGCGCTCTGTTACCAGGGATTCTACTCGGCTTTGCTTTGTAGCCCATTATGTTGTTTAAACCTTGCCTCAACTGACAACAATTCATATTGTTAATCTGTGACTCTAGCTTAGTCTGGTAATGTCCCTTGGCGTCCCTGATGGCTTTGCGGAGGTCGTACCTATATTTCCTTTATAGGTCAGGATCACCTGTCCTGAATGCCTCAGACCTGGACTTCAGTATGGAGTGAATCCCCTGATTAAACCATGTTTCCCGGTTGGGGATGTATGTACTACCTTCTTTGGCACGCAATCTTCTACAAACTTCCTGATGAAGTCAGTGACGATGAATGCATACTCTTCTAGGTTGACTGCTGAGTTCTTGAATGTGGACCATTCCACTGACTCCAAGCAGTCACGTAATAGGTCTTCCCTTGCCTCAGACCAGCATTGCACGACCTTCTTAACCGGATTCTCCCGCTTAAATTTCTGCTTGTACGCTGGGAGACGCCTTGTGGTCTGATTTTGCAAAATGTGGTTGGGGGATGGGTCGGTAGGTGCCTTTGATGTTGGTGTAGCAGTGGTCAAGGATGTTGGTGTCCCTGATGGGGCAGGACATGTATTGGTGGAATTTTGGCAGTACACTCTTGAGGTTGGCCTGGTTGAAGTCCCCGGCCATGATGAACAAGGCCTCCGGGTATTCTGTTTCACTGTTATTTATAGCGGTGTCCATGACATACCTGGGCAATGTTCCACATTGCTGGGTAGATGCCAGTGTTGTAGCTGTACTAGGGAAGCTTGGCGAGAGTCACAGTAAGTTTTGGAACACAAGTCTTCAGTAATAATATTGTCAGGGTCCATAGCCTTTGCAGTATCCAGTGCCTTCAGCTCTTTCCTTATATCGTGTGGGGTGAATCGTATTAGCTGAAGACTGGCATCTGTGCTGTTGGGGACCTCCTGAGGAGGCCAAAATAGATCATCCACTCAACACTTCTGGCTGAAGGTTGTTGTTTAGTACTTGGAAGTCATGGTAAAATAGGACTGACTCAGCACGGCTTTGTCAAAGGGAGGTTGTGTCTGATAAATCTGTTACAGTTCTTTGAGGAGGTAACAAGGAAGTTAGACAAAGGAGAACCAGTGGACGTGATTTATTTAGATTTCCAGAAGGCCTTTGACACGGTGCTGCATAGGAGACTGTTAAATAAGTTAAAAGCCCATGGTGTTAAGGGTAAGATGCTGGCATGCATAAAGGATTGGCTGACTGGCAGAAGGCAGAGAGTGAGGATAAAGAGGTATTTTTCAGGATGGCAGCCGGTGACTAGTGGTGTACCTCAGGGGTCTGTGCTGGTACCACAACTTTTCACAATATACATGAATGATCTGGAAGAAGGAACTGAAGGCACTGTTGCTAAGTTTGCAGATGATACAAAGATCTGTCGAGGGACAGGTGGTATTGAGGAAGCAAGGGGGCTGCAGAAGGATTTGGACAAGCTAGGAGAGTGGGCAATGAAGTGGCAAATGAAATACAATATGGAAAAGTGTGTGGTTATGCAGTTTGGAAGGAGGAATTTAGGCATAGACTATTTTCTAAATGGGGAAATGCTTACGAAATCAGAAGCACAAAGGGACTTGGGAGTCCTTGTTCACGATTCTCTGCAGGTCAATGTGCAGGTTCAGTCAGCAGTTAGGAAGGCAAATGCAATGTTAGCATTCATGTCAAGAGGGCTAGAATACAAGACCCACGATGTACTTCTGAGGATGTATAAGGCTCTGGTCAGACCCCATTTGGAGTATTGTGAGCAGTTTTGGGCCACGTAACTAAGGAAGGATGTGCTGGCCATGGAAAGGGTCCAGAGGAGGTTCACAAGAATGATCCCTAGAATGAAGAACTTGTCGTCTGAGGAACGTTTGAGGACTCTGGGTCTGTACTCGTTGGGGTTTAGAAGGATGAGAGGGGATCTTATTGAAACTTACAAAAGGCCTGGATAGAGTGGATGTGGAGAGGATGTTTCCACTTGTAGGAAAATCTAGAACCAGAGGACACCATCTCAGACTAAAGGGATGATCCTTTAATACAGAGATGAGGAGGAATTTCTTCAGCCAGAAGGTGGTGAACCTGTGGAACTCTTTGCTGCAGAAGGCTGTGGAGGCCAAATCACTGAGTGTCTTTAAAACAGAGATAGATAGGTCCTTGATTAATAAGGAGATCAGGGGTTAGGGGAGAAGGCAGGAGAATGGGGATGAGAAAAATATCAGCCATGATTGAATGGCGGAGCAGACTCAATGTGCCGAGTGGCCTAATTCTGCTCCTATGGCTTATAGTCTTATAGTCTTATGGTTGCGAATGCCTCAGCCTTGTATTTTGCACTGAGGTACTGGGCTCCTCCATCATTGAGGATGGGGATATTTGTGAAGCCTCATCCGCCAGCTAATTTTTTAATTGTCGCCCACCATTCACAGCTGGATGTGGCAGGACTGCGGAAATAAGGTCTGATCCGAATGGTTCAGTTCTGATGCTGAAATTGTCTTTGATCGGGTCCGGGATCCTTCAGCAAACATCTGAAGTTGTTTCAGCACAACTTCACAGTGGTGAATAGACTACCATTGCCAACCTTTAGGCTCAGAAACAGTATTGTGGTGATTTAGGCCCGTTTCTGCTGCTAGATTTTGCTAGCATGTGCTGAGGGGGGGTCTGCCAGTCGACAAAATGGCCATTCCTCTGTTGATGCATTGGGGACAGGTTTGAAGTCGGATGAACAGAGATGGTTCTGGTCAGTCACACCACTCTGGTCAGGGAGATGTAGGAAAAGCCAGACTGACTCTTAACTGCTCACTCCTACCACAAGTGTTTGCAGGCATGCACCAGACACCTTACAGCACTATGATGTTTTCGGCTTCGCTCCCAAACAAATGAAGCCATTCGAATCAAACACTTGATGTACTTTGCAAGTGAATCATTCTGCGTGTGATATATATTCACAAAACAAGAGTCTGCCATTAGCAAAAACATGGGAACAAAGTTGAATAATGCTGTAAACTGAGAAAAGGAATCTGGGGCAGGAATCAGTATAGGCACTGTGCATAATTATACAGCAAGCGCATTCAAAAAGACAAAAGATTGATGTCTCACTGCACAAAATTACCACAGCAGATTCCCCAGAGTAGTCTACTTTGGGCAGAAATGGATTTCTTCAGTTCCTTTCATGTCATGTGGCGACTTGAATAACTACTGATGCCCAAAGAGACCAGAAATCGGACCATCCCATCATTGGCTGTACAGACCAGCAATGGAACATCCCATCACTGTTTGTACAGACCAGCAATGGGACATCCCACCACTGTTTGTACAGACCAGCATTGGGACATCCCACCACTGTTTGTACAGACCAGCATTGGGACATCCCACCACTGTTTGTACAGACCAGCATTGGGACATCCCACCACTGTTTGTACAGACCAGCATTGGGGCATCCCACCACTGTTTGTACTGACCAGCATTGGGACATCCCACCACTGTTTGTACAGACCAGCAATGGGGCATCCCACAACTGTTTGTACAGACCAGCAATGGGACATCCCATCACTGTTTGTACAGACCAGCAATGGGACATCCCATCACTGTTTGTACAGACCAGCAATGGGACATCCCATCACTGTTTGTACAGACCAGCAATGGGACATCCCATCACTGTTTGTACAGACCAGCATTGGGACATCCCACCACTGTTTGTACAGACCAGCAATGGGACATCCCACCACTGTTTGTACAGACCAGCAATGGGACATCCCATCACTGTTTGTACAGACCAGCATTGGGACATCCCACCACTGTTTGTACAGACCAGCAATGGGACATCCCATCACTGTTTGTACAGACCAGCATTGGGACATCCCACCACTGTTTGTACAGACCAGCAATGGGACATCCCACCACTGTTTGTACAGACCAGCAATGGGACATCCCACCACTGTTTGTACTGACCAGCAATGGGGCATCCCATCACTGTTTGTACAGACCAGCAATGGGACATCCCACCACTGTTTGTACAGACCAGCAATGGGACATCCCACCACTGTTTGTACAGACCAGCATTGGGACATCCCACCACTGTTTGTACAGACCAGCAATGGGACATCCCACCACTGTTTGTACAGACCAGCAATGGGACATCCCACCACTGTTTGTACTGACCAGCAATGGGGCATCCCATCACTGTTTGTAAAGACCAGCAATGGGACATCCCATCACTGTTTGTACAGACCAGCAATGGGACATCCCATCACTGTTTGTACAGACCAGCATTGGGACATCCCACCACTGTTTGTACAGACCAGCAATGGGACATCCCACCACTGTTTGTACAGACCAGCAATGGGACATCCCACCACTGTTTGTACAGACCAGCAATGGGACATCCCACCACTGTTTGTACTGACCAGCAATGGGGCATCCCATCACTGTTTGTACAGACCAGCAATGGGACATCCCACCACTGTTTGTACAGACCAGCAATGGGACATCCCACCACTGTTTGTACAGACCAGCATTGGGACATCCCACCACTGTTTGTACTGACCAGCAATGGGGCATCCCACCACTGTTTGTACAGACCAGCAATGGGACATCCCACCACTGTTTGTACTGACCAGCAATGGGGCATCCCATCACTGTTTGTACAGACCAGCAATGGGACATCCCACCACTGTTTGTACAGACCAGCAATGGGACATCCCACCACTGTTTGTACAGACCAGCAATGGGACATCCCATCACTGTTTGTACAGACCAGCAATGGGACATCCCACCACTGTTTGTACAGACCAGCATTGGGACATCCCACCACTGTTTGTACAGACCAGCAATAGGACATCCCATCACTGTTTGTACAGACCAGCATTGGGATAGACCATCACTGTTTGTACAGACCAGCAATGGGACATCCCACCACTGTTTGTACTGACCAGCAATGGGGCATCCCATCACTGTTTGTACAGACCAGCAATGGGACATCCCACCACTGTTTGTACAGACCAGCAATGGGACATCCCACCACTGTTTGTACAGACCAGCAATGGGACATCCCATCACTGTTTGTACAGACCAGCAATGGGACATCCCACCACTGTTTGTACAGACCAGCATTGGGACATCCCATCACTGTTTGTACAGACCAGCATTGGGACATCCCACCACTGTTTGTACAGACCAGCATTGGGACATCCCATCACTGTTTGTACAGACCAGCAATGGGACATCCCATCACTGTTTGTACAGACCAGCATTGGGACATCCCCCACTGTTTGTACAGACCAGCATTGGGACATCCCATCACTGTTTGTACAGACCAGCATTGGGACATCCCATCACTGTTTGTACAGACCAGCATTGGGACATCCCACCACTGTTTGTACAGACCAGCATTGGGACATCCCATCACTGTTTGTACAGACCAGCATTGGGACATCCCATCACTGTTTGTACAGACCAGCAATGGGACATCCCACCACTGTTTGTACAGACCAGCAATGGGACATCCCATCACTGTTTGTACAGACCAGCATTGGGACATCCCATCATTGTTTGTACAGACCAGCAATGGGACATCCCATCACTGTTTGTACAGACCAGCAATGGGACATCCCACCACTGTTTGTACAGACCAGCATTGGGACATCCCACCACTGTTTGTACAGACCAGCAATGGGATAGACCATCACTGTTTGTACAGACCAGCAATGGGGCATCCCACCACTGTTTGTACAGACCAGCAATGGGACATCCCATCACTGTTTGTACAGCCCAGCAATGGGGCATCCCACCACTGTTTGTACAGACCAGCAATGGGATAGACCATCACTGTTTGTACAGACCAGCAATGGGGCATCCCACCACTGTTTGTACAGACCAGCAATGGGATAGACCATCACTGTTTGTACAGACCAGCAATGGGGCATCCCACCACTGTTTGTACAGACCAGCAATGGGATAGACCATCACTGTTTGTACAGACCAGCAATGGGGCATCCCATCACTGTTTGTACAGACCAGCAATGGGATAGACCATCACTGTTTGTACAGACCAGCAATGGGGCATCCCACCACTGTTTGTACAGACCAGCAATGGGACATCCCATCACTGTTTGTACAGACCAGCAATGGGACATCCCATCACTGTTTGTACAGACCAGCATTGGGACATCCCATCACTGTTTGTACAGACCAGCATTGGGACATCCCATCACTGTTTGTACAGGCCAGCAATGGGACATCCCATCACTGTTTGTACAGACCAGCATAGGGATATCGCATCACTGTTTGTACAGACCAGCAATGGGATATCGCCTCAATGTTTGTGCAGACCAGCATTGGAACATCTCACCCATTGTTTGTTCAGACCAGCAATGGGACATCCCATCACTGTTTGGAGAGACAGTATTGGGACATCACACCCACTGTTTGTACAGACCAGAATTGGGACACCTGGGGCGTCATTCTCCGACCCCCCGCCGGGTCGGAGAATGGCCGTAGGCCGCCGTGAATCCCGCCCCCGCCCCCGCCGAAGTCTCCGGTACCGGAGATTGGGCGGGGGCGGGAATCGGGCCGCGCCGGTTGGCGGGACCCCCCGCTGGATTCTCCGGCCCAGATGGGCCGAAGTCCCGCACAGAAATTGCCTGTCCCGCCAGCGTAAATCAAAGCTGGTATTTACCGGCGGGACCAGGCGGCGTGGGCGGGCTCCGGGGTCCTGGGGGGTCACGGGGCGATCTGACCCCGGGGGGTGCCCCCATCGGTGGCCTGGCCCGTGATCGGGGCCCACCGATCCGCGGGCGGGCCTGTGCCATGGGGGCACTCTTTCCCTTCCGCCTCCGCTACGGCCTCCACCATGGCATAGGCGGAAGAGACTCTCCCCACTGCGCATGTGCGGGAAACTGACAGCGGCCGCTGACGCTCCCGCGCATGCGCCGGGAAACTGTCAGCGGCCGCTGACGCTCCCGCGCATGCGCCGCATTTCCGCGCCAGCTGGCGGGGCAACAAACGCCATTTCCGCCAGCTGGCGGGGCGGAAATCCCTCCGTCGTCGGCCTAGCCCCTCAATGTTGGGGCTCGGCCGCCAAAGATGCGGAGCATTCCGCACCTTTGGGCCGCCGCGATGCCCGTCTGATTGGCGCCGTGTTTGGCGCCAGTCAGCGGACATCGCGCCGTTGGGGGAGAATTTCGCCCCTGATCACTGTTTGTACAGACCAGCAATGGGACATCCCATCACTGTTTGTACAGACCAGCAATGGGACATCCCATCACTATTTGTACAGACCAGCATTGAGACATCCCATCACTGTTTGTACAGACCAGCATTGGGACATCTGATCACTGTTTGTACAGACCAGCAATGGGACATCCCATCACTATTTGTACAGACCAGCATTGAGACATCCCATCACTGTTTGTACAGACCAGCAATGGGACATCCCATCACTATTTGTACAGACCAGCATTGAGACATCCCATCACTGTTTGTACAGACCAGCATTGGGACATCCCATCACTGTTTGTACAGACCAGCAATGGGACATCCCATCACTGTTTGTACAGACCAGCATTGGGACATCTGATCACTGTTTGTACAGACCAGCAATGGGACATCCCATCACTGTTTGTACAGACCAGCAATGGGACATCCCATCACTATTTGTACAGACCAGCATTGGGACATCCCATCACTGTTTGTACAGACCAGCAATGGGACATCACTTCACTGTTTGTACAGCCCAGCATTGGGACAGCTGATGACTGTTTGTACAGACCAGCAATGGAACATCCCATCACTGTTTGTACAGACCAGCAATGGGACATCCCATCACTGTTTGTACAGACCAGCAATGGGACATCCCATCACTGTTTGTACAGACCAGCATTGAGACATCCCATCACTGTTTGTACAGACCAGCATTGGGACATCCCACCACAGCCGGGACAGCCGAAGACTTGGGTGGTCCAAAGTCTAAAATAAATGACACAAATCCACATTATTGTCTTCAATTTCTTTTCGCTATTTTAACACGAACATTAACTCATGCGACTGGATTCCCCTTTTCAGGGACTATTTCCCCACGCTGCCGTGAAAACTGTTGTGTTATTTTGCTTTGGATAACACAGACTGCAACTTGATGGAGTCTTAACTAAAGGATGCTCCAGACTCTGAAATGAGTTCAATGTGTTTATTGAACTATTAACACAGTTCTCAAATGAGTGCGACTCTCTGCTAATCTACCTGCAGTAACTCAGTCTAACTGTACCAGCTTGCTCTAAGCCACGTGCTGGGGTGTGATGCTGCTGATCAACCCTGTCTAACTCTCTAGATGTCTGTCTGTGGAAAGAGGCAGGGTGTGAGTGCCTCATCCCTTTTATAGTGTTTATGTCATGCCCCCTTGTGATGATGCCACCTCTGAGTGTCCTGGCTGCCCATTGGTTGTGTCCTATTTTGATTGTTCATTGGTTGCATGTTTGCATATTATGACATCTCCCCTTTTTTTAAAGATGTATATACATGTGAATGTGCCTGTCTAATGTGACTGACTGAGGAATACAGAACAGAACAAGCAAAACAAATGCTCAAAAGTCCAGTCTCTGAGGCTTGCGTCTGATCCTCGTCAACCGCCGGAGAGGTGGTGGAGGGGATGACGGTGTCTTGACAGGCGAGTGGGAGGCACGACTGGTGGCCTCATGGTTCGAGGTGTCTGGAGGTGGCAAATCGACATGTGGAAATGGAGGGGAAAGTGGTTGTGGGGATGCAACTTTTCGCAGTGCCCTTCGATTCCTTCGCACAATGGAGCCATCAGCCATACGTATGACATAGGATCTGGGCGCAGCCTGTCGAATACGACAGCCGGAGCAGACCACCCACCATCCAGTATCTTGATCCTGACAGTGTCTGCCGGGGATAGCACTTCCAGATCGGTGACATGTGCATCATAGCCCTGCTTCTGGCTGTCACGAAGCAACTGTATTTTCTGCAGCACCGGGAGGTGATCAAGGTTGGGCAGGTGTATGGCAGGAATCATCGTCCACAGGCCCCTGTTCATCAGCAGTTGAGCTGGCGACATGCCAGTGGACAGTGGGGTCGCCCGGTCTGCAAGTAATGCAAGGTGTATGTCGGAAGCGGAGTCTGAGGCCTTGCGGATGAGCTGCTTAACGATGTGCACCCCTTTTTCGACTTTGCCATTGGACTGCGGATAGTGCGGACTGGAGGTGACATGCCTGAAATTGTAGCTCTTGGCAAACGTGGACCATTCTCGACTGTGGAAGCACGGGCCATTGTCGCTCATGATGGTGTTCGGAATGCCATGCCGTGAGAATGTCTCTTTACACGCTTTGATGACGGTCTGTGAGGTGAGATCTGGCAGCTTCAGGACCTCAAGATGGTTTGAAAAGTAATCGATGATTAAGATATAGTCGCGACCATTTGCGTGGAATAGGTCAATGCCAACCTTGGACCATGGAGAGGTCTCTAGGTAATGTGGTTGGAGCGTCTCCTTGCTCTGTGCTGGTTGGAACCTCTGACAGGTTTCGCAGTTCAGGACCATGTCCGTGATGTCCTGGTTGATGCCGGGCCAGTAGATAGCTTGCCGGGCCCTGCTTCTGCACTTTTCTATGCCCAGGTATCCCTCATTAATCTGCCGCAGCACCATGCTCTGGAGACGTAGCGGGATGACTATCCTGTCCAGCTTGAGCAGGATGCTGTCGATCAGCATCAGGTCGTCCTTGACGTTGTAGAATTGAGGGCATTGTACTTTCTGCCAGCCATTGCTGAGGTTGTGGATGACTTGCTGCAACAGGGGGTCTTTGGCCGTCTCTTCTCGGATGAGAACGATCTTCTCATCTGTTGCCGGGAGAGTGCTTGCACACAGTTGTACCTGCAATTCAACGTGCTGGATGATCTCCAGTGGTTCACTGGGTGAGTTGACGGATCGGGACAATGCATCGGCGATGATGAGCTCCTTGCCAGGTATGTACACCAAATTGAAATCATGGGCGGAATTCTCCTACCCGCCCCGCCACATTTCTGCGCCGACCGGCCGGCGGGAGTCTCCGTAACACCGGCCGGTCAATGGGGTTTCCCATTGTGGGGCAGCCCCACGCCGTCGGGAAACCCCCGGGCGCCAGCAAAACGGAGACTCCCGCCGGCGGAGAATGACGCCCCTGACCTCCGGAGTTTGAGCAGAATCCTTTGCAAACGAGGCGTCATGTCGTTCAGGTCCTTTTGGATGATGTGGACCAGAGGCCTATGATCCGTCTCAACAGTAAATGTTGGCAAGCCGTAGACATAATCCTGAAATTTGAGGATGCCGGTGAGAAGACCTAAACACTCCTTCTTAATCTGCGCATATCTGGTCTCAGTGGGTGTCATTGCCTGTGACGCGTATGCTACTGGTACCCAAGATGACGTGTCGTCTCTTTGAAGCAACACCGCCCCAATGCCACCCTGACTCGCATCTGTGGATATCTTGGTCGCTCGGTCTGGGTCAAAGAATGCAAGGACGGGTGCAGTGGTGAGCTTGGCTTTCAGCTCCAGCCACTCTGTTCGGTGCTCCGCCTTCCACTCAAAAGCGGTTGATTTTTTCACCAGGTTGCGTAGGGCCGTGGTGTGTGTGGCCAAGTTCGGGATGAACTTGCCAAGGAAATTCACCATTCCCAGGAAGCGCAGTACTGCCTCCTTGTCCTCAGGGACTTTCATTGCCTCGATGGCTTTAATTTTGCCTGTGTCCGGGCGCACATCGTGTCGCGAAATCTGATCGCCCAGGAACTTCGGCATGGATGTCCCAAAACAGCACTTGGACCTGTTTAGCTTGAGGCCATGTTCATGTATGCATCGGAATACTTTCTTGAGTCACGCCACATGTTCCTCTGGGGTTGTGAACCAGATTATGATATCGTCCACGTAGACACAAACCCCTTCTTTTCCCTCCATCATCTGTTCCATGATGCGATGGAAAATCTCTGATGCCGAGATGATGCCAAATGGCGTTTGGTTGTAGCAGAATCTGCCAAAAGGCGTGCTGAAGGTGCAGAGCCTTCTGCTGGATTCTTCAAGTTGGATTTGCCAAAATCATTGGGATGCGTCCAATTTTGTGAAGAAGCGCGTGTGCCATCTAACTCGTGATTTCTTCCCTGTTCGGGATGGGGTAATGTTCCCGTATAATGTTTTTGTTTAGATCCTTGGGGTCAATGCAGATCCATAGGTCCCCCGAAGGCTTCTTTACGCACACCATCGAGCTGATCCAGTCGGTTGGTTCAGTGACCTTGGAGATGATGCCTTTTTGTTGTAGACTCGTGAGCTCTGCCTTCAGGCGCTCTCTCAGTGGAGCAGGGACACGTTGTAGTGCGTGGACCACTGGCTTGGCATCAGGCCGCAGTAGAATCTTGTACTCATACAGCAGCGTGCCTATCAGTCATGCATTCGGTGTTGCACACTTCTGATGCGCCGCTGTCGGAATTGGGAGCGTGGCTCCTGACTGGTGGTGCAGATCTGCACAGGGCTGCATAGTGGTTTGGTTTCCCACAGTTTAAACAACGTTTGCCTCTTGCAGGATAGTTTTTTTAAAATAGGCATGCCGCAGTTCGCACACGTCATGACGCTCAGTGCGTCGTTGCGCATGCGCGGTGCGGTTCTCGGACATCTGCACCTGCGCAGTGCGGTTTTCGACCGGTTCGTGTTCCCGATCGCATTGCGCATGCGTCGGGCCCCGGGAAGAGCGCACAAAATGGCCGCTTTCGTCAATGTGGAGGCGCTGCATCCGGGAGATGGCCTGAACACTCTCCACCTCATGGGAGACTTGTTTTACACTTTCTGCCGTTTTGTACTGTGAATAGCGATTTCTAGAGTGTTCATGCACAGTACACGTTTCAACTGCGACTGGCAGGGTCATGTGCTTGATTTTCAACAATTGCTTTCGCGGCGGATCAGACTGGACTACAAAAATGATTTGGTCTCTGATCATGGAGTCAGTGATATCACCAAAGTTGCAGGATTGCGCTAGCAGTCCAAGGTTAGTTAGATAGGAGTTGAAGGATTCGTCTTTACCTTGCATCCTCTGCTTGAAGATGTAGCGCCCGAAGATTTTGTTGGTGTCCACCTCGCAGTGGCTGTTGACTTTGTCCAGAATGGTTTGGTACTTTGTTTTGTCCTGCACGTCAGAAAAGTGAAAGGAGTTGAAGATCTCTATCACATGGTCACCCGCAGTGGTGAGTAGAAGAGCAATCTTCCGCGCATCGGTCGCGCCATTGAGATCAGATGCTTCCACGTACAGTTGAAATTTCTGCTTGAATGATCGCCAGTTGGCACTAAGATTGCCGGTGGTCCTGAGCTGATGAGGAGCCTGAATCTTGTCCATTGTGCCGGGATGCAGTAGCTGGTTGTCACGGATCTTGCTGAGTTGAACTAAATAGATTGAACAGTCACTCCTGGTATCATGTTGTGTTGTGCTGCTTCAGATAACACAGGCTGCTACTTGATGCAGTCTTAACTAAAGGATGCTCCAGGCTCTGAAATGAGTTCAACGTGTTTATTGAACTATTAACACAGTTCTCAAATGAGTTTGACTCTCTGCTAATCTAACTGTAGTAACTCAGTCTAACTGTACCAGCTTGCTCTAAGCCACACGCTGGAGTGTGATGCTGCTGATCAACCCTGTCTAACTCTCTAGATGTCTGTCTGTGGAAAGAGGCAGGGTGTGTGTGCCTCATCCCTTTTATAGTGTTTATGCCATGCCCCTTGCGGTGATGCCACCTCTAAGTGTGCTGACTGCCCATTGGTTGTGTCCTATTCTGACTGTTCATTTGTTGCATGTTTGCATATCATGCCAAAAACTGTGGTCTTTTACGCCAGAGGAACTGGTGATTCACAGCCTTGCAGGGAGCTAGCAGGCATCTGTCGTGGCACGCGCTGCTCCAGCTGCCGATACGGCCCCCCGCACCTCCTGGCCAGATGGCGGCATGCGCATGGCGGTGGCCACCTCTGGCCACGCCATGCTCCATGGCGGACTCAGACCGCGGACCTGGACCACGGGAATAGTGCCCCCCATCCCCGGTCCCGAATAAGGCTCCCCCTGCCCTCCAATCGGCATCCCCCCCCCTCCCCGACTGTGGCGGCCCTGGACAGAGTCCGCAGCTGCCTCGCGAGTATCACGGACGGTGGGACCATGAGTGGTCCACGCCATTGGGAATTCGGCTGGTCGGGGGGGGTGGAGAATAGCGTGGCAGGCCTCGGGCAATGGCCTCATGTGGTGGATAATTGGCGTTTGGTAATCCCCGAGTATGCCGCTTTTCAGTGGGCACACAATCACTGAACTGGCGCCGTGTCCCAATTTCATGTGGGAAACTGGAATCTCCGCCCCATCGCCAACCACGATTTTGCTGTCAGGGTGCGGAGAATCCAGCCCAGTCACTTTTAATGAATTAACTTTTTCCACAAGTGTCATTTGAGCACTTCAAACTTTTATTCACTCGGATAGTCGCCAGGGGCTTTCCAGGCTACACGACTGACTGTTAAATTACTGCCCATATCCTGTCCTGCGTGTGGGCAGCAGTTTGTCTGTAAATGGATTGAATTCCACAGCACAAGTAGTCAAGCACCATTTGAAGCAGTTCTGGAATGTCATTGTGATCTAAAGCCTGTCAAACTGTGTGTGGAACCTTTAAAGAGTAAACTATCTATATTCTGTCACATGCAGAGGGAAATAACACAAGGAACTTTCTCCTTGGCTAGTCAACTGTTTTGAACTCGATCTGAACTTGGAGCAGTGTGAACGGATATGTTGAACAGAAAGTGTGGGATATTAACCTATGTCGAGACGGTTCAACATATTTGCCTGAAGTTTCTCTCTTTGGCATTTTAGTTGAGGTGTTAACCCACTTCATATAATTCAACAGGCGCCATCTAAAGTGAAGAACATCCCAAAGTGTTTAACTGGCAATGGACTACTTCTAAAATCTAGTTGTCATTTTAACATAAGGGGCGAAATTCTCCCCCAGCGGCGCGATGTCCGCCGACTGGCGCCATAAACGGCGCCAATCAGACGGGCATCGCGCCGGCCCAAAGGTGCGGAATGCTCCGCATCTTTGGGGGCCGAGCCCCAACTTTGAGGGGCTAGGCCGACGCCAGAGGGATTTCCGCCCCGCCAGCTGGCGGAAATGGTGTTTGTTGCCCCGCCAGCTGGCGCGGAAATGCAGCGCATGCGCGGGAGCGTCAGCGGCCGCCGACAGTTTCCCGCGCATGCGCAGTGGGGAGAGTCTCTACCGCCTCCGCCATGGTGGAGGACGTGGCGGAGGCGGAAGGGAAAGAGTGCCCCACGGCACAGGCCCGCCCGCGAATCGGTGGGCCCCGATCGCGGGCCAGGCCACCGTGGGGGCACCCCCCAGGGCCAGATCGCCCCGTGCCCCCCCCAGGACCCCGGAGCCCACCCACGCCGCCTGGTCCTGCCGGTAAATACCAGCTCTGATTTACGCCGGCGGGACAGGCAATTTCTGGGCAGGACTTCGGCCCATCCGGGCCGGAGAATTGAGCGGGGGGTCCCGCCAACCGGCGCGGCCCGATTCCCGCCCCCGCCCAATCTCCGGTATCGGAGACTTCGGCGGGGGCGAGGGCGGGATTCACGGCGGCCAACGTCCATTCTCCGACCCGGCGGGGGGTCGGAGAATGACGCCCAAGAAACTTTACCATATTAATGGAATATCATGAGTTCTTTAAATGTCAGAGATTTTGCACTGTCTATTTTAAAGGTTTGATGCAACTCGCATCGGACCCATCGCTACCAATCACTAGTAGAGGTTAGTTCAAAATATTGTCAGGACCGTTCCTCCCGCATGGTCAACACAAAGAAACAACTTGGGCCGGACTTTCCCCTTAGAGTTGGGAACAAGGGGTGGGATTCTCCCCAACCGGCGCCAAACACGGTGCGAATCAGTCCGGCATCGCGACGCCCCAAAGATGCGGAATTCTCTGCATTTTGAGGGGCCGAGCCCTGACCTTGAGGGGCTAGACCCGCGCCGGATTGATTTCCGCCCTGCCAGCTGGCGGGAAAGACCTTTGGTGCCCCGCCAGCTGGCGCGGAAATGACTTTGCCGTGCGGCGCATGCGCGGGAGCGTCAGCAGGCGCTCACGGCATCCCCGCACATGCGCAGTGGAGGGGGTCTCTTCCGCCTCCGTCATAGTGGAGACCATGGCGAAGGCGGAAGGAAAAGAGTGCCCCCACGGCACAGGCCCGCCCGCGGTGGTCCCCGATCGTGGGCCAGGCCACCGTGGAGGCAGCCCCCGGGGCCAGATCGCTCCCCGCCCCCCCCAGGACCCCGGAGCCCGCCCGCGCCACCTAGTCCCGCCGGTAAGAGAGGTGGTTTGATTCTCGCCGGCGGGACAGGCATTCCAGCCGCGGGAATTCGGCCCATCGCAGGCCGGAGAATCGCTGGGGGGGGGGCCCGCCAACCAGCGCGCCGCGATTCCCATCCCCGCCAAATATCCAGTGCCGGAGAATTCAGCAACCAGCGGGGGCGGGATTCACGCCAGCCCCCGACGATTCTCCGACCCGGCGGGGGGTCGGAGAATCCCGCCCAATGAGTCAGGCGGTTTCCCGCCGTTGCATACCCGACTTCTGAAATTTCTTGAGATGTTGGTCCCACTTCCTGCCAAAGCAGGCATAAGGCAGCAATGCAGGCAGACTGGTTAACAGGCCTGCCGCAGTTTTCTGCGATCTCACTCCAGTACCGTTAAGGCTGTTTGGTGCCCCAGCCCATCTAGGAAAAGCAGATATCTGGTCATCTGTTCAGCCTGCCTCTGTTGATACAGTTACCAGGTTGTCTCATTAGGAATGCTAAGATTAGCTTTCAGACTGAATAATGAACACTGTAGTGAATTCTCCGCCAGCGGGATTCCCTGTTCCGTCAGCAGTGCACTGCCGCCCTTGCAACTCCCGGCAGCATGCGGTAGGCGCAATGGGAAATCCCACTGGCCGGCGGTGGGAATAGAAAATCCTGCTGCCGGCGACAGCAGGCCGCGTAAGGAACACAGAGCTGGGGAGACGGAGGATTCACCCCTTAGTCTTGTAGGTGAAGTTGACACAGCTTGAAGGGGAGTGCTATGTTTATTTGATTGATGCTTTGAGGTTTATAATAATAATAATCTTTATTATTGTCACAAGTAGGCTTACATTAACACTGCAATGAAGTTACTGTGAAAAGCCCCTAGTCGCCACATTCCGGCGCCTGTTCGGGTACACTGAGGGAGAATTTGGAATGTCTAATTCACCTAACAAGCCCATCTTTCGGGACTTGTGGGAGGAAACCGGAGCACCCGGAGGAAACCCACGCAGACACAGGGAGATTGTGCAGACTCTGCACAGACAGTGACGCAAGCTGGGAATCGAACCTGGATTACTGGAGCTGTGAAGCAACAGTGCTCACCGTATTTCTTTGATGTGGTTTTTCAATGCCTCCCTATTTATTTGACGAGATTAAGAGCTGTGAAGAAGAACAGGGGAGTTATCCCAGGTGTTCTGGCCAATATCTGTCCCATAATCAACATCACAAAAGTTGATTTGCCGGGTCCGTGGCCGCGCATGCCTACAGCGGCCGCGCATGCCTACAGCGGCCGCGCCGTGCAACATGGCGCCGGCAGCTCGCGGACCTGGCCTGCGAAATAGTGCCCCCCTTTGGCCGGCTCGCCAAAGTACGTCGCTTTGGAGGGGGTGGAGCATCACAAAAGCGGCACCGTCCCCGATGCGGTTGTGAGCGCCGATTCTCGGACCGATCGCCAAACGCGATTTCGGCGTCGGCGACCGAAGAATCCTGCTGCATAAGTTCAAGTCACAGAAAATTGCAAAGTTTAATTCCTTTGGAAATTTGAGAGAAGGAAGCCAAAATAAATGGTGACTAAAACCCATCTGGCTCATTAATGATCTATAGGGAAGTCAGCCTACATTGTTAGCTGTATCCTGTTGACTAAATTGACTAGCAAGGGTGGGCATCAAGTTTCTGCCTTGCTACTGGTTCTTACATCAAAAAGGAACAGGCGACACACCCTTCATGACTGGATATATCTTTCCAACTCAGTAAAGTTCCACTTGAATGGACTATAAGGAATCCAAACTCATCGGATATTTAGGTAATTAATTCCGGAGGGGGATGACTGCCTGTCGGAGCAGTGGGTGTGGGGGGACTTCCTGACATCTGACTTGATGTTCTTTTTGTCCATCTCGATGACCTTTGCAAATTGTCCTGCATTTTTTTAAACCTCTTTCTCAAAGAAACAAAATTATTCACAAGCCATTGAATCCATTAATTGCACCTCTGTACTCCGAGTCAGTGATACATGGGACCCATTTAACTCCCAGCTTCCAGTTCTGGAGTGTGGCTACCTGAAGCACAAATTCTGCAGTTCCGGAATCCTGACTTAACAACAGCAACTTACATTGATTTTGTTCCTGTTGTATAATAAAACAACTCAAGGAACTTCCCAAGTACATTGCCAAACAAACATTGAGAAGTAGCCACGCTTGTTTGTGCAGGTATGCTTTAAGGAGAAACTTAAAAGAGAAGGAAGAGAGAGAGACAGGTGGAGAGGTTTATTTATTTATTTCTTTATTTGTTCACGGGATGCGGGCGTCGCAGGCTGAGCCAGCATTTATTGCCCATCCCTAATTTGCCCTTCAAGGGGCAGCTATGAGTCAGCCACATTGCTGCCATGGGTCTGGAGTCACATGTAGGCCAGACCAGGTAAAGGCGACAGATTTACGACAATCGGCAATGGTTTCTTGGTCATCAGTAGACTTTTCATTTCGGATTTTAAAAAAATTGATTTCAAATTTCACCGTTTGCAGGGGCGGGATTTGAACCTGTGTCCCTATGGGGCAGGTTCACAAAAACACCGGAGAGATACAATTGCAAGATAATTGCAGACTGGAGTGTGAAGAATGTGAGTCTTTACATGTAAACAAGTTTTACAGGATGAGATAGTGTGAGTGTAATGAGTGAGAATCACAGGTAAAATCAATCTGTAATTCTCTTGCAATTGTGTCTCTCCTGTATATGCTGTGTTTGTGAACCTGCCTGAACTTCACCTGATAAAGGAGCAGCGCTCAGAAAGCTTGTGATTTCAGATAAACCTGTTAGACTTTAATCTGGTGTTGTGAGACTTCTTACTGTGCCCACAGCGCCGGCATCTTCACATGAGCGAACTCTGGCACACAGGAGTATATTTTCTGCTACCACATTTCCAGTGACTTCATCCTCCGAGGGGGACTGCCCACAGCTGGCTCGGCCTTTGGCCCCCTCCTCCTGAACACAATGCTGTGCTCAGCACCCAGTGCCACCTTATTTAACCGGGCGTGAGGACTCACCAATGTGAGAGTATCTGAACTGGTGGAGGATGTGCTTACAAGCTGTAATGATGCTTCTTCACATCCTGTGTTCTCCTCCGGGTTCACGGTGGTGGGATGGGGAGATGATGCTGCCAGGTGTGGGGCACCTGTACTTGTGGGAGGCGCAAAAAGAGATGATGAGAGCTGGCCTCGGAGCAGAAACGTCTGCCATGCTGAGGCCACCCAATCTTACTCATCTGTGACCAGCTGTTGAACGTGGTGGCATGCAGAACACCCCTTTAATGACGATGTCACCCTGTGCAATCACCAGGTCCACAGTGAACTGTTCCGTCAGGTCCATTTGCCTCCTCTCTCACCATCCTGGCTATCTCCATCACTGCCTGCTCCACTGGGATAATTCTGGAAAAGAACGTACTCCGCCTCCCATCCGATCCCTCTCCCTCACATTGTCAACTTGTTTCACCTGCAAATACAGTAGTGAGTGAGATAAAACATTTCTGATCTCGGTGTCTAATGTCACCAGCCCCAATCCATTCGGAGTTGCATGTCACAGTGCTGGCAGGCAACAGCGGCGATGCAGGTGGGAGCACACCTGAAGGGTCAGTATGTGACCTGGACGCACACCCCTCTCATGTTGAGGAGCAACATGGACTCAAATGCCCCTCTGGTGGGCTGTGGGCTGGAGGGTATAGGCCGTGAACCCTGTCTTGAAGCTTGGGGGTTGCACCCAACTTTCCTGAGCATATCAATTAAGTGAATCCTTTTATACCATTGGATCCAGGTTCTGCTCATCTCGATTCTGCCACTGATGGTTGTAGCGGTCTGAATTTAGGCCTCTTTGACTTCTACAGGTGGCTTCCTCCTGCCCCACTCTGAGAATGCAACCTCCCTCCTCTCTCTCAGAGCCTTTAGAATTACACCCAAGCTGACATTGATGAAGCAAGGGGCAGTCTTACCCGGTGTGCCAGTCCTCCGGCTCCGCTGCACCACCTCCCTTCCCTGTGGTGCAGTGGAAGAATTCAGCACGATTCAGTGGCCTCCCTTCACTGGACAACCACCAGCCCCAGTGATGGCTGCGGTGAGAAGTTTAAAATGAGGCCCACGCTTCAACTGACCCACCTCCATTCCTGCTGTCACTGGCACTAATTGAACAGGGAACCCACCTCCTTTTTAATGAAAGCTCACTGTCATGATATGCACTCATGCACATAATGAGGTAAAGACTGGCAGTGACCAACACCCAGGTTAGCCAATCAACACACAGGACAGAACACAACCAATCACCAGACAGAACACTAGAGGGAGGTTTCCTACTATAAAACACATGAGGCATCAGCACTCCGCCTCTTTCCACTGGTGACAACTGTAGTGACAGTCAGGGTGTATATATCAGTTCGCACCTTCTACACGTGGCTCAGAGTTAGTCTGGTCTAGTTAGTTAGAGTTAGCACACTTAGAGTAGTAGAGTGTCGACCCACAGCAAGCTGTGTGCCTTGTTACAGAAGTTCAATAAATTGTATTGAACCAACGTCTAAGTTTGGCGTCTGCTTTCCAGTACAACAGCATTCAATTGCAGTCCGTGTTACCCCCAGGGTGAATAACGCGACACTCACCACCCCACCTACCCCCCCCAACTTCCTCTTCTGTGAAAATCAACAAGTGGGGAAAATTTCCTGACCCAAAAAACAACCTTAACTCCTGTCCCCGTCTCTCCCTGGTAAAGAACTCAGCCCCATTAGTCAGAAGGTGAGAAAAATGAAATTGTTCCTGTACGAGATTCATCGGTCCTCAGATGTTGGCAGCATAGGCAATAAACAGAAGGGGACGTGGAGCCCAAGTGCATCTGATGTGTCAAGGTATTCCCCCTTAACCCACTGAATCTCAGTTGCCTCAAGATAGAGATCAAGAATATACTCGCATTTTCCTCACAATTGCGGGGGAGAAAGATTGCGGGGAGCAGAAGCCACTTTGTTCTTTGGCTTGCAAAGCCCAAATTCTGCCAAGTCTCTGATCTACTGCGGGAGAATAATGATCTTCAGGGGCAGTGGTGTTTAAGTTCCGCACTGACTTATTGCTCTGGGCACTTTTGCAGACAGGAGTTGAAGGATAATGTAGCACAGATTTTTTGGGTATCACTGAGTGTATATTTTAATGAAGCACCTTCCTTATTTTGCTTCACTAATTCTTTGATAGGATCGCAGTGGGTCAGAATATCCCACAGCCCCCTGGGTTTACTTGAGGTTATTTGTCCTTGGTCACTATGGGGATAATGAGACTTCATGAACTCTCAATTAATTCAACAGATTATGGCTTCCCTCTGGTTTCTCAATCACTGTATTTTGCATTTTAAAAGGCTCCCTAATCTAAACTCCACAGCATAAGATCCCTTCTTATAAAAATCAAGTTGTATCAGGCTTTTGTTATGGATTCTGTGCTGCCTTCATTGTCAGTAATTGTGGTTAGTTTTTTACTGACTAGGACTGAAGGCATGTAACACACTGAGGGTGTGTTATGCACCCACATTAATGTAAAAAATTATATTGTATGTTTTGCAGCTGATGTCTATTTTTTGATCTCAGAATAACACTACAGCACTTCCCCTACAATCAGTGGCAATGACCCTGTTCCACCCACCCCAAATCATTGGCAAGTCCCCCTCCCCCAAGTGAGGAACACCCCATTATGGACTCTTCAAATGCCCCGCCCTTCAGGCCCCTCCACCGTTCAGGCCCACCCCCCCGCCAAGCAATCCCCCTGTTCAGGCCTCACCCCTTTGCAGTGCCAACCTGGTGCCGTGGACGCCGAGGGGGAGTAAAGAGGTGAGTACCCCCTCTAAACTTACCTCTGGGGTGCCGAGGGGAAACTTCAGGGGAGGTGGGGATTTAGGAAGATTGGGTTGGGTTGGAGGTGCTCAAGTAGGGGGTATTTCCCAGGATGGGGGGGGGGGGGGGTGGGTCGTGTGTCAAGTCTTCCCTCTGCAGCCTTAAAAATCTTTAAACTATCACCCAGCAAGTCAATATCAATGATCTGTCAGATGAAGGTAAAAGTCTTCCCTTTGATGTGTTGAAATCCTTTTATGTGTTTTTTTTCATATTCAGTTTCATTCCCCCTGAACCTTATCAAGCTTTGCTGTTAGTCTAGACCTTTTCTCGCATAACAGGCCCAGGCTATTGTTTGTTTTTATAGTTCCTAAAATTCCATTAACTCTGGAGTGCTTCCTCAACAGGTGTTGCTTCTAACTGCAGCTGTTTCATAGTGGCCTTTTCTTTGTTCTGAAGAACATCCTAGAAAGACCAGGTGCTCTGTCTGTATGCTGCCTCGTGGAACCCTGGCAGTGCCAACACCATTTGCTCAAAAGAGGAAGGATTTCAGAGTTAGTGGACCATGAAGAGCTATAAAAACATAAAAAGCCAAAGCCACTTTTGAAATATCCTGGGCCAGTCAATCGAGAGGCTTGCCAAAGGCGATGGATTGCAAAATTGAATGTAAACAGTGCAGTTCAAAGCTTTTAGGCTTCACAGCAAGGGCAGCAGCTTAAGAAAGTTAAGGGAGAAGTAAATGGAAAGTGAAAAAAGCATTTCAAAGATTTCCAACACATCAATGGGTGGACTTGGATGAACATCTCATCCAACAAACATTTCCTCAGTACTGCATTGAGGTGCCCACCTAGGTTTTGAGCTCTGGTCTCTGGTCTTGAATCCACAACGTTCTGAAGCAGCGGTGAGCGTGTACGATAGTTTTGCTCCGAAGGGGGTCTTAGTTTCGGTCATCCGTTATCACAAAGTTACTTGGAGTTTCATTGAATGAGGTTCTAACATGTGTGATGTTCTGGGAAAGCGAAAGGTAAGATTGCCTTTGTCTAACTGTTGTATTCTTGGAAGAAAACTGTCCTCCTAATAGGATTTACAAACAATTTTGGTGTCAGTCAAAATGTTTCAAAAATATCGGACTAGGCAGTTGGCTCCTATTGCTTGGGTTTCCTGATCATTTGGGGGTGAATTAATGGCCGTGTTGCACTTAAACACGAGCATGTCACGGCCGTCAGATTGCACGAGAGGCCAAAAATGAGAACCGCGCCTGGAACCGTTCAGTTTGCGGTTTAACCGGCCCGGTCCTGTTGACGAAATCAGGGTCCCTCCGCAGTGTGGTGAGAAACCAAAAGTCACCACTTAAGGCCAATCTCCATAAAATTAACGGGAGCGACACCCTATCTAACGGCTTCCCAATGATCTAGCCGCTTCCCCAGCAAGCATGCACCAGGCATCAATTAGCACACCTTTTAAAAAATGTGAAGCTGGCGGAATGGCCGCTGTGAGGACCCGAGAAGGTGAGTAGCCATCTTCATTCACAGGAAAAGAGCCCAAGAGCACTGGGCAACCAGCCCCTGTGCTCGCAGGAGGGGTTGGGGGAGCCCATGGGAGGACATGCTCAGTCAGGATGGCTCAGCATCGGTGTTGGGGGAGAGGGTGCCGAACTGGGGGGGGGGGGTTGCCCACCCATAGCCTGGGGTCCGTTTCAGGCAGCAGCCCCAGCCCCTGCCTGTCAGCCCATCGATCACCCATAACTCCCACTGACCGCGGAGGCCCCTGGACCCGCGGCTGAAGGATATTACTAATTGGGGAATGGCAATCGTAGTTAGTGAGCACTATGCAGCTCAAAAATGGATTCCAGTGGGTAGGTATGTGCGCCATGTTGCATGTGAGAGTTATTGTCTACCATCTCAATCAGACCGTGATGCATGGACACTGTGCCTGAACATTGCAGAAAGCAACACCACGGGTACAGCAGCCAACATCCGAACACCCAGGGGCTGGGCCCCAAGATCGGGGACATTTCGACGACCAGGGGGTGGTTGTGTGCACTGGGGAGGGGATCAGCACCTGGTTCAGGTAACGTTACGTGTGGGTGCTTGGGGTACAGGGTGTGGGGTCTGGTGACCAGGGGCCCCTGTTGTGGCCGGGGGGGTGCGTGGGCATGGCCTGTCGGATGATGGAGGATTTGGGGGGGTGGGGGGGGGGGGGGGGGGTGTTGGGGGAGGTGGGAGAGGAATGGGGGAATGGAGGGTACCAGGGTGGAAGACACCACTGGTTGTCAATTTCACACCCTCTCCAATTCCATACAAATACTACACAAAATGGATGATACCTTGGACCCCGCAGAAGCTGCCCTTGCGGTGCTGCTGGCCAGGCCGCCGGACACTGGAGAAAGTGGCAGCAGCAGCATTGACAGAAGCTTGAGGCGATGGCCCATGTGCATGGCCCTGCCCCACGCCCTGAGGACCCACCCGCCCTCAGGTCAGGGAGGGACCCAGACGGGGAGGCCAGCGACAGCCCACGATGCACAGACATCGCTGGTCTTTCGAACTGATGATGGACAGTGTGTGCCGCAGGAAGCTCTGTTTCAGTGCGGCACCTGTGCCATGTCCTTGTGGAACAGGCACCACGTGGAGGAACATAGAACATAACAGCGCAGTACAGGCCCTTCGGCCCTCGATGTTGCGCTGACCTGACACCCTAAAGACCATCTACACTATTCCCTTATCGTCCATATGTCTATCCAATGACCATTTAAATGCCCTTAGTGTTGGCAAGTCCACTACTGTCGTAGGCAGGGCATTCCACGCCCTTACTACTCTCTGAGTAAAGAACCTACCTCTGACATCTGTCTTATATCTATCTCCCCTCAATTTAAAGCTATGTCCCTTTGTGCTAGACATCAACAGGATACCTGCTTCTGATGGCTGTCAATGTCACTGCTGCCCTGAACGTCTATGTATCAGAATCATTCTAGGGCTCAAGCGGGGACTTGTGTGGCATCTCACAAGCTGCAGCCCACAAGTGCATCTGTGAAGTCATGGATGCCCTGTTTGCCGGGTGGCTAACTATATAAATTTTGACATGGACCAGGCCCAACAGGATGCCTGGGCAGCAGGATTCTCCGCCATCCCCGTGATTCCAGAGGTCCAGGGGGGTTAAAGTGCATCTTGTAGATGGTTAGATGGTACACACAGCTGCCACTGTTCGTCGGTGGTGGAGGGTTTGAATATTTGTGGAAGATCAAGTGGGCTGTTTTGTCCTGGATGGTGTCAAGCTTCTTGAGTGTTGTTGAAGCTGCACTTATCCAGGCAAATGGAGAGTATTACATTACACCCTGACTTGTGCCTTGTAGATGGTGGACAGGCTTTGGGGAGTCGGGAGGTGAGTTATTCACCGTAAGAATTCTAGCCTTTGACCTGGCCTGCTAGCCACAGTATTAATATGGTACGAAGTCTTACAACACCAGGTTAAAGTCCAACAGGTTTGTTTCGATGTCACTAGCTTTCGGAGAGCTGCTCCTTCCTCAGGTGAATCAGAAGCTTGAGGCATCGCTCACAGTAGGTGAATACGCAAACAAGATTAGCGCAGTCGGCGAATTTTGGTTTGGCCCAACCACAATTAGCACAGACAAGCAGGTTAGGGCAGTTCTGCAGAAGCACAGGACAGCATTCGCGACCCACAAACACGACTGTGGCCGGATGACTGGTTCCGTTCAAATCACAGGACCTGACCCTAGACCCCAAAAACAATACGGATTTCCCCAAGAGGCAGAGGGAGAAATCACAAAAGTTATAGACAGCTTATCCGAGCAGGGCGTACTCAGATCAGTAGCCTCCACTAATAATGAAAGCCCGATGGATCATGGCGACTGACCATCGATTACCGGGAACTCAACAAAGTCACACCAGCAGCATCCCCCACGGTAGCCACAAGTCCCGAGACCATGCTCAAACAGGGATTCAACTCACAATACTTTACGGTTTTGGACGTTAGTAATGGATTCTGGTCCATTCCATTGGCGAAGGCGTGCCAATACAAATTTGCCTTCACTTTGAAAAATCAGCAGTACACGTGGACATGCCTTCCACAAGGATTCCACAACGCAAAAAAAAAAAAAGATTCACCTGAGGAAGGAGCAGCGCTCCGAAAGCTAGTGACATCGAAACAAACCTGTTGGACTTTAACCTGGTGTTGTAAGACTTCGTACTGTGCTCACCCCAGTCCAACGCCGGCATCTCCACATCAGTATTAATATGGTTAGTCCAGTTCAGTTGCTGATCAATAGTAACCACCAGGATGTTGACTGTGGGGGATTCAGCGATGGTAATGCCATTGAATGTCAAGTGGCGATGGTTACATCCTCTCTTGTAGAAGATGGTCATTTCCTGGCACTTGTGTGGCACAAATGTAACTTGCCACTTGTCAGCCCAAGCCTGGATATTGACCAGGTCTTGCTGCATTTGGACATGGACTGCTTCATTATCTGAGGAGTCGCGAATGGTGCTGAACAACCCCACCTCTGACCTTATAATGGAACAGAGGTAATTGATGAAGCAGCTGACGATGGTTGGGCCTGGGACACTACCCTGGGAACTCCTGCAGTGATGTCCTGGAACTGAGATGATTGACCTCCAACCACCACAATCATCTTCCTTTGTGCTGGGTATGACTCCAACCAGCAGAGAATTTTCCCACCGATTCCCATTGCCTCCAGTTTAGCTAGGGCTCCTAGATGCCGTACTCGGTCAAATGCTGCCTAGATGTCAAGGGCAGTCACTCTCACCTCACCTCTGGCATTCAGCTCTTTTGTCCATGTTTGAACCAAGGCTGTAATGAGGTCAGGAGCTGAGTGACCCTAGTGGAACCCAAACTGAGTGTCGGTGAGCAGGTTATTGCTGAGTAAGTGCCGCTTGGTAGCACTGTTGATGACTCCTTCCATCACTTTGCTGATACTGGAGAGTGGACTGACAGGGTGTTAATTGGTTGGGTTGTCACTCACTGTATGGTTGATAAATAAGGGCTTTTAGTTCATAGTTTTACTTTCACTGCTGGACATGATGGTACCAAGTGCAAAAGTTTAAATCAGGGTTTCCCAAACTTTTCCAGTGGTACTCTTTTGACCTCCCAAGGGAACTAAATCCCAAAGAAACATTTTTATTATGTTGAAAAATTAAATCACAACAATTGCGCAATAGCTACAAACACGAAAAACAAACTTAAAAGATGTTTCTATGTTATATATGTATCCATTTATTGTAATTAAATGTTCTGTTGTTCAAAAAATACTTATAAGTCTTACCTTCATTTTGTCAGTTTTTAATTGGGATCTTTTACTCACAAATTGATTTTAAAACTGGGAAAGTTGCAAGAGAGTTGGTTTATCAATTCAGACACATCAGTGTACCTACATTCACCCCAATCACTTTAAAACAAAATAAATTTAGTGTACCCAATTCATTTTTTCCAATTAAGGGCCAATTATGCATAGCCAATCCACCTAACCTGCACATCTTTGGGTTGTGGGGATGAAACCCATGCAAATACGGGGAGAATGTGCAAACTCTACACGGACAGTGATCCAGAGCCGGGAGAACCTGGGACCTCGGCGCTGTGAGGCAGCGATGCTAACCACTACACCACTGTGCTGCCCATACACCCCAATCACACACAGAAACACAGAAACACTCGCCCCTCTCTTAAACACATACATTCACTCCACACATATACACACATACACACACACTCCCCCTTTTCTCTCATACATGCGTACTCACCCCTCCACACACACTCACCCCTCTCTCACATGCACACACTCACCTCTCTCTCTCACACACACACTCAGCCTATATCACACATACACTCTTCATCCTCTCTCACACTCACCCCTCTCTCACACACACACACACACACTCCCTGCTTTCTCAGGCACCCTCACCTTTCTCACACACATACACCCATCCTTCTCTCTATCATACACACCCACTCTCACCTCTCTCACACATGCACACACTCCAGAGAGAGCTTTGGTCTCTCAGGGAATAAAGGGATATGGGAAGTGGGCTGGAAAGTATAAGCGAGGTCGAAGATCAGCCATGAACATATTGAATTATGGAGCAGGCTCGAGGGGCCCCATGTTCTTCTTTTGTTCCTGTTTCTTGTGTTCTTGTTCTTGATTTGAACCATACCCAAGATGCATGAGCCTCTGGATTACTAGTCCAGAGACATTACCACTAGGTCACCATTCCCCCCTATGTAAATGATTGCTTAAAGAAAAGGAATATTGAAGGGTATGGGGAGTGAGCAGAAGAACAAGGTTAGAGTAGATGGCTTGCATGGGCAAAAACACTGCTACAGAATCAAGACTTCAAATAGTTGGAATATTGTTTCACTCCACAACCCCTCTCTTGAACAAGAGAATGTTCTTATGAAACACCTTTGTGAATGTTGGCAGTGCCATTACATTCACCATTAACTAATCCAGTGTCTCCAGGACTGTGAGCATCAACAAGAACCCAATTGTGTGGCATACAGGATGGAGGGAGAAGACAGGATATAGAGGCAAATTGAATTGAAACAAGATCCTGTGCAAGAGAACATTGTTCCTCCATCTCCCTCTGTAACTACTTTGGCAGCGATATTAAATCTGTTGCAGCAACACAAGCGGTTTGTACACAAAGAATAAATCATTTTCACATAATGTTACTGGGGTGTGCATAAGGGATGCTGAATGTGTATTTTGGGATGACATGTCCAAAAGCATTTGGCAGCCTTACGTAGGCCCACTTGACTGGCCCTAAATACACCGAAGGTAAAGTGTCAAATTTCTTCATAATTGACACTATGTGAAAGTTGATGTTTACACATGCACAGTGTCAGTGAGCAATCTCCCGTTCCTGTCTACCTGTAGGAATACCTGAAAGAATCCAGGTTTATGTCTCTATTTCCCGCAAGCAGCTTCGGAAATGTTGCGCTAGATTATGTACCAAAAGAGGAAGCTGACTGATTGCTGACCAGATCGACAGGACGTTTGTGTTTTCCGTTAATAGGATGCAGTGACAATTGGCAATGGGCAACTTGGAATGATTCATGGTACGTTTAGCAAATTGAGATGGCATCTGACATGAAAATAAAGGAAGGGAGCATCAGCCTCTTGTAAATCCTGTCACAGGGATTCCTGAGGGGAAGCTCCCCTGATGACAAACAGCAGGCAAGTTCTTGGAGTACAGCACTGAACATCCGGGATGAGCGGAGCTTTGATTTGTAGCTTTCAGGAAGTGTTAAGATTTAAGAAACACACATGTCTTTTATGTGGATTTTTAATGGGGGCATCTGGAGCTGATCATTTGGCAATCATTTGATGACATCAAGAGCAGGGCTGCCCTTCCATTAGCTTTTATGACACCACTTGCAATAATATCTGGGATCACCAACCAGCTCTTATTCAGCATCATCTCTTAAAGTGAATTAATCAGACAATACTTACTTTCTGCTCTGTTGCAGTCTCCCTTCTGATAGACCTGACCGCCTGATGTGCGAGTCGTGTTTCAGTTGTACAAGAGGTCAGGAGATCCGAGAAGGTGATTCAAATGGAGGTTTATTTATAACAAAAAAAAAAGCCACAATGCGGCATACAGCACATAAGACCCAAACCGAGGATCATGCCGGTCCTAAACTGAGCTGGCTCTTAAGGGTTGATTCGATGAGCCTCATCTGAAGGGACTCTGCCCATCAGTGGGGAAGCTCATATTCCACAAACCCCATGGGGAAATCAGTCAGGTCGTCCCAGTGGGTCTGGTGAGGGTAATCACAAGTGGGTAGCCCACTCCCGTCTCAGTCAAGTTCCATTCCACAGACTGGAATTGAAACACTCCGACTGCAGGCCAAGGGAGGATGAGGCCTGAAACCAAGTTACCCGTCTATTGTCTCAGGTGGACAAAGAACAAAGAACAAAGAACAATACAGCACAGGAACAGGCCAGTCGGCCCTCCAAGCCTGTACCGGTCATGATACCAACCTTTGCCAAAACCCTCAGCACTTCCTAGTGCCGTATCCCCCTATACCCATCCTATCCATGTATTTGTCAAGATGCCTTTTGAACGCCGATAATGTACCTGCTTTCACAACCTCCCCTGGCAACGCGTTCCAGTCACTCACCACCCTCTGTGTAAAAAACCTGTCTCGCACATCTCCTCTAAACTTTGACCCACGGACCTTAAACCTATGCCCCCTGGTGACTGACCCCTCCACCCTAGGAATGAGTGCCTGCCCATCCACTCTATCCATGTCCCGCAAAATCTTGTAGACCTCTATCAGGTCATCCCTCAACCTCGGTCTTTCTAGTCCGAGTCCGAGTCTACTCAGCCTCTCCACATAGCTAACACCCTCCAGAACAGGCAACATCCTGGTAAACCTCCTCTGCACCCTCTCCAAAGCCTCCACATCCTTCTGACAGTGTGGCAACCAAAATTGTGTGCAATATTCCAAGTGCGGCCTTACCAAAGTTCTATGCAACTGCAGCACAACTTGCCAGTTTTTATACTCGATGCCCCAACATGAAAGATACCAAGGCACCATTTTGAAAAAAGGTGTCGCGGAGCTCGGCCTGGTGTCCTCCAAACAATATCGCCACAAATCAGAATATCTGGTTATTATCAAATAGCAGTTTGCAGGAGCTTGCTCCACACAAACCTGTTGCCATGTCTTCTACATTACAAGAGTGCCTGGATATCAAAAATCCTTCATTGTTTGTTCAGTTACCTGGGCCCATCCCCTCCCTACCCCACTGCTCTTTTCTATCTCAAATTCCGTCCTTCAAGACACTCCCTAAAACCTCAGGCGGGATTTTCCATCGGCTGACGGCAAAATTGGGAACTACGATTGGGTGGAGAATCTGTTTTGTTGCCAAAGTGGTGGTGGGCACCGATTTCATGCCAAATCGCAATTCTCCGGTGCTTCGACAGCGGCGTCAATGCGTTTCAGAACATACCACACGTACATCGTGGCACATCGTTAGCGGGTCTGACCCGGTATTCTCCGGGGCCTCCCTAATGCTCCGGCTCCAATGGGCCAAATTTCTGACGGCAAGGTTCACTTGTGCTTTTAAAAATCGTGAAACCGGCGCCGTAGCCCCTGAGGGAGAGAGAGGGGGTACGGAAAGTGTCCAACGTTCTCTGAAAGTCGCGCCGCTAGCCGGGGGGCTTCTGCCATGTCCGGGAGGAGCAGCAGGGGGTGGCCAGGAGGTGGGCTGTGGAGCTGGGGTGCACAGGCATGGAGCACCATTGCCGCGGCCTGCAAGGCAGCCATGCAGCTACGCACGCTGCTGACTGCCCACTGTGAACTTAGAGCCACAGGTTGCATGGATGTCCCCTCAGGGCATCGCCTGGATGCCCTCTGGCCCCACCCGACCCATCAGTGGGACGGGCGTGATCCAGCGCAACCAGTGCCAGCTTGCTGCCTGGGATGAGTGTGTGTGGGGATGGTAATGTGTATGTGCGGCTGCAGCTTGTCAGCCTCCCGAATGTCAATCGTGGACCTGGCGAATCCTGCACCATTTCTCATTGTAATCGATTGTGTCCCATGTGGGGTCGATGCTAGCTCCTCCACAGTCGCTGAATCGGCCCAGTTGCGGCACCAGTTTTGCTGTTGTGGAAATCCACAAATCCTTCCCCAGCGTCAACACTTAGTCTCAGGAATAATGAATCCATCTGGATATCTGACCTCATATAGCCCTACAAGGCTCAATGTCATAAATTGATTTGGAATGCTGCCCTGGAGCATCCTGGGACATTGTATCATGTTAAAGACGCTATAAATATAGGTTGTTGTTTTTGTTTTTACAGTGGTTTGGGAGATCCTGGTTGTTTGCTGGGCTACATTCCAAGCATTTGAAACCTTCCAGTATCTAACCTATATACCATTCTTCATGTCTGGGTCCCTGGGTAGAGAATGTAGGCAATCTGTTTTCCTGTGTAGGATGTCACAGTCCACTCGTTCCTTCACTTGCCATCCCATATTCACATGTGCAAACCAGAAGGAGGCAATCCGTTCGCTATCAGGGATGGGAACATGGGATCATTTTCTTGCTCTCTCTAGGTGCAGGTAATTGTTTGCAATCTCCGCTGCCATCCCACCTGAATCCGGCTCGCACAACACAAATCAGGCACATGCGGACGGGCAAATTAGGAGCAGGAGTAGAGGCCACTCGGCCCCTCGAGCCTGCTCCGCCATTCAGCAAGATCGTGGCTGATCTGATTGTAACCTCAACCCCACATTTCTGCCTGCCTCAATAACCTTTTACACAACCCCCCCCCCCCCCGCCGATTAATCAAGGACCTATCTAGACTCAGCCTTAAAAATATTCAAACGCTCCCTTCCACTGTCTTATGAGGAAGAGAGTTCCAGAGACTCACATCCCTCTGAGAGAAACAACTTCTCCTCATCTCAGTCTTAAATGAGCGACCCCTTATTTTTAAACAGTCACACCCTGCCAATACCCCTCAGGATCTTAAAGTTACATATGTCTTTTTTGTTTCTGTCTATGACTAGTCATTTGCCTCTAACAGGCTGATGCCTCTGGTCTCAAGATATGGAAAGTGTTGAGAATAGAAGATCGAGGGGAAAGTCAATTCAGGTGTTTAGGATGACAAAATGATTTGATAGGGTAGAATCCCCCCAGATGATTGTCACATGAAAGTTTCCCAACTCCATTCCAAAAAAGACACTTTAAAATCTTCTTCCACAATAATGCTTTCCATTAGCGATTTGCATTCCGAAATCCAGTCCACCTTTTCCAAATGATTCTTTTAAACAAAGATTCTGCTTCACTTTTAACAGTGAATCCAGCCCAGAATTTTCAACCTCTCCTTCCAGATTTCTGAGTTTTGATTGTTGGACAAGCTGTTCATGATGACTTTAACTATCGATTTCCAGATTCTATTAAAATGGCACCAAACGTTTCATTTATCTCTCAAGTTTGCTTTACCACTTTAAATCTGGTTAATGCAATTGCCTCTTTAACTCAGAACACCTTGTTAACTCTTCCTTCAATTCTTCCGAATAATACCTTGGTCTCCGTTCTGTTAACTTCAGTTGTTTTAAGACATTCTTTCTGTCCCAATTGCCTGGTTTTCCGGACAGTAATCGGTTCTTTGAGAAAGCTGCCTCTTTGCAGCTCCCATCATGTCCAGTCTATCTTCTGGCACCGTTGAGAGATGTTCACTCCCTGGTGTTCTGTCTTCAACTTCAATATATCCAGCGAAAACTAAAACTTTAAAGCCTTTCAATCTTAAAAGGGTTTCCAGTTGCTAAACAACCACTGCTGCAATTATTTATTCTTCATGCTGTAACCCTCTCGAAGCACAATAGAATCACAGTTAAAACTGAAACCAACTGTCCACATATACCAAGACCGTTGTCCAATATGAATCTAACTAACGGTTTTACCCTTCCAGGCTAGAAACATTAAATTAAACCCTCTTTGTAAGAACCCTCACAGGGACACCACAATTGATATCTCCATGGGACCCGTGGAATGCAAGCTCCGCTGCTACTGGTGGAGGCCCATCAGCTGGGGCTTGTAAAAAATGCCTCATAAATATCAGCCCGGACTGGGCCTGGAGAGAGCAGTAACCCCAATTGGGACCTTGGGACTGTAATCCATGTTGCAGCCTTTACCTTTGTTGTTGAATTAAACTTCTTTTGGATTTGCCTTCTTGGGCCTCCTGAGCTTTTATACACTTTAAACTATACCTCACTACCAATGTTTACCAATACAAACATAAATCCCTTAAACTACCTTTGTCTTCCTAACTGTGTGCTTGTGCTTTGCGAGGGTGTATGTGCATTCGTGTCCGAAATGTGATTCCAGCTCCCCAGCAGCATCACAGCCTTGAGTGAATTTGTGAGCAAAAGATCAGAGTCGCCCCTCCCATTAAAAATGACAAAAATAAGGTAAGACCTGGAAGTATTTGTTGAGCACAGTGGTTAGCACCAATGCTTCACAGCGCCAGGGTCCCAGGTTTGATTCCCGGCCTGGATCACTGTCTGTGTGGAATCTGCACGTTCTCCCCGTGTCTACGTGGGTTCCTCCGGGTGCTCCGGTTTCCTCCCACAAGTCCCGAAAGACGTGCTTGTTAGGTCAATTGGACATTCCGAATTCTCCCTCTGTGTGCCCGAACAGGCGCCGGAATGTGGCGACTAGGTGATTTTCACAGTAACTTCATTGCAATGGTAATGTAAGCCTACCTGTCACACTAATAAAGATTATTATTATTATGAGAGAACATTTTAATTATAATAAATGAATACATATAAGACATAGAAAAAAATGTTACATTTGTTTTTGTATGTTTGTACCAATTGAGCAATAATAATAATTGTTTTGTGGTTTAATTCTTCAATATAAAAGGATGTTTCTCAAGGGTTCTGTCAGTATTCTTGGAAGTTCAAAAGGCTCCCGTGGTTGGGAAAGTTTGGGGAACGTCGGACCAGGGCATTCCCTATTCCTCAAACAGTGATATAATCTTAACTGGAACTTCTAGAATAGGCAATGAGGTCTTTCTGTACTTGGCTCAGCTGAGGATAAATGTTTGTCATTTGAAATTATGACCTGAAAGTATTCAGTGCTGCACAATACGTTCATTTTGATCTGTGAAATATTTAAATACCTTTGTGACCTTACCACTCCCTTCATCCCGCCATTTTGGGCTGTGTCTTCAGCCGTCAGCTCTCCGAGTGATCGCCTCAAACCATTCTGCCCCTCATCCTCCCTCTCCTCCTTTAGAAGATCCTGCTTAAAACTCGCCTCTTTGACCAAACTTGATCTCCCCCTGCTAATAAACCTTGAAAGCCTTGCCCCATGTAACTGCGGCAGCAAATCAGCAGACCTGCAGAATAAATGGTGCAACCTGCAATTTGCACCTTGATTTTGCCTTGTTCCCTGGTCCTCCACCAAAGTAGTGATAGAAGACTGAGAGAAGTTCCATCTCTTTTGTGCGCGAGCTGGGCAAAGAATCAAGGGTCTATGACCTACTTCGGTGCTTGAAAGCATATAGATGAGAGGGACAAAGTCAGAGAGGTGTGTGGTAGAATGACAGAGTGTGACTCCAAGGCTCTGGCACCTGGTGTTATTTTGGCTTTCTTTTTGTTGTTATTTTTGCATTAGATTCAGGCATAACTCCTGCCAGACAACTGACTGAAATTATTGAATGGAGAGTTCATTTATGCATGATTTTCTCCTATTCTTTTCGGCCAAAATATAATGCGATCATTGTACATAGATTCTCAACATCATACATTGGAGTTGAAACCTAAGACTCTTCTGTAATTGCATTGTGCTCTCCCTGAATGAATCCCAAAGGTTCTATAAATCGTAGCAATTTCATATTTAGCAGAGTGCATATGGCAGATTTATGATTATGTGTTGGTCTGACTCTGAAGGAAGCATTAAATCCTTATTTCAACTGTGTCTTAAAGCACATGTTTAATACTCTCCGACCACAAATAAAATTTGTAAATGGAGGTTTATTTCAAGGCTAAACACCTCTTTAGTTGATTACAGATGCAAGTTTCGATCCCAGGGCAAGAGTATATCCCAGGCTGACCCTCCAGTGAAATACTGAGGTAGCACAGCATTGTTGGAGGTGCTGAACTGAAAATGAGTGTTACTGGCCAGATCGAAGTTCAACTTGCCAGTCTTCAGATAAGAGCAGGACATCCTCCCGGCAAAACCCTTTGGTCTCAATCAACGCAATCGATAAGAATTAATCCATGGTCACTCATTTTGTTGCTGTTGGATCTTACTATGTAAAAAATGGCTGTCACATTCCCCATGCAATTCATTGTAAAGATGTTACAGAGAACATCATAAGACATAATATCGTGGGCAGGCCTAGTCAGGGCCTACTTGGAATATTCTGTCATGTATTTTCCTCTTTGATGTTTGTGGTAGTCGGTATTAGAGGTATTATAGTACCCTGTAATGCTGTAAGATCATTGGTGTAGGAGGTACTGTTTTCATTGGTTAAGCCTGCCTGCTGGTTCCGCCCAGTAAGGCGGAGTATAAGAGCCCGTGTCTCCCCAGCAGCTCCTTCTGTACCTGCGCTGCTGGGGGAAACATCTAGTGTAATAAAGCCTTCAATTGTCTCCAATCTCGCTTCTGGAGTTATTGATCGAGCATCAATGCTTCAATGCCTAAGGATGCCAATTTGCAGATCGGCAAAGTGTGAGCCCACTGGGAAAACGTTGGACATCCCAAGGGCACCAAAAAAAACTAGGAGCCAATTCCTATCAGGAACAGACCCGTGTACTTTGCCCAGTTCGACCAAATTATGGCCTACTTGAAATGAAAACACTTATTAATTTTTGAAACTAAGGTAAATGGAACACATGATTGATAATTATTTTATCAACCCATTATTTGAAATGCTCACATGGTTGGTTGAAGGCTGCTGTGCACCTGGTAATTATTAATGCTGAAAAGGAAGGCAAATTCTGTCTGATGTTCTTTAAAACTTTACTGAATACAAGAGATTATTCATTATCCTAATTACTTCTTCATTAAACGTGCCTCGTGGGGTGGAATAAGCCTAAATGACCAGTCTGCTGTCGGTGTTGAGTTGGCTGAATTGGATGTTACAAATGGCCCAATTAGGTTTCACTTGGCGAAGAATGCGGAATTCAGAGAAGTACCCAATGTTCCTGCTCCCGACTGCTATCGAGTGACTCCCCTCTGGAAAGTGCTGACATTGAAGGTCAGGCAAGGGCTGTTACAGTATCAGCGTTAATGCCTTCGATAGTCATAGAATTATAGAATTTACAGCGCAGAAGGAAGCCATTCGGCCCATCGAGTCTGCAACGGCCTCCCACCGTATCCTCGTAACCCAACCTAACCTTTCGGACACTAAGGAGCAATTTGGCATGGCCAATCCACCTAACATGCACAACTTTGGACTGTGGGAGGAAACCGGAGCACCCGGAGGAAACCCATGCTGACACGGGGGGAGCTGTGAGGCAGCAGTGCTAATCGTTGAGCCCCTTCACATCAAAAGAAAGAATTTGCTTCCGTGGCTCTTTTTACAGAGTCTTGCGGGCCTGCAAAATAAATCAAGTATTTTGAAACTCTGGTTGTTGCTGTAATTCAGGAAATGTAGCGGGGACTATGTACATGGTGAGCTCCAACTATTGGTAATGCAGTAATTACTGATGAGGGTAAGGTTGACAGATACATTTTCACTTAACGCCTGCTAGTAGTCCTCTGTTCCTCTTCAAAATACTGCCAATGGATCTTTATGTACAGCCAAGAGATCAGACCGGGTCTTAGTTCAACTGAAAGATGACAGCTCTGACATCTGGCAAACATTTTGTCCGTGCTGTGAAAATGAACAAAGGATCTTGCATTTATCTAGCGCCTTTCATGATCTCAGGATGTCCCAATACACTTCAGAGCCAATGAATTGCTTTCTAAAGTTTAGTAACTGCTGTAATGCTGGAAATGTGACAACCAAATTATACACAGCAAAATCCCATAAACAGCAATGATCAGATAATCTGTTTTAATGATTGAATGATAAACATGGAACAGAATGTCGGATGAACTCTTGTGCTAATTAAAATGCAACTGTGACATCTTTTACTTTCACTTTAGGGAGCAGAAGAAGACCTGATCTAATGCCTCAAGGTGGTACCTCCAACTGCGCAGTGCACACTGAGTACTGCACGAAAGGTCTAAACCTACATTATCTATAGAATCCCGACAGTGCAAAAGGAGGCCATTCGGTCCATCAAGCCTGCATTGACCTTCTGAAAGAACACCTTACCTTGGTCCACTCCCCCACCTTATCCCTGTAACCCCACGTAACCTACATACCTTTGGACACTCAGAGATTATTTTAGCACAGCCAATCCACCTTACCTGCACATCTTTGGACTGTGGGAGGAAACCAGAGTACCCGGAGCAATCCCACGCGGACACGGGGAGAATGTGCAAACTCCACACAGACAGTCACCCGAGGCCACAATCGAACCTGGGTCCCCGGCGTTGTGAGGCAGCGATGCTAACCACTGTGCCGCCCTTATCTGGTAAAGTCTTGGGAGTTCGGCTTAATTTGTATCTCACTCTCTTAATACCTCATCAATAAATGCTCACTGTCGAGGCTATCTTGGGCAATGATACAGGGTCATTTGCCGATGCCACAGAACTGGTTCCAGCCACAGTCAAGACCTTCAGGAAATAGAAAGGTGAAAAAGAATATGCTCAAAGCTTCAGTAAGTGACCACTATAACATTGGCTCACCTAAATCTTTCATTTCCTGTCGATAGTGACACTAAGCAGTCGTTAACAGAGGCTGTCTCTTCGAGGCAGCTGGATTTTACAGCCTAGTTTATAGCACTTGTACAAATACACACGGCCATTAGCTGTGCCGTTTGGGGTTTAGCCCATTCATTAACATGCACCGATTTCAGATCACTCGTCACCATGGATTCCTCGCATGTTATACCACAGAAGACAGTATCTTGAATTTCAGTTTTCTAATCATTATTGTAGCTTTTATGGTTTATGAATCTCTCAAGCTGTGCTGAAACAGTGTCTGATTATCCCTCGAGGTATATTTCCACATCTGAGATACCCATTCAATTCACAGCACAGTCATTGCTATCTGATACTGAGGATTCAAACAAAAGCAGGGCGCATTGGTGGCCAGAATCTGCTCCAGCACTTAAATAAATATCGAAGCAAAAGAAGTTCAAAGCTTTTCCATTGGCAGTTTCTTTTCTTAACTTAACATGTACTTTATTTTTGGCGATTTTCTTTTTGGATGTCAGGCCTATTAGTGGAACATTTGGCTGCCCCAGGATTGGACTCAAACCAGGTTCTCGAGATGAAAGGACTACAAACTCGCCCACTGCATCCTGAAGCCACCTACACCCTTCAGCATCAGCATTTATGGTACATTAGTACTGCATTCACAACATAGGCAAGCCACCCTATTCGCACTTATAGCTGTAGTTTTCAATTGTCCTGTGTTTCATTGTGTGAGTCTGTTTACCATTGCCGCTCAATGTGCTTGATTGGTTAAGCCTGAGTGTCGCCTCAGGGAAAAGTAAACAAAGTTGCAGTAAGTGCTGAAGGCTTGAGCCGGAGCATGGAGTAGGCATTTTAATGCTCTGTGAATAAAACCGGTTACACGCAAAGGCTAAGACGTTCAGGCCCCACCCGCCACCGGGACGTTCTGGTCTTGTCAAATGTCAATGGACTCTTGGTTGGCCCATCTCATCCCCCACGGCGGAACCCACCCCAGCGGGACCAGATAATCTCCGCCTCAGAGTCAGGTCTGCATAGATCTGTGCTTTTTTATATTTATAGTAATCTTTATTGTCATAAGTCGGCTTACATTAACACTGCAATGAAGTTACTGTGAAAATCCCCTTGTCGCCACATCTGGCGCCTGTTCGGGTACACAGAGGGAGAATTCAGATTGTCCAAATCAGGCATTGTCAAACTTGGGGGCGCAACCCGCGGGTGGGTCGAGGGCGGGTGTCAGGAGGGTCGCGGAGCCGTCCGTCGCGGCGCTCCCAATCGCGCAAATTTGAGCGCAACAGCCACAGCAGCCAGCTGTTAAAAACGCCGACTGCAAGCGGCCTTCAAAATGGCCGCGAACATGTAAAAAAAATGCGGCCACACTGCGCATGCGTGCCAGATCATCGGCGCGCATGCGCATAGTTTTGTGCATGCGTGCCGATGATCTGGCACGCATGCGCAGTGTGGCCGCATTTTTTTAAACGGTCGCAGCTTTTTGCTTTACAAGTTCGGGGAGGTATCATTCATTTTATTAATTTATTTTATTCATTTAATTTTTATTTTTTTCATTTATTTTATTCATTTTATTTTTATTTCATTTTACAAGTTCGGGGGGGGGTTTATTTGATAACATTTTACTGGAAAAAAATGCAGAACTTTGGGCAGATGGAGACTCCATACTTTCCGACACTGGAAAGCTTCACCTTCATCCAACAGGTTCCATTGGAGGAGCATGTACCAGGGCCAAAGGGACCCAAAACCATTTCCCCCACTTTTGACAGCAGCAAACAAGGGAAGAGAAAATGGTGGGTCGCGCAGGTCGGCCGGCGTGGGTCCCGAAGGTTGGCCGGTTGGTAAAAATGGGTCCCCAGAAAAAAAGTTTGAAGAACACTGGTCCAAATGACCTAACAGCACGTCTTTCGGGACTTGTGGGAGGAAAGCGGAGCACCCGGAGGAAACCCACGCAGACACAGGGGGAGAACGTGCAGACTCTGCACAGACAGTGACCCAAGCTGGGAATCGAACCTGGGTCTCTGGCGCTATGAAGCAATAGTGCTGACCACTGTGCTACCATGCCGCCCAACCGTGCCGCTATAAAGCATACAAGTGTCCAGGTAATACATGTTTCGTGCTGTGTTCAAGTCTATACGGGATTCTTTGTGGCTTGTTTATTCTCCCCGACTAAGTTGCTTGGTTTAAACTATTACTCTTTATTTTCTGATATTATGTATGTATTGAGACCTCTGCATGAGGCCAATAGGCAGCATGGGGGCACAGTGGTTAGCACTGCGGCCTCACACCATCAGGGACCCGGGTTCACTTCCGGCCTTGGGTGACTGTGTGGAGTTTGCACATTTTCCCCGTGCCTGCATGGGGTCATCCAGGTGCCCCAGTTTCCCCCACAATCCAAGGCCAGCTAGGTGGGGTTATGGGGATAGGGCAGGGGGAGTGGGCCGAGGTAGGGCGTTCTTTCAGACGGTTGGTGCGGACTTGATGGGCCGAATGGCCTCCTACTGCACTCTAGGGATTCTACGGTTGGAACCTTACTCAGAACGTGGTTAGGGTGTGGAATGGACTGCCTGCTGTGATAGTGGAGTCGGACACTTTAGGAACTTTCAAGCGGTTATTGGATAGGCACAAGGAGCACACCAGAATGACAGGGAGTGGAAGGGCTTGATCTTGATTTTTGACAAAGCTCGGCACAACATCGAGGGCCGAAGGTCCTGTTCTGTGCTATACTGTTCCATGTTCTATGTTCTAACCTCTCCTCCCTCCAGATCTCTGCTACTCAATCATGCGACATTACATCATGATTACATCAGCATCATGTGCTTCGACGTTAACCCTTCAATATTGCTGAAAGGAGAGATATGGTGCCAAAGCTTTTTTGCTTTGCACTCATTGGTTTCAGCAACATAACTCTCTTTGCAGCAATAAAACAATAATAATCAGTGTTGCAAGTGCCAGAATCTCGGAGAGGGGTAGAGATAGACAGCAGCAGAAAATCTCCCACTTCACTGGGTGGAATCAAAACTTCCCTCCAGAAGAAACTTCACCCAATGAAGACTTTGGTCCAGTTTTAGACTTTTGATGTGAAAAGAAACTAAATTTTCACTCAGGGCAGGAAGTGGCCGTTTGGAGGGTGGGATAGACAACAAACACTCGCGACATTGTTTTCAGATTTTGTTTTGAACGGTGGGGCCTGATTTCAATACAATTGGATGTTCTGCGTTCCCTGGAGGTTGTAAACTCTGGTTGAGCATATCCAGGAGGCTACACCACAGGACCTCCAACCTCGCCATCTCCAGTGACTGCCTGACATGTCAATGTTCGTGGCAAGCCGCCCTCCCTCACTAACTGGAAGGTGAACAAAGATTTTGTTGCCTGTTTAGTTTATTCCATCCTCCTTAGTGCCCCTTTTGTATTTTTTTCCTGGGATACTGGAGATGATTCCTGTAAACTTCAGGACAATACTGGAGCGTTGGCAGCCCCTACTTCCCTGTCACCTGTGGACTCTATATCAGTGAAAGACACAAGAGCCTCTTGTGACCTTGAGAGCTACTGGAAAAAGCATTCCCTCAGTAAGTCACAGCTCCCATTGCAGGAGGTTGTGGAAGCCCTCGACATCTTGTCTGAAGAAGGGGATTGCGGAGAATCCCGCATTCATCGTAAGAGAGATCAGCAACGCAGGCAGAAAATCCAGAGATAATCGAGAAACGGAATTCCATAAGATCATAATATCTAGGAGCAGTATTAGGCCATTCGGCCCATCGAGTATGCTCCGCCATTCGATCATGGCTGATAGTCGATTTCGGCGTGAGAACAGCTGGTGAGTCAGTTTCAGCGGGAGTATTGCGGAAGGAGGTTGCTGGGAGGTAAGTCAACCTTTAAAAGCACTTGTCTTTGCAGGGGCAGGCCAGTCGATTTCGGCGTGAGAACAGCTGGTGAGTCAGTTTCAGTGGGAGCATTGCGGAAGGAGGTTGCTGGGAGGTAAGTCAACCTTTAAAAGCACTTGTCTTTGCAGGGGCAAGCCAGTCGATTTCGGCGTGAGAACAGCTGGTGAGTCAGTTTCAGCGGGAGCATTGCGGAAGGAGGTTGCTGGGAGGTAAGTCAACCTTTAAAAGCACTTGTCTTTGCAGGGGCAGGCCAGTCGATTTCGGCGGGAGTGGAGCTGGCTGGTTAGTCAATTTCAGCAGGAGCTGAGAATTTTTCTTTTTTTTAAATTAGTTTTTTAGGCGGGAACAGGAAGTCGACCCGCGGACGTCTGGGAAGACCCTCACCAATAAATTCTGGTGGAGAGGAAACCCGAGACACTACACGTGTAGTGTCTCCCACCCGCCCTCCTCCTCTAACCTAATAATAAAACCCATTGGTCTGAGGTAAGTACCATATTTTATTATATTATTATTATTTTTTATAAAAATTTAATTTAGTTGTTAGCCAGATCTTGGTAGAAAGTAAGAGGAATGGCAGGGAAGGGAGTGCAATGTTCCTCCTGCAGGATGTTTGAGGTGAGGGATGCAGTTAGTGTCCCTGCTGATTTTACCTGCAGGAAGTGCTGCCATCTCCAGCTCCTCCAAGACCGAGTTAGGGAACTGGAGCTGGAGTTGGAAGAACTTCGGATCATTCGGGAGGCAGAAGGGGCCATAGATAGCAGCTTCAGGGAATTAGTTACACCAAAGATTGGAGATAGGTGGGTAACTGTAAGAGGGACTGGGAAAAAGCAGTCAGTGCAGGGATCCCCTGCGGTCGTTCCCCTGAGAAACAAGTATACCGCTTTGGATACTTGTGGGGGGGACGACTTACCAGGGGTAAGCCATGGGGTACGGGCCTCTGGCACGGAGTCTGTCCCTGTTGCTCAGAAGGGAAGGGGGGAGAGGAGCAGAGCATTAGTAATTGGGGACTCTATAGTCAGGGGCACAGATAGGAGATTTTGTGGGAGCGTGAGAGACTCACGTTTGGTATGTTGCCTCCCAGGTGCAAGGATACGTGATGTCTCGGATCGTGTTTTCCGGGTCCTTAGGGGGGAGGGGGAGCAGCCCCAAGTCGTGGTCCACATTGGCACTAACGACATAGGTAGGAAAGGGGACAAGGATGTCAGGCAGGCTTTCAGGGAGCTAGGATGGAAGCTCAGAACTAGAACAAACAGAGTTGTTATCTCTGGGTTGTTGCCCGTGCCACGTGACAGTGAGATGAGGAATAGGGATAGAGAGCATTTAAACACGTGGCTACAGGGATGGTGCAGGCGGGAGGGATTCAGATTTCTGGATAACTGGGGCTCTTTCTGGGGAAGGTGGGACCTCTACAGACAGGATGGTCTACATCTGAACCTGAGGGGCACAAATATCCTGGGGGGGAGATTTGTTAGTGCTCTTTGGGGGGGTTTAAACTAATGCAGCAGGGGCATGGGAACCTGGATTGTAGTTTTAGGGTAAGGGAGAATGAGAGTATAGAGGTCAGGAGCACAGATTTGACGTCGCAGGAGGGGGCCAGTGTTCAGGTAGGTGGTTTGAAGTGTGTCTACTTCAATGCCAGGAGTCTACGAAACAAGGTAGGGGAACTGGCAGCATGGGTTGGTACCTGGGACTTCGATGTTGTGGCCATTTCGGAGACATGGATAGAGCAGGGACAGGAATGGATGTTGCAGGTTCCGGGGTTTAGGTGTTTTAGTAAGCTCAGAGAAGGAGGCAAAAGAGGGGGAGGTGTGGCGCTGCTAGTCAAGAGCAGTATTACGGTGGTGGAGAGGATGCTAGATGGGGACTCTTCTTCCGAGGTAGTATGGGCTGAAGTTAGAAACAGGAAAGGAGAGGTCACCCTGTTGGGAGTTTTTTATAGGCCTCCTAATAGTTCTAGGGATGTAGAGGAAAGGATGGCGAAGATGATTCTGGATATGAGCGAAAGTAACAGGGTAGTTATTATGGGAGACTTTAACTTTCCAAATATTGACTGGAAAAGATATAGTTCGAGTACAATAGATGGGTCGTGTAAAGGGTGCCATCTCCGCTACTCCACTACTGGGCCGATATCTGGGGTTTGAATATCTGTGTGTGTCTCTCTCCAGCTGGCACTGAAACTTCAGAGGCCAGGGGATGTCGCACTGGGACACTTCCACTGAAGAGAGCACTGATTCAAGCCTGCCGTTTATTCCTAACCGACAGCCTGAGACTTATATCACACAGATCTCCAGACCCCTACCAATACCCAGGTGATTCTCTCTCTTGCCGGTGGTGCAACAGCCACCCGGTTCCTACTCCACTAGAGTAGCTTTCCCAAGAGAGAGAATAGGACACTGCTGTTTATTTCCTAACCAGCAGTCTGTCCTGAGTGAATCGCTCAAGATGACCCTCGATTCCTGAACCCGGAATTAAGGTGAGGAGTATTTTAACAATGACTTGGTCAGAGGTCGCTGGTGAGAGATTGAAGAATTTAAACGACTCCAATTATCAACAAATCAAGGTTTATTGTAAAACCCAGGTCAAAATCATCAACAGAAGAAACACAATACAATCTTATACTCTAATATACACTATGTCTATTCAAAGGTAATATAGCGGACACAACGAAAATTCTTATGCTTACACAGATTTTAGCAATATCACAGGCACAAAACAAGTTCCCTTCCCCAAAGCCTCAACCACTATTAAAATCAAGGGAGTTTCGTAAGCTGCTGCGGAGTACTTACGGTCACAGGCTGCAGAGGTCAAGTCAGGGGTGCAGAGGTCGAGCCAGGAACGAAGAGCCCCCCAATTGAAAACACAGCCCCTTTTATATTGCTTTACCTGGCTTTGTTCTGTGATCGGCCAGCCCCTTTTGCATTGAAAAGGTAAGTTTTAAAGTTCCCGCTGGTCCCGCCCCCTTTGAGCCGGTCAGAGCTGTCGAGATGGGAGTACCTCCCCTAGGTCCGCCTCCAGTCTGTTTTTTGAGATAACGAGGTTGAGCTCCCTTGAAGATTTTCAAAGACTTCCATCTGCTCCGGAGATGCTGCTATGTTGATGGGGTGTTGATTGGATTCTGCTCTGGTGGAGGCCAGGTCATTTACATTTGCATGGGGCTATGACCATCCCATTGTCCTGCTTGCATGCAAGCCTCCTGTGTATTCCCGTGCCCCTTTGTCTGTGTCTTGATGTTATCTTGTTGTCTGGCTCCTTCTTCCTTGTAGCTCCTAGGGGGGTGTTTGTAAATATTTATGTGCTTATGTCCCCACTCAGCTCAGCGGGCCAAGCCTGCTGGGAAAACTGGTTCTGTTCCCTTGGCTGGAAAGTCAGTTTACAGTCTCTGAGTTTCTCCAAAAGGGCCGAATTGCCCGAAAACCTTACAGTCGTTTTTTGTACAGTGTGTGCAGGAGGGTTTCCTGAAACAATATGTTGACAGGCCAACAAGAGGCGAGGCCACGTTGGATTTGGTTTTGGGTAATGAACCAGGCCAGGTGTTGGATTTGGAGGTAGGAGAGCACTTTGGGGACAGTGACCACAATTCGGTGACGTTTACGTTAATGATGGAAAGGGATAAGTATACACCGCAGGGCAAGAGTTATAGCTGGGGGAAGGGCAATTATGATGCCATTAGACGTGACTTGGGGGGGATAAGGTGGAGAAGTAGGCTGCAAGTGTTGGGCACACTGGATAAGTGGGGCTTGTTCAAGGATCAGCTACTGCGTGTTCTTGATAAGTATGTACCGGTCAGACAGGGAGGAAGGCGTCGAGCGAGGGAACCGTGGTTTACCAAGGAAGTGGAATCTCTTGTTAAGAGGAAGAAGGAGGCCTATGTGAAGATGAAGTGTGAAGTTTCGGTTGGGGCGATGGATAGTTACAAGGTAGCGAGGAAGGATCTAAAGAGAGAGCTAAGACGAGCAAGGAGGGGACATGAGAAGTATTTGGCAGGAAGGATCAAGGAAAACCCAAAAGCTTTCTATAGGTATGTCAGGAATAAGCGAATGACTAGGGAAAGAGTAGGACCAGTCAAGGACAGGGATGGTAAATTGTGTGTGGAGTCTGAAGAGATAGGCGAGATACTAAATGAATATTTTTTGTCAGTATTCACTCAGGAAAAAGATAATGTTGTGGAGGAGAATGCTGAGCCCCAGGCTAATAGAATAGATGGCATTGAGGTACGTAGGGAAGACGTGTTGGCAATTCTGGACAGGCTGAAAATAGATAAGTCCCCGGGACCTGATGGGATTTATCCTAGGATTCTCTGGGAGGCCAGGGAAGAGATTGCTGGACCTTTGGCTTTGATTTTTATGTCATCATTGACTACAGGAATAGTGCCAGAGGACTGGAGGACAGCAAATGTGGTCCCTTTGTTCAAAAAGGGGAGCAGAGACAACCCCGGCAACTATAGACCGGTGAGCCTCACGTCTGTAGTGGGTAAAGTCTTGGAGGGGATTATAAGGGACAAGATTTATAATCATCTAGATAGGAATAATATGATCAGGGATAGTCAGCATGGCTTTGTGAAGGGTAGGTCATGCCTCACAAACCTTATTGAGTTCTTTGAGAAGGTGACTGAACAGGTAGACGAGGGTAGAGCAGTTGATGTGGTGTATATGGATTTCAGCAAAGCGTTTGATAAGGTTCCCACGGTAGGCTATTGCAAAAAATACGGAGGCTGGGGATTGAGGGTGATTTAGAGATGTGGATCAGAAATTGGCTAGCTGAAAGAAGACAGAGGGTGGTGGTTGATGGGAAATGTTCAGAATGGAGTACAGTCACAAGTGGAGTACCACAAGGATCTGTTCTGGGGCCGTTGCTGTTTGTCATTTTTATCAATGACCTAGAGGAAGGCGCAGAAGGGTGGGTGAGTAAATTTGCAGACGATACTAAAGTCGGTGGTGTTGTCGATAGTGTGGAAGGATGTAGCAGGTTACAGAGGGATATAGATAAGCTGCAGAGCTGGGCTGAGAGGTGGCAAATGGAGTTTAATGTAGAGAAGTGTGAGGTGATTCACTTTGGAAGGAATAACAGGAATGCGGAATATTTGGCTAATGGGAAAGTTCTTGAAAGTGTGGATGAGCAGAGGGATCTAGGTGTCCATGTACATAGATCCCTGAAAGTTGCCACCCAGGTTGATAGGGTTGTGAAGAAGGCCTATGGAGTGTTGGCCTTTATTGGTAGAGGGATTGAGTTCCGGAGTCGGGAGGTCATGTTGCAGCTGTACAGAACTCTGGTACGGCCGCATTTGGAGTATTGCGTACAGTTCTGGTCACCGCATTATAGGAAGGACGTGGAGGCTTTGGAGCGGGTGCAGAGGAGATTTACCAGGATGTTGCCTGGTATGGAGGGAAAATCTTATGAGGAAAGGCTGATGGACTTGAGGTTGTTTTTGTTGGAGAGAAGAAGGTTAAGAGGAGACTTAATAGAGGCATACAAAATGATCAGGGGGTTGGATAGGGTGGACAGTGAGAGCCTTCTCCCGCGGATGGAAATGGTTGGCACGAGGGGACATAACTTTAAACTGAGGGGTAATAGATATAGGACAGAGGTCAGAGGTAGGTTCTTTACGCAAATAGTAGTGAGGCCGTGGAATGCCCTACCTGCTACAGTAGTGAACTCGCCAACATTGAGGGCATTTAAAAGTTTATTGGATAAACATATGGATGATAATGGCATAGTGTAGGTTAGATGGCTTTTGTTTCGGTGCAACATCGTGGGCCGAAGGGCCTGTACTGCGCTGTATTGTTCTATGTTCTATGTTCTATATGTTCCTCTTCCCCATTCTCCTGCCTTCTCCTCATATCCCCTGATCTCCTTATTAATCAAGAACACCAGGGGCGAAATTCTCCCCAAACGGCGCGATGTCCGCCGACTGGCGCCCAAAACAGCGGCAATCAGACGGGCATTGCGCCGCCCCAAAGGTGCGGAATGCTCCGCATCTTTGGGGGCCGAGCCCCGACATTGAAGGGCTAGGCTGGCGCCAGAGGGATTTCCGCCCCGCCAGCTGGCGGAAACGGCGTTTGTTGCTCCGCCAGCTGGTGCGGAAATGACATGTCGGGGCGGCGCATGCGCAGGAGCGTCAGCGGCCGCTGACAGTTTCCCACGCATGCGCAGTGGGAAGAGTCTCTTCCGCCTCCGCCATGGTGGAGACCGTTGCGGAGGCGGAAGGGAAAGAGTGCCCCCACGGCACAGGCCCGCCCGTGGATCGGTGGGCCCCGATCGCGGGCCAGGCCACCGTGGGGGCACCCCCCGGGGTCAGATCGCCCCGCGCCCCCCTAGGACCCCGCCCACGCTGCCTTGACCCGCCGGTAAATAGGTACTCTAATTTACGCCGGCGGGACAGGCAATTTCTCGGCGGGACTTCGGCCGGAGAATCGAGCGGGGGGGGGCCCGCCAACCGGCGCGGCCCGATTCCCGCCCCCGCCGAATATCCGGTGCTGGAGACTTCGGCAACTGGCGGGGGCGGGATTCACGGCGGCCAACGGCCATTCTCCGACCTGCTGGGGGGTCGGAGAATGCCGCCCCTGGAGCAGGATTCTCCGTTGCTGGGATGCCCTGAGATGAAGAATTGGGCGACGGGGCTACATCAGGATCGGGTGCCAAAACAAACGCCATGCTCTGACCCCCCACTGACAGCGCAAAGGGGTCTCACGCTGCATGACAGCCGGAGCACGGGAAGAAATGCAAATAGGTCGTAATGACACTAAGGCTGGGATTCTCCTTAGCCCGACACCAAAATCGTGATCGCAAATCGGGCGGAGAATGGCCTCCAACGCCGGATTCGGGGCAGGCGGCTGTGTGACGCTGGTTTGTGATGCTCCGCCCCCTGCAAACCGGCGTCATCGGGACACGCACCGTGCGGAGTTGCAAGGCCGTTGGCGTGTCACCAGGCCGCCCCCACCCACGATGCCCCGCCCCCGATGGGCCGAGTTCCCACAGCACGGGCTGTGTATGGTCTCAGCGGTCGGGAACCCGGCGTGTCGCCTACGGACGGGTGTCCAGAGCCGCCACACTCGTCCGTGATCCGTGCCGCTGGCTGGCGGATTTCTGCTAGGACTGGGGGGACTGGTGAGACTGGTGGGGGGTGGCCAGGGGGTGGACGGTAGGATTGGGGTGGGTGGGCTATGCTTTGAGCATGGCCGACGCCATATTTGTCGGTGCGACTGGTGCAGGCGGTCAGCCCTGCGCATGCGCGGCCCGGGACCCGGTCTTTTCCGCATGATCCACAGGTGGTTCACACAGTGCCGGTGATAGCCCCTCAACGGTACTGGTGTTGGTGAGGGGTTCGAGACGATTCTCCTGTCGAGAAACACCATGGATCCTCCGTTGGCGCCAGCACGAAGCCTTAGGAATAAAGAATTCTGCCTTAAGTGTATTCCAATCACTCAAGCGTGTGATTTCACTGCACTTTCACCGCTTTGATGTGGTCAATGTTGGCAAACATTGGGGTTTCACTACCTCGGCCAGTGAACCGTGAAAGGATATGAATGGATCAAAGCTGCAAATGGTTTGTACAAGCTGCCAATCACAAACCACTACTCGAAAGTCATGAATGGATTACAGGTGGTGGATCTGTGGAACCAGACGCAGACGCAGCTGTTCTCCTTCCAGGAATGGACACTTGGAGCAGCAAAACATTACAGCTATAGTGCTTCCCCCTGCCCCTGTCTAGAATGCTCTCTAGCTACCAGACAGGGGTCCCTTTTCTGGGAGGGGGGGCTGTGTGCAAGAGGAGGGTTCTGTGTGTGGGTGGGTCACTGTTTGTGGGGAGATCTGTGGATCTTTAGGCAGGGTGTCCCTGTGGGGAGTCTGCCTATTGCAGGGGTCTCTGTGTGTGGGGGGGGGGGGGGGGTGTCCCCATTACAGGGTTCCCTGAAGGATTCCCGCCATTAAAGGGGCCCCATATTACAGGGTGGTCTTCGTATTACCGAGGACTCTGGGGGGTCTCCATGTTACAGGGGTCCCGAATAGGGGGGCTGGTCGGGTCACCCCCATGCTCGGGGGGTTTGGGGGGCACCCACACAATCCAGGGGTTGGGAGGCTCCTGTGCGGTTGGGGGGCAGGGGAGGAGGGGGCGGGGAAGGGCGTTGGAACCAAATTGCGTTGGGGGGGGGGGGCGTTGTGGCTGATTTGTGGGGTGTGGGGTGGGGAGGGGAGGGGCCAGCCGATGGGTCCCGCTAACAGGCTGCCTGCTCAAGATAGTGGCCTGGTAGCAGGATTCCCTGGGAGTCCCTCATATTCCACACCTTATATAAGTTTGCATGGTGTGGAACACCGAATTGTATCCCGCTTTACAAGGGGATTGTAAAACAGATGCAATTCAGCTCCGGATGGAGCCTGCCAAACGCAGAATCCAGCCTCAGATTTCTGCTTGATGCTGTTACCCACAGGGCTACAGAGCAAGAATTGGGAGGTGGAAATGGAGAGAATAGTTCTTTCTTAGAACATATGAACATGCTGTCTGGAGCGATCGTGTCGCTCGGTTTTCCCTGACCCTCAGCAGCGGCATCACGACGTTCATGCCCACAAAGGGCGGGGACCTCATTTAAATGGATTATAATAAATGTTAATATTATTAACGGCCCACTCTGCCACATGATCCCCCTTCACTAAATATCGCCACAGCTTTTCCATACGGGATTCAGTCGAGGGGCACAGGAATGATGGACATGTCTGAACAGTGCTGTGGCACCTCCTCTGGAATAGGGTGGCACTGCCAGGTTGGCACAGTGCCAACTAGGCAGCGCCAACATGTGCCAGGGGGAAGTGCCAAGTGCGGGCCCTTGTGGTAGCCCCATTGCGGACGGGGTGGGTTTTCATTTATGTGTAGTGGTGGAAGGGGAGAGAGCGGCAGTGAGGGGGCAGTTTGCAGGCCTGGGGGAGGGAAGCAGCCATTGAGGGAGAGAGAACGCTGGAGATACTTCCAGGATGGTGTGGAGCCCGGATCATTGTCTGGTGCGGTGGGATATGGGTAGCTCCTGATACCTCAGCGGTGGCGGGGGTGCGGGGTAATCTGATCGGGACGTCCTTTATCTCTGCGGAGCTGGGTGCCAGCTCTATAAGGTCCTGCCCTTCCAGATTGACGGTGTACACCATGCTCACTCATTTCTTTCTTTAAAGAGGCTCAACATCTGGATAGAAAACTGGCCTTTGCAGCGGAGCAACTACACACCAGGGGTGGGATTCTCCCGTACCCGGCGGGGCGGGAGGTCCCGGCGGGACTGAGTGGCATGAACCACTCCGGCGTCGGGAAGCCCCAAAGGTGCGGATTCCTCCGCACCTTCAGGGGCTAGGCCGGCACCGGAGTGGTTTGCGTCCCGCCGGCCGGCGTGGAAGGCCTTTGGCGTCGCGCCAGCTGGGACCGAACGGACTCCGCCGGCTAACACGGGTCCGCGCATGCGCGGGAGCGTCAGCGGCTGCTGATGTCATCCCTGCGCATGCGCAGGGGGGGTTTCACCTTCGCGACGGCCATCGTGGAGGCCTACACGGCGGATCGGTGGGCCCCAATCGCGGGCCAGGCCACCGTGGGGACATCCCCAGGGGCCAGGTCGCCCCCCCCACCCCCCCCCGCCCCCCCAGGACCCCGGAGCCCGCCCGCGCCGCCAGGTCCTGCCGGTAAGGGACCTAGTCCAATTCACGCCGGCGGGACCTGCATAGAACGAGCGGGCATTCGGCCCATTGCGGGACGGAGAATCGCCGGGGGGGGGGGGCTGCTGCCAGTGGCCGCCGACCGGCGCGGCGCGTTCCCGCCCCGCCAATTCGCCTCCGCTGGAGAATTTGGCGCCCGACGGGGGCGGGATTCACGCCGCCCCCCGGCGATTCTCCGACCCGGCGGGAGGTCGGAGAATCCCGCCCCAGTTTTCAGTTTGAGCTTGGCCCCACTTTGAAAATAACCATTGTTAGATTCCACCCAGATTCACAATTTGCGTTTCTTTCTCTGATAGGCCCAGGGAGGTGAATCGCAGCCTGTACATCTTGTGTGCTGGCTATAGCTTTCAAAGCGATGTATCCCTCAATGGTCAGTCTAGACCTTCTGGGTAACTGAATTTGCTCCTTAACCTTTTTCATCAACTTTCTTATTCGGACTTCCGGTTACGGCTATGCGGAGCTAAGTGGCACATTCGGCGGCTCCGCAAAAACGGACTTTTGGGCTCTTTTCAGGGCCCCTAAAGGAACGTTTTCTACGTTTCCCGTTGTGGGAAGGAGTCTACACCAGCTCCCCTTCAGTATATGGCTTCAACTAGGAGCGGGGTGACAAAAAAGGTGGTGGTGGACCCGAAGAAGATGTGAGGGAAGAAGGCCAAAATGGCGGCGGGCAGAGACCAGGCAGCGTGGATGCAGTGGGCGGAGTAGCAGCAGGAGGGTATCCAGCGCTGCTTCAGAGAGATTAAAACGGACCTGCTAGAGCCGATGAAGGCGACTATTGATAAGCTGCTGGCGACACAGATGGCCCAGGGGGTGGCGATCCGCGAGGCTCGACAAAAGATCTCTGACAATGAGGACGAGATCTTAGTCCTGGCAGTAAAGGTGGAGGCGCACGAGGTGCTCCACAAGAAATGGCAGGAGCGGTTCGAGGAGATGGAGAATCGGTCGAGGCGGAAGAATCAGCGGACTCTGGGCCTCCCGGAGGGGCTGGAGGGGCCGGACATGGGAGCGGGGTCCTTCCAGGGGCCCCTGGAGCTGGAAGGGGCCCATAAAATGATGGTGAGGAGGCCCAAGGCGAACGAGCATCCGCGGGCGGTGCTGGTGAGGTTCCATCGGTTTGTCGATCGGGAGTGTGTGCTCAGGTGGGCCAAGAAGGAGAGGAGCAGCAGGTGGGAGAATGCAGAGGTTCGGATATACCAGGACTGGAGTGCGGAGGTGGCGAAGAGGGCCGGGTACAATCGAGCGAAGGCGGTGCTGCACAGGAAGGGGGTGAAGTTTGGCATGTTGCAGCCGGCGCGACTGTGGGTTACCTACAAGGACCGGCACCATTATTTTGAGTCTCCGAAGGAGGCGTGGACCTTTGTTCAGGCCGAGAAGTTGGACACAGACTGAGGGTCGGGTTGGCGATTGGGGACTACGTTTGATATGCTATGTTTATTTTTGTTTCGAGGTGGGGGCCTTTGTATTGCTCCGGGTTTCTTTTTCTCTGTGTTTTTCTCTTTTGGGTCGGTGAGGGTGGCTGGGGCGCGTTGGGCACTGTTTTGGTTGGGTTGGTCGGGGGTGGGTCTTGGAGGTGAGATGGGGCCCCGCGGGGGAGGGGGAGGCCCGAGTCAGGGGTGAGGGGACCGGGCCTGTAAAAGGAGCTGCATCAGAGGTGGCGGGGCCTGGTAGGTGGAAAGCACGGGATTTTTCCCGTGCTGAAGACTGGAGGGGCGGAGCCGGGGCGGGGATTTTTCGCGCTCAGAACAGAAGGGGGAGGGGGAGAGCCTATGGATGGGGACGGGAGAGGAGGGTGTGCCACACAATGGGAGGAGTCGAGGGAGAGGCGGGAGAGGCCGGGGTCAGCAGGAGTCACCTGACTTGCGGAAGTGCAATGGGGGGAGTAAATCAGCTAGGATGGGTCCTAGCCAGGGGGCGGGTGGGGTGGGGGGGACACGTGGGCGGGGGGGCGGGGGGGGGGGGGAGTCGAGTTGCTGCTGCTATGGTCAAGGAGGAGCTGGAGTGAGTGGGGGGGGGGGGGGGGGGGTCGACGGGGGTATGCCGCTGTTGGGAACGGGCCGGGTGTGGGGTGCGGGCGCGTGGCTGGCCGAGGAGGGGTCATGGCTAGTTGGCGGGGGAGGGGGACGGGTAGCCCCCTAATCCGGCTGATAACCTGGAATGTAAGGGGACTGAATGTGCCGGTTAAGCGGGCCCGCGTGTTCGCGCACCTGAAGGGGCTCAAGGCGGATGTGGTTATGCTTCAGGAGACACACTTGAAGGTGGCAGACCAGGTAAGATTAAGGAAAGGGTGGGTAGGTCAGGTGTTTCACTCGGGGCTGGATGCCAAAAATCGAGTGGTGGCGATCTAGGTGGGAAAGAAGGTGTTGTTTGAGGCGTTGAGCATTGTGGCAGATAATTGCGGTAGGTACATAATGGTAAGTGGTAAGTTGCAGGGAGAGAGGGTGGTACTGGTCAATGTGTATGCTCCGAACTGGGACGATGCAGGTTTTATGCGGCGTATGTTGGGTCGGATCCCAGACTTGGAAGTGGGGGCCTGATAATGGAGGGAGACTTTAACACGGTGCTGGATCCGGACGGGTAGGAAGCCGGCGGCGGCTAGAGTGCTGAGGGGGTTTATGAACCAGATGGGAGGGGTGGACCCTTGGAGATTTGCAAGGCCGGGGGCTAGGGAATTTTCATTCTTCTCACAGGTCCATAAAGCTTATTCCCGAATCGACTTTTTCATCTTGAGTAGGGCGCTGATAGCGAGAGTAGAGGATACTGAGTATTCGGCAATAGCCATTTTGGACCACGCCCCGCATTGGGTGGACTTGGAGATGAGGGAGGAGAGGGACCAGCGCCCGCTGTGGCGCTTGGTGGTGGGGCTGTTGGCGGTTGAGGAGGTGAGCGAGCGGGTCCGAGGAAGTATAGAGAGGTACTTGGAGACCAACGACAACGGGGAGGTCCGAGTGGGGATGGTATGGGAGGCACTGAAGGCAGTGGTGAGAGGAGAGCTGATCTCCATTAGGGCCCACAAGGAGCAGAGGGAGCAGGGGGAGAGGGAGAGGCTGGTGGGGGAGATGTTGAGGGTAGACAGGAGGTATGTGGAGGAGCCCGAGGAAGGATTGTTGAGGAAGAGGCGTAGCCTCCAGGCCGAATTCGATCTGGTGACCACCAGGAAGGCGGAGGTGCAGTGGAGGAAGGCCCAGGGGGCGATTTACGAGTAGGAAAAGGCAAGCCGGATGCTGGCGCATCAGCTTCGGAAGCGGAACGCAGCTAGGGAGATCGGGGGAGTTAAGGACAAGGGAGGGAGTGTGGTGCAGAATGGAGTTGGCATCAATGGGGTCTTCAGGGACTTCTACGAGGAATTGTACCGATCCGAGCCCCTACGGGAGGAGGGAGGGATGGGCCGTTTCCTAGACCAATTGAGATTTCCAAAGGTGGAAGCGGGACTGGTGGCGGGACTGGGGGCCCCGATTGGGCTGGAGGAGCTGATCAAAGGGATAGGAAGCATTCAGGTGGGGAAGGCACCGGGGCCGGACGATTTCCCAGTTGAATTTTATAAAAAATATATGGACCTGTTGGGCCCGCTGTTAGTTAGGACCTTCAATGAGGCAAGGGTGGGGGCGGGGGGGGGGGGTTTGCCCCCGACGATGTCCCGGGCACTGATCACCTTGATCCTGAAGCGGGACAAGGATCCCCTGCAGTGTGGGTCTTACAGACCGACAGACCGATCTCCTTGCTAAATGTAGATGCCAAGATGCTGGCGAAGGTCTTAGCCACGAGGATTGAGGATTGTGTGCCGCAGATCATCCATGAAGACCAGACGGGGTTTGTGAAGGGGAGGCAGTTGAACGAGAATGTGCGGAGGCTTTTGAACGTCATCATGATGCCGGCGAGGGAGAGGGAGGCGGAGATAGTGGTGGCGATGGACGCTGAGAAAGCCTTCGATAAGATAGAGTGGGGGTACCTATGGGAGGTGCTGAAGAGGTTCGGGTTTGGGGAGGGGTTTGTCAGGTGGGTTAGGCTGCCGTATGAGGTCCCGATGGCGAGTGTGGCCACAAACAGGAGGAGGTCCGAGTACTTTCGGTTGCACCGAGGGACGAGACAGGGGTGTCCCTTATCTCCCCTGCTCTTCACACTGGCGATTGAACCCCTGGCTATGGCACTGAGAGAGTCAAGGAACTGGAGGGGGTTGGTGCGGGGTGGGGAGGAGCATAGGGTGTCACTTTATGCGGACGACCTGCTGCTGTATGTTGCGGACCCGGTGGGAGGAATGCCGGAAGTAATGAGGATTGTTAGGGAATTCGGGGACTTTTCGGGGTACAAGCTCAACATGGGGAAGAGCGAGCTATTCGTAGTTCATCCAGGGGACCAGGAGAGGGGGAGTGGCGAGCTCCCACTAAAAAAGGCGGCGAGGAGCTTCAGGTATCTGGGAGTCCAGGTGGCCAGGAGCTGGGGGGCCCTGCATAGGCTTAATTTCACAAGGCTGGTGGAGCAAATGGAGGAGGAGTTCAAGAGGTGAGACGTGTTGCCGCTGTCCTTGGCGGGTAGGGTGCAGTCAATCAAAATGACGGTGCTCCCAAGGTTTTTGTTCCTGCTCCAGTGCCTCCCCGTGTTTATCCCGAAGGCTTTTTTCAGGCGGGTTAACAGGAGTATAATGGGGTTTGTGTGGGCGCAAGTGACTTTGAGGGTGAGAAGGGTGTTCCTGGAGCGGAGTAGATATAGGGTGGGCTGGCCAACCTCTGTGGATACTACTGGGCCGCCAATGCGACAATGGTGCGCAAGTGGGTGATGGAGGGGGCTGCATGGAAGAGGCTGGAGACGGCGTCTTGTGTGGGTACGAGTCTGCGGGCGCTGGCAACGGCACCGCTGCCGCTCCCTTCAAGGAGGTATACCACGAGCCCGGTGGTGGTGGCTGCCCTCAACATTTGGGGGCAGTGGAGGCGGCACAGGGGGGAAGTGGGGGCCTCGGCAGAGACCCCATTCCGGGGGAACCACCGGTTCGCCCAGGAAGAACAGGTGGAGGGTTTGCGGGGTGGCACAGGGCAGGGATACAAAAGTTGGGGGACCTGTTTGTGGACGGGAAGTTCGCGAGCCTGGGTGAGCTGGAGGAGAAGTACGGGCTCCCCCTGGGGAACACCTTCAGGTACTTACATGTAAGGGCGTTTGCCAGACGGCAGGTGGTGGAATTCCCGCGGCTACTGCCACACACAGTGCAGGACAGGGTGCTCTCGGGGTGGTGGGTGGGAGTGGGGAAGATCTCGGAAACTTACCAGGTGATGCAGGAGGAGGAGGAGGCCTCGGTGGTGGAGGTAAAAGGCAAGTGGGAGGAGGAGTTGGGAGAGGAAATTGGGGAAGGGACATGGGCAGATGCCTGGGGAGAGTGAACTCTTCCTCATCGTGCGCGAGGCTCAGCCTCATGCAGTTTAAGGTGCTGCACAGGGCACACATGACCGGGACAAGGATGAGCCGGTTCTTTGGGGGTGAGGACAGGTGTGTTAGATGCTCAGGGAGCCCAGTAAACCACACCCATATGTTCTGGGCATGCCCAGCGCTGGAGGAATTTTGGAAGGGCGTAGCGAGGATGGTGTCGAGGGTGGTAGGATCCAGGGTCAATCCGGGTTGGGGGCTCGCAATATTTGGGGTGGCAGAGGAGCCGGGAGTGCAGGAGATGAAAGAGGCCGGAATTCTGGCCTTTGCGTCCCTGGTAGCCCGGCGAAGGATTCTTCTTCAGTGGAAGGATGCGAGGCCCCCAAGTGTGGAATCCTGGATCAACGCTATGGCGGGGTTTATTAAGTTGGAGAGGGTGAAATTTGCCTTGAGAGGATCGGTACAAGGGTTCTTTAGGCGGGTGGCAACTGTTCTTAGACTTCCTGGCAGAGCGGTAGACATTGGTCAATGGCAGCTCGGGGGGGGGGTTACTTTATTACTTTATTTTTTGTTTTTGTTATTTACACTGGAGGGTCTGAGGGGGTATTGTTGTATGTTGTTGTATTAAGTCGGGGTGTTCATGTTAATTTATTATTTATGTACAGGGGGGAGGGGGGTATGGAGGGTTGCTTTTCTGGACTGTGTTTTGTACTTAACCCTGTTGGGTTCCTTTTTCATTTTGTTATTGATATTTTATGAAAACCTTTAATAAAAATTATTTAAAAAAATAAAAAATTATTATTCGCTGTTTGAGGCGCACTCTGGGTATCTAGGGCGAGATTCTCCACTCCCACGCCGGTTGGGAGAATCGCCTGGGCCGCCAAAATTTCCCGGGACGCCGGTCCGACGCCCTCCTGCGATTCTCCCAAGCGGCGGGAACAGCCCCGTCGAGTTCCGCGGGCCGCAGGCCGGAGAATCGGCGGAGACCCCCAAAATGGCGATTCTCCGGCACCCCCGCTATTCTCAGGCCCGGATGGGCCGAGCGGCCAGGCCAAAACGGCGGGATTCCCCCTGCGTCGTCCACACCTGGTCGCTGCCATCGGGAACAGTGCGGGAATGCTGGAGGGGTGCGGGGGGGGGGGGGGGGGGGGCCGGCCTGCGGGGGGGGAGGGGGGATCCTGCACCGGGGGGGTGCCTCAAATGTGGGATGGCCCGCGATCGGTGCCCACCGATCGTCGGGCCGTCCTCGCTGAAGGAGGACCTCGTTCCTTCTGCGGCCCCGCAAGATCCGTCCGCCATCTTCTTGCGGGGCGGACTCGGAGAGGACGGTAACCACGCATGCACGGGGTACGCCAGTTATGCGGCGCGGCCGCGTCATGTATGTGGCGCTGCCTTTACGCGGCGAAAAGGCCTGGCGTGTGTAGATGACGCGGCCCCGATCCTAGCCCATTATCGGGCCCTGAATCGGTCGGGATTGGGGCCGTTTCGCGCCGTCATGAACCTCAACGGCGTTCACGACGGCGTGGGCACTTCGGCACGGGAGTAGAGAATCCCGCCCCTAATGTTTGGACAAGCTCACCAACCTGGCAATCCTCTCAAAGGCAAATCTCCTAAATATTGGCACTCTTCAATCATAGGTGGCTTCGCTACCTCGGGCACATTCATAGGCTGGAAAAATGGTTAGATACGTGAGGATTTTCCCTCTGGCGACGCAGCCGAAGCCAGACCAGTGGGATGCTTGCAAGCGTGACATGCTGGCCCTAAACATTGATTTTCACAGCTGGGAGACACTAGCTGATGAGAGAGGATACCGGCGACCTCACATGTGGGCCGACCTGTGTTCCTTGATGACCGGTGGTTGGGGTCTCTTGGCTACAGATGGCAACACTTGAAAACAGCAACACACAATGGCACCTCACAAACGGCTTCACACCTGGCACATGTGGCAGAACCTGCATCCCGCAGATTAGTCTCTTCAGCAAAAGCGCACCGCATGATGTTACCCCCATTCCCAATGGATCCGCCACATGTCCATCATCTTACACGGATGGAAGGATGCGGATGACCCCTTTATTCAATTATCCCTCCATTCAGGATAAAGCAGCTCGAAATGTAATTGTAACAAGTTCCAGAAACCTAGTGAGGATGGTAATGCCATCAAAAAAAAATGGAAAACATTATCTGGAAGCTGGAAAAGCAGACAGGTCAGGTCTCTGGAGCGAGGGGGTTGGTGAACCCACGGTCTTCAAACCCCGAGGAGAGAGTTCTTCTGACTGAGTTATCGCTGGCAGGGGAGACAAAAAGAAAATAAACCCAGTGACCTAACTTCACCCTTCATGTGTGATGACACGAGGGTAAGCAGAAGACAAAATTAGCCCAGAGTGATCGACGTCTGAATGTTGTTTATGGAGAAGGGTTAAATCAATATTGTCGAAATGATTAACTTCAGAATGCAAAGGAAAGTACAGAAAACCCTCGTTTTTTGCCAATTAATTTCCTTTCTCCAGTCCCCAGTGAATTCTTTTAATTACTGTGACATTGCTCCTTCAGTGCTGTGGTCATTTTTATTGGCCTGATGATTTGTGTGGGTCTGTGGAGGTGTAACATTGGAAGCTCTCAATGCTCTCGGGCCTGTGTTCAGGAAATCTGACTTACAGCCCAAAGCTGCTGGGCTTCTCTTTTGAAGTGTCGGCCTGCTGATCTGACAGATGTCCAGAAATCCTTCAATGCCTCTTATTGCTCTGTGTGAGCCTGCGTGTGTTCCATTGAGCACACTCTGTTACCACATGTCAAAGGGAAGAGAGGCCATGCTGCAAACACAAAGACATTTTGAACAGGGCCTAGTGAGAGGAAATCAGAGTTTTAACACCCTCCTCTTACCTCTGGGTCAGAAGCCTTTGTTCGAGCATGAATTGGGAGATAGAGTTTCATATACCAATCCAGCTTGCACATGCTCAGCCTGTGTAAGAAGTCACCTTGTTAGTCACCCAGCACGCCCACTCAAAATGGGCCTCAGGCATTATCCTACCACTTCAGGACCCCGTTCTGTATTGGGTCAAGATTAAGCCCTTAAAGGAACCGCTGGTGTTTGCAATAAGGGCTGCTTTCTTGTTCAACAAGGACTCCTACATCTGACTCCTATTTATTGACTACTGCTCCACCTTCAACACCATAATCCCAGCCAAGCTCATATCAAAGCTCCAAAACCTAGGTCTTGGCTTCTCACTCTGCAACTGGATCCTTGACTTTCTGACCAACAGACCACAATGAGTAAGGATAAACAACAACACCTCCTCCACAATAGTCCTCAATACCGGGGGCCCGCAAGGCTGTGTACTTAGCCCCCTACTCTCCTCCCTGTACACACACGACTGCGTGGCAAAATTTGGTTCCAACTCCATCTACAAGTTTGCTGACGATATGACCATAGTGGGCCGGACCTCGAATAACGACGAATCAGAATACAGGAGGGAGATAGAGAACCTAGTGGAGTGGTGCAGCGACAACAATCTATCCCTCAATGCCAGCAAAACTAAAGAGCTGGTCATTGACTTCAGGAAACAAAGTACTGTACACACCCCTGTCAGCATCAACGGGGCCGAGGTGGAGATGGTTAGCAGCTTCAAATTCCTAGGGGTGCACATCTCCAAAAATCTGTCCTGGTCCACCCACATCGACGCTACCACCAAGAAAGCACAACAGCCCCTATACTTCCTCAGGAAACTAAGAAATTTGGCAAGTCCACATGAACTCTTACCAACTTTTACAGATGCACGATAGAAAGCATTCAATCAGGCTGCATCACAGCCTGGTATGGCAACTGCTCGGCCCAGGACCGCAAGAAACTTCAGAGAGTCATGAACACCGCCCAGTCCATCACACGAACCTGCCTCCCATCCATTGACTCCATCTACACCTCCCGCTGCCTGGGGAAAACGGGCAGCATAATCAAAGATCCCTCCCACCCGGCTTACTCACTCTTCCAACTTCTTGTTTTTCTCTGCCTAACGTAAATTGTAGGAGTATAAGAACAGGAGCAGGCCATTCAGCCCCTTCCACACAGTTCTATTCATCAATTTGATCATTGTCGATGTGCATCTTAACCCCACCTTGGCTCCATTGCACTCAGTACCCTGGACAGGCTTGAGTTCCCTGTCCGCAACATGTTTCAAAGAGGCAGCGAAGGCCTTTTATTTTACAGATGGATATGTCAGAAGTTCCGTGCACATTGGCAAAACTAAATTAAAGGCTAAATACTCAGGGTTTGTATCATTGGAAAACTCAAAATGCTGTTCTTTAAGAAGGGAAAATACAGCCAGGGTGTGTGCCTTGGGAGGGCTGAAGGGTGGGGAGGCCACTTTGAAACGCTCTTTCTGCTACAGCAATCCTCTACACTGAAAAATACGAAGGGGGGTGGGGGGGGAGGGGTGAAGTTGACTTCACATCCAAGAGGAAATCCTGCCAGACTGCAGCTGATCTAATCCGAGAAATAATGGTTAATACATGCTTCCTTCCTGCACTGTGGTGAGGACATTTTCAAAATGTTCCTGAGTTTCATCAGTCACTTCCCAAAGCAGCGGGTGGATAGCTGCACAGCTGTAACCCCACATCACAGATGGTTAATGTGTGTGAGTGGACGTTATGTGTCGGAGGTGATCGCGACTCAAGGGACGGGATGTCGGAAGTCACAGCTGGGTGATCAGAGAGGGTGGCAAGTTTATCCTGGATTACTAATTGTAAGCGTTAAATATCTCGCTGGGAATTCAAACTGGGAGTTGAATTTTTTTTAAAGGTACAGGAAATCCGGAAGAAGTGGTTTTACTGGTTCCAACGAACTTGTTTCCATTTTGTAGCATTTTATTTTCCGTGTTGTTCCATTTGGAAGCATTTTCCAGGCTGCTCATTCTATATCGCTAACTGATTCAACACATCATTATTCACTCATGCAAATATTTTTGCAGCCTGGCAATCTTTTCTGACCAAATTTCTCTGCCCCGATCTGACTTCGCTGCACTGACTCGGACTTCCATTTCATCCAGCCTTCGAATTCTGACCATTTTTGGCCCTGCCTGCAGTTATTGTCAATCCCGTGAGAAGGTGGCAGTGGGCATACTTCTTGAGTAATTCATATGCTGGATGTACTTGCTCGGTGCTTTTAGATATGGACTTGCAGGATATTGGCCCAACAACGATGAAGGATGGAACTAGACAGGGCTGCAGTTCTTCCCTCAGTTGTAAGTCAGAGGCTGATGTCACAAGGCATACTCCAGTGTCTGGATACCAAATTCCAGGTTGATGCTAAAAGATCCATGTTAGGTGTTGAAGCCAAGACTAAGACACAGAGCTTGTGGTTATTAAGGGAGTTTAGTGTTTATTAAGGGAGTTTATTGACTTGTTCAGTCTAACTGCTCTCTCCTCCCACAAAAACCAGTGCCCCAGCATTCCCCTATTTAGACGTGCAGAAAGACCATTAATATCCATGTTTCTCTGAACATGCAATTGACATTAATAAACCTTAAAAATGTAAATGACAAAACATTAACACAAGACATTCTACTCACATGCTGTACTGTTGGAGGTACTGGGGTGGATTCTCTGCCACCTGCCACTGGTAGCAGAGTTCCTGATGCGGAGGAAAATCCAGCCCACTGACATTCACATGAGATATTAAACTGCAGCCCTGTTGTGCTGTCTAGTGGGTGTACCCATTGAACTATTTGAAGAACAATAGCGGAGTAGTCTTCAGTGCATTGGCTTAACCTATCCTTCAGCCAACATCAGGGGCGACACGGCGGCACGGTGGTTTGCACGGCTGCCTCTCAGCGCCAGGGACCCTGGTCCAATTTCAGCATTGGGTCACTGTTTGTGTGGAGATTGTACTTTCTCCTGGTATCTGCCTGGGTTTCCTCCGGGTGCTCCGGTTTCCGGCCACAGTCCAAAGGTGTGCAGGTTAGTTGCATTAGCCACACTAAATTGACCCTTAGTGTCCTAAAAAGGATGAGTGGGGTTACTGGTTAACGGGGATAGGGTGAGTCGTGGGCCTAGTTAGGGTGCACTTTCTGAGGGTAGGTATAGACTTGATGGGCCAAAAGGCCTCCCTCTGCACTGTAGTGATTCTATGATTCTATTGTTCTACTGGATAGGTTGGATAGTCATTGTTAAACTGGATCGGTTGGGGATGAATTTGCCCATAAAGTTAGCAGCACCAGATTAGATTATTTGGTCGTTATCTCATTGTTGTTTTTTGGATTTGTCTGTGTGTTAATTGACGTTCATGTTTCCTATAAAAGTAAAGTAAAGTCACCACAGTTCCAGATGACCATAGGCTGCTTTCCCCTTTGAGGGAGAGAGCTGACTGGTGTTGGTTTAACCTGAGGATCACCACACCTCAGGCGAGGGGCAAGGTTGGGAAGGCGGGCCTTCATGAATAACCTCCTGCATTACAACAGTGACAGCACTGCAGAAGGACTTAATTAATTACAAGTTGCTTATGGACTTCCTGAGGTCAAAAAAGAGAAGGCATAAGTACAAATTGTTATTTATTTTCTTGATCTGGTTCCTTGACCCAGATAAGTCATTCCTGAAGTGGCAGTGGTCCTGTTGGTGGTGCCTCAGGCTATTCCTCCCAGTCCACACAATCTTTGGGTGGTTGAGACAAAAGCAATTTTAACTCCACCCTCGTACAGAACGATGCATTCCAAAACACTTCATGGAGTGATTAGAGGGCAAAAACACAGGAAGAGAGATAAAATTGTGGCAGGCAATGGATCAGCATGTTCAAATATTATTTTAATAAGCGTAGAGACACAATTATTTTTTTCCAATTAAGGGGCAACTTAGTGTGACCAATCCACCTACCCTGCACATCTTTGGGTTGTGGGGGTGAAACCCACGCAGACACGGGGAGAAGGTGCAAATTCCACACAGACAGTGACCCGGGACTGGGATTGAACCCGGGTCATCAGTGCCGTCGGCAGCAGTGCTAACCACTGCACCACCGTGCTGCCCCTGCATGTTCAAATAAATTAATTTTTTCAGAAGCTTTTGGAAATGGAGAGAGAGCGAGCTCATTATTGAGGCAGATTGTCTGGGTAGCTGGTCATTCGATACCTGTCCTTTCATGACAATGCTTCATACTGATACGGGGAGATATTTGCCCGAGTCTGCTAATTTTACTGAAATATAGGTACGAATAATGCCTCATCTCATAGAACATAGAACATGCAGTGCAGAAGGAGGCCATTTGGCGCCTCGAGTCAGCACCGACACACTTCAGCCCTCACTTCCACCCTATTCCCGAACCCAATAATCCTCCTAACCTTTTTGGTCACTAAGGGCAATTTATCATGGCCAATCCACCGAACCTGCACATCTCAGAACCATTACAGCACGGAACGTGGTCAGTCAGCCCATCAAGACCATGAGGGCTCTGTGTCGGGCATCCATCTGGTCCCTTTCCTTCGAACTAAGCCCATAACTCTGCAATTTTATTTCCCTTTAATGCCCATTAGTTTATTTTTGAAACATTCATCACCTCTGTTTCCAAGTCATTACCACTCACTGTATAACAAAGATCTTCCTCAAATTCACCCAGTATTTATTGTCCAAATTCTCCTCCCTCATACCCCCCCCCCCCCCCCCCCCCCCCCCCGCCCCATCCTGCCAGCCGTCCCAGTCCTTCTACCATCAACTAATGGGAAGAGCTGTTATTTGTTTATCTTATCTAAACCTGTCATAATCTTGTGCATTTCTGTCAGACCTTCCCGCAAACTTTTTACTGGAAGGAGAATAACTCCAGCTTCTCCAACCTCGCCTCATCCCACATCCCTGGAACCGTTCTGAGAAATCTCCTCTGCACCCTCTGAAGGTTCAAAACATCCTTCCCAAAGTGTGGCACTGAGAACTGGGCAGGATATTCCAGTTGTGGCCTAACCAGCTCTTTATAAAGATTCAGCATAACTTCCCTTCTTCTGTATTTGGAAAGAAGGACAATTTTTTCTAAGATACATGGGACCTGGAACACTGGGCTCAGGGGGACGTAGGAGTCCAGAAAGCACTCTGGTTTGACGTGAGAAGATGCTGCGAGACCTGGTGCGACATTGACCCAAATGGGCTGCCTGATGACACCATTGAAGAAATGCTTTTGCAGATTGCTGATACTTTCGTTGCTGGTGTGCTGAGTGCTGCATGTAACTGGCATGTCACCCGGGGTAAACACGCTGGAAGTCAAGGATGTTCAACTGCACCTTGAGCGCCAGTGGAATATGTGGATGCCAGGACTTGGTTCCGGTGAGATTGGGCCATGTGGGAGGGTCTGCACAGCTGCGGCTCATGGACAGAGCATGGCACTGATGTGTGGAACAAGTAACGCATTGATGGACAGATCATTCCCATGGCAAGGTTCTGGACATGAAAACACATTTTCAGGTTTATCCTCCATTTCTGTTGAGGAACTTGCGAGGGGCGATATTGTGTGGGTTTTTTGTTGAAAATGAGCCAGTATAGGTTTGTATTGGTACCAATATGGAATGGTGACATTTCCTTGTTGTTTAATGGTTAGTGTGATATGTGGAATGTGATGTAGTTAATTTTCAAATCTTTATTCCTGTTGACCGTTTAATAAACAAAATCTTCTCAAGTGGTGCTGGAGGGTGTGTTTGCTGATCACTCCTGCTTGTGGCTGCAAATCCCTGAAGGCTTAGTATTTGTTTGCTGCTGCCTATTCTGCTTCTGTGGCCTGGAGTAAGGAAAAGGGAGGTCGCGAGATGACCTGGTACCAGTGTTGTAGAAGAGGAAGGGGTACTGTTTCTCTCCTCTGCTGTGCTCTACGACAGTGTGACATTCTGGTGTGATTATTCCCATCTTTGAGGGTCTGCTGCTGGGAGCTGCAGTAGGGGAGAGAGATGTAGTTTGATCCAAATGCAGCTGCCTGGAGGCTGTGTGGCTGTTTGCTGCCACCTCTTTTGCTTCTGTGGCTTCGATCAAGGAAAGGGAGGAAAGAAGATGACCCACTACCAGTGCTGGAGAAGGGAAAGTGGTGCTCTTTCGCACATCTGACACACTCTGCATTGGTGTGACTGTCCATTTTATTGCTACGCTACCCTTGAGCAACTTTCCACTGATGTGAGTCAGCATGTGCCGCAGGACACTCTGTCACAACAAAGAGACATTGCGGCATCTGTGCCACATCCTCGCGGACTTGACACCCATGGAAGAGGAGGGCACCTGCTCCCTCTGGCCGTGAAGGTCACCGTAACCCTGAACTTCCACCTCAACTTTGAGTTGGACCAGGCCCACCAAGGTGCCCGGGCTGAAGGATTCCCTGCCGTCACCAGGATGCCCCAGGTCCGGGGATATTTGATGGCACGCATGTTGCCTTGCGTGCACCGAGTCATCAGGGAGCGTCCTTCATTAACAGGAAGGGGCTTCACTCCCTGAATGTTCAACTTGTGTGTGACCACCACCACCTCCAGACCGTGCACATGTGTGCATGCTTCCTCAGGAGCATGCATGACAGGGCAGCACGGTAGCATAGTGGTTAGCACAGTTGCTTCACAGCTCCAGGATCCCAGGTTTGATTCCCCACTTGGGTCACTGTCTGTGCGGAGTCTGCACGTTCTCCCCGTGTGTGCGTGTGTTTCCTCCGGGTGCTCCGGTCTCCTCCCACAGTCCAAAGATGTGCGGGTTAGGTGGATTGGCCATGATAAATTGTCCTTAGTGTCCAAAGAATGTTAAGTGGGGGTTCTTGGGTTGCGGGAATAGGGTAGAAACGTGGGATTCAGTGGGGTGCTCTTTGTAAGGGTCGGTGCAGACTCAATGGGCCGAATGGCCTCCTTCTGCACTGTAAATTCTGTGATCTATGATATGTCCTGGGACACTCAAAGATCCCCAGCATATTCAGGGACCACCCCAGAGGGGCATAAGGGGTACCCGCTGAGTTCCTGGCTGTTGATGCCAGTGTGGAGGCTGGAAACTGAGGCGGAGACTTGATATAACGACGCCCATGTTGCCACCCATAATGTCATTGAGCGATGCATTGCACTGCTGAAAATACGGTTCCGATGCCTGTACCTCTCTGATGGTGCACTGCAGAACACCCTCCAGAAGGTTTCTCACTTTGCAGTGGTCTGCTGTGCCCTTCACAACCTTGATGTGGAGATGCCGGTGTTGGACTGGGGTGGGCACATAAGAAGCCTTACAACACAAGATTAAAGTCCAACAGATTTGTTTGGAATCACTAGCTTTTGGAGCGCAGCTCCTTCATCAGATGAATCTGGTTAGCTGTGCTCTGAAAGCTAGTGATTCCAAATAAACCTGTTGGACTTTAACCTGGTGTTGTAAGCCCTCCACAACCTGGCACAGCAGCAGGGTGATATGCTGGAGGAGGAGGAGTGACATGTTGCCTCATGTCAGATGGAAGAGGACCCAGACCAAGAGAAGCTGGAGGACAAGCCCGGGGATTAGCCGTTTGAGGTGCTGGTGGATGGAGGACAGGCAACGGCAAGGGTTCTGCAGACCTGGAGGACCAGGAGGCCTTCATCCTGGCCCGACTCTCATAGGATGAGGCTTTGTCCATAAGCTCACCTCCTCCCCCTGCAATCCCTCCTTATCCCATTCTCTCCATCCCCTAACCCCCCTCCCCCTAATCCCATCTTCCCCCAAAGCCTTCAGTCCCCAATCTCTCCTACCCCCAATTCCCCCTTCACCCCAATCTCTCCCTCCCCCATCTCATCTTCCCCCAAAGCCTCCAGTCCTCCATTCCCTCCTTCCTCAATTATTCCTCCCCCCAATCTCTCCTTCCTCACAATCCCTCCTCCCCCCCACTCATTTCCCTCCTACCTTCCCCACCATCCCCCGACTCCCTTGCGCGCTGCGGACCAGTGTGACTGGTGGGCATGGGGGTGCAGGTGCAGACGGCAACCATGGGGTGGGGGTGCAGACAGGCACACTGTGAAGATTAACGTGACAGAGACGTCACAGATATCAGGTGTCACATGTTTTAGGTGTAATATTTGACATTTCCATTCCACCAAGCTACATATCATGACTGGTGTCACTGGCATCGCTGTGCAGCCCCCTGTCCTTGAGATGCGCCAGTGTCAGGAGTGGGGGGGGACTCAGAAGATCTGGAGGCCTCCGTCGTATCCCTGGTGACAGACCCTGGGAAGGCCTCCAGCACATTCACCTCCCTGATGGTGCCTGCAGGGCCCTGGAATTCCCAATGGGATGGAGGGACAGCTGGAATGAGCTTCAGAGGCCTCTGCACCATCAGGCTCTGCCAGTCATTGCAGCTCCCCGTAGCTCACCTGATGAAGGAGCTGCACTCCGAAAGCTAGTGATTCCAAATAAACCTGCTGCACTTTAACCTGGTGTTGTAAAACTTCTTACTGTGCCCATCCCAGTCCAACTACGTCATCTCCACATCATGGCTACTTCCTTTGGTTCTACGCAGTATTTCCCTCATTTGTCCTTGAGCGGACCGACTCTTTCTCTAGCTACCCTCTTTTTCCTAACATACGTATAAAATACCTTGGGATTCTCCTCAATCCTGTCTACCAAGGACATGTTGTGACCCCTTTTTGCCCTCCTAACTCCCTGTTTGAGCTCTTTTCTACTTTCCCTGCATTCTTCAAGTGTTTTGTCTGTTTTTAGTTGCCTAGACCTCATGTTTGCATCCTTTTTCTTTTTGACTCGACTCGCAAGTTCTCTGATCATCCACGGTTCCTGAATCCTGCCTTTGCTGCCTTTCCTTTTCATCGGGCCATGCCTGTCCTGGACTCCCATCAACTGTTCCTTAAAATATTTCCATACGCTAAAGGTGGATCTACCCTCAAACAGCCTCTCCCAAACAACAGTTTCTAAATTCTGCCTAATCTGGTTATAGTTACCGTCCCCCAATTTAGCACCTTAACCCAAGGACAACATTCATCCTTTTCCATGAGTATCCAAAAGCTTATGGAATTGTGGTCACTGTTTACCACATGTTCCTCCACTGCAACTTTGATGACCCGGCCGGGCTCGTTCCCTCGTACTAGGGCCAATATAGCCTCCTATCTAGCCAGGCTATACATATATTGTTTCAAAAAACCTTCCTGGACACACTTAACAAACTCCTCACCACCCGGACCCCTAGCCCAAAGGGATTTCCAGTCCATATGTGGAAAATGAAAGTCTCCTACTACAAAAACCCTTAAACATTACTCCATGATATGACTTTTCGTCTCGCAACACTGAGAGAGATGCTCCCTCTGTAACCTTCTAAACAATAGAACATAGAACATTACAGCGCAGTACAGGCCCTTCGGCCCTCGATGTTGCGCCGACCTGTGAAACCACTCTAAAGTCCATCTACACTATTCCCTTATCGTCCATATGTCTATCCAATGACCATTTGAATGCCCTTAGTGTTGGCGAGTCCACTACTGTTGCAGGCAGGGCATTCCACGCCCTTACTACTCTCTGAGTAAAGAACCTACCTCTGACATCTGTCCTATATCTATCTCCCCTCAACTTAAAGCTATGTCCCCTCGTGTTAGACATCACCATCCGAGGAAAAAGGCTCTCACTGTCCACCCTATCCAATCCTCTGATCATCTTGTATGCCTCAATTAAGTCACCTCTTAACCTTCTTCTCTCTAACAAAAACAGCCTCAAGTCCCTCAGCCTTTCCTCATAAGATCTTCCCTCCATACCAGGCAACATTCTGGTAAATCTCCTCTGCACCCTTTCCAATGCTTCCACATCCTTCCTATAATGCGACGACCAGAATTGCACGCAATACTCCAAATGCGGCCGCACCAGAGTTTTGTACAGCTGCAACATGACCTCCGAAACTCAATCCCTCGACCAATAAAAGCTAACACACCATAAGCCTTCTTAACAACCCTCTCAACCTGGGTGGCAACTTTCAGGGATCTATCTACATGGACACCGAGATCACTCTGCTCATCCACACTGCCAAGAATCTTACCATTAGCCCAGTACTCTGTCTTCCTGTTATTCCTTCCAAAATGAATCACCTCACACTTTTCTGCATTAAACTCCATTTGCCACCTCTCAGCCCAGTGCTGTAGCTTATCTATGCCCCTCTGTAACTTGTAACATCCTTCTGCACTGTCCACAACTCCACCGACTTTAGTGTCATCTGCAAATTTACTCACCCATCCTTCTACGCCCTCCCCCAGGTCATTTATAAAAATGACAAACAGCAGTGGCCCCAAAACAGATCCTTGTGGTACATCACTAGTAACTGGACTCCAGTCTGAACATTTCCCATCAACCACCACCCTTTGTCTTCTTCCTGCTAGCCAATTTCTGATCCAAACTGCTAAATCACCCTGAATCCCATGCCTCCGCATTTTCTGCAATAGCCTACCATGGGGAACCTTATCAAACGCTTTAATGAAATCCATATACACCACATCAACTGCTTTACCCTCATCCACCTGTTTTGTCACCTTCTCAAAGAACTCAATAAGGTTTGTGAGGCACGACCTACCCTTCACAAAACCGTGTTGACTATCTCTAATCAAATATTCCTTTCCAGATGATTATATATCCTATCTCTCATAAACCTTTCCAAGGTTTTGCCCACAACAGAAGTAAGGCTCACTGGTCTATAGTTACCGGGGTTGTCTCTACTCCCCTTCTTGAACAAGGGAACAACATTTGCTATCCTCCAGTCTTCTGGCACTATTCCTGTAGACAAAGATAACTTAAAGATCAAAGTCAAAGGCTCAGAAATCTCCTCGCTAGCTTCCCAGAGAATCCTAGGATAAATTCCATCCGGCCCAGGGGACTTATCTATTTTCAGACTGTCCAGAATTGCTAACACCTCCTCCTTATGAACCTCAAGCCCTTCTAGTCTAGTAGCCTGAATCACAGTATTCTCCTCGACAACATTGTCTTTTTCCTGTGTGAATACTGACGAAAAATATTCATTTAACACCTCTCCTATCTCATCGGACTCCAAGCACAACTTACCACTACTGTCCATGATTGGCCCTACTCTTACCCTAGTCATTTGTTTATTCCTGACATAGCTATAGAAAGCTTTAGGGTTATCCTTGATCCTACCTGCCAAAGACTTCTCATGTCCCCTCCTGGCTCTTCTTAGCTCTCTCTTTAAGTCCTTCCTAGCTAACTTGTAACTCTTGAGCGCCCTAACTGAACCTTCATGTCTCATCTTTACATAAGCCTCTTTCTTCCTCTTGACAAGTGTTTCGACTGCTTTAGTAAACCACGGTACCCTTGATCGACCACTTCCTCCCTGCCTGACAGGTACATACTTATCAAGGACATGCAGTAACTGTTCCTTGAACAAGCTCCACATTTCCATTGTGCCCATCCCTGCATTTTTCTTCTCCTCTGATGCATCCTAAGTCTTGCCTCATCGCATCATAATTGCCTTTCCCCCAGGTATACCTCTTGCCCTGCGGTATATACCTATCCCTTTCCATCACTAATGTAAACTTAATCGAATTGTGGTCACTATCACCAAAGTGCTCACCTACCTCCAAATCTAACACCTGTCCTGGTTCATTACCCAGTACCAAATCCAATATGGCCTCGCCTTTCGTTGGCCTATCTACATACTGTGTCAGGAAACCCTCCTGCACACATTGGACAAAACCAGACCCATCTAAAGTACTCAAACTATAGCGTTTCCAGTCAATATTTGGAAAGTTAAAGTCCCCCATAACAACTACCCTGTTGCTTTCGCTCCTATCCAGAATCATCTTTGCAATCCTTTCCTCTACATCTCTGGAACTTTTCAGATGCCTATAGAAAGCCCTTAACAGGATGACCTCTCCTTTCCTGTTTCTAACCTCAACCCATACTACCTCAGTAGACGAGTCCTCATCAAACGTCCTTTCTGCCACCGTAATACTGTCCTTGACTGACAATGCCACCCCTCCCCCTCTTTTACCACCTTCCCTGAGCTTACTGAAATATCTAAACCCCGGCACCTGCAACAGCCATTCCTGTCCCTGCTCTACCCATGTCTCCGAATTGGCCACAACATCGAAGTCCCAGGTACCAACCCATGCCGCAAGTTCACCCGCCTTATTCTGGATGCTCCTGGCATTGAAGAAGACCACCTTCCTGCCTGCCGGTACACTCCTGCAACTTTGAAACCTTACTCATGACCTCACTACTCTCAAACTCCTGTATACTGGAGCTACAATTCAGGTTCCCAAGCCCCTGCTGAACTAGTTTAAACCCTCCCGAAGAGCACTAGCAAATTTCCCCCCCCAGGATATTGGTACCCCTCTGGTCCAGGTGTAGACCATCCCGTTTGTAGAGGTCTCACCGACACCAGAATGAGCCCCAATTATCCAGAAATCTGAAACCCTCCTTCCTGCACCATACCTGTAGCCATGTGTTCAACTCCTCTCTCTCCCTATTCCTCGTCTCACTATCACGTGGCACGGGTAACAACCCAGAGATAATAACTCTGTTTGTCCTAGATCTAAGTTTCCACCCTAGCTCCCTGAATTCCTGCCTTACATCCCTATCCCTTTTCCTACCTATGTCGGTGATACCTATGTGGACCACGACTTGGGGCTGCTCCTCCTCCCCCTTAAGGATTACGAAAACATGATCCGAGACATCACGCACCCTGGCACCAATCAGTTCTAATAGAGCTGTGAGAGCTGACTTCTCCTCTAACCACCTATCTTCAACTGCAATCAAATTAGCTAACTGAGACTTAAATGCTTCTCTACTTTAAAAGTCCCCAGTTGCTAAGCAACCATTGCTGGGTTTTTTATTCTTTGCACTGTAGACCTCTCTAAGCACAATAGAAACACAGTTGGAGATTAACCAACCCTGACACACGCAAACAGTTTGTCCAGCATGAAGCTAACTGTCGATTTTATCCTTCGAAACAGAGAAATATTAAATTAAACACTTAAAGCTACCTGATTCCTTATGTTTACCAATACAAATATTAATCACTGAAAACTACCTTTATTTTCTTTACACCTCCCCCTTTAAAAGGAATAAACCTTCAGAATGCTGGGCATTTCTTTACACCGGCTACATCCACCTTACACAAACATAACATGACAAATATCTAACCACATAACGGATTACATCATACACGTACAGTTTTCTTAGTTCACATATCATAATATATAATTTCAATGATTTACTCATTGATTCACTCAATGATCCCTGGAATGAAGCACTTATCGTATGAGGAACATTTGAGGGCTCTGGGTCTGTACTCGTTGAAGTTCAGAAGGATGAGGGGGGATCTCATTGAAACTTACAGGATACTGCGAGGCCTGGATAAAGTGGACGTGGAGAGGATGTTTCCACTTGGAGGAAAACCTAGAACCAGAGGACACCATCTAAGATGAAAGGGACGGTCCTTTAAAACAGCGATGAGGAGGAGTTTCTTCAGCCAGAGGGTGGTGAATCTGTGCAACACTTTGCCACAGAAGGCTGTGGAGGCAAATTCACTGAGTGTCTTTAAGACAGAGATAGATAAGTTCTTGATTAATAAGGGGATCAGGGGTTATGGGGAGAAGGCAGGAGAATGGGGATGAGAAAATATCAGCCTTGATTGAATGGCGGAGCAGACTCGATGGGCCGAGTGGCCTAATTCTGCTCCTATGTCTTATGGTCTTATGGTCAAGACAAAGACAAAAAAAGCATCATCAGAATCTATACATGATAACATTATAATAATGCAGGTTATTTGGTTCTTTTTCTACTGATTTCCCAATTTTCAACTCAGAATTTTGTTTTCCATTTAAATCGGCAGTGCAATTCTCCTTTACGTCACTTACAGGCATTGTTCAATTCTCAAGCCCACTTTCCAAATTCACATGTGGTAAGTTTGTAAGGGCCCATCCTGTTGATTCCCTTATTTCCCATTTCTTTTACTTTGTCATTATTATTTTGATCCATGGATATTTAATGGACATATATATACCTTTGAGTTAAGCAGAGGAAGTGAGGGCTCAAAAGTTGCAAAATGGAACACTGCTTTGTAGGTTTAGCTTTTGAACAGAAAAACCAGACTTACTGGCACCTGCGAGATCAGAACGATTTGGTTTGATTGGCCAAAGGCTGTATTCTGCCCGGTGACAGGCGGTGATTGGGTCCTACCCGTGTGGGATGGTTTTCAGAGGACCCAGGAAGGACAGTCGGGCCCTGGACACTGAGAGAAGGAGCTTTGAGCTGCTCTCTCTCTTCTCTCTTACCCCAAAAATGCTGCCTGCCTGCTGTTTTCTGAACAGAGTGGTTTTGATACCTGGAAGATTCTACGGTGAAAACCATTACAGACTGAAAGCAAAAACCTCCAACTGAAAGTCGAGCCTGAGGAAAGGTGTACTGGAAGATTCCATCTGAAACAGAGACTTTTTATTTTCTTCACATGCCTCTTTCTCCTATGTGTTTGTCTGTAGTGGGTGGGGAGAGTTAAAGGGGAGGAGTTAAGAATCAGATAATAGTTAACCATTTGTATTTGCTACCTATTTACTCATAGTTATTGTTATTAATAAAAATTAATTGTGTTTAAATTTACAAACCTGGTAAGTGTAATTATTGGGCAGCCACAGACCAGAGACTTTGGATGTTTTCTAAGAATTAATTGTTGATTTCAATTGTGTTGTGACTCCAAGTCAGGTGGGGCTGGAATTTACCTCATAGGTGTCGTAATAATGCACATTTCAATTTAACCCAGTTGAAATGTCATTTTTGTGCATTAACATCTCTTTTCTCCTCTTGTTAAAGTCTCTTTTAGCTGTTACAAGAATGTTGTTAAGATGCTTCTTATTCATAGAATCCCTACAGTGCGAAAGGAGACCATTCGGCCCCTCGAGTCTGCACCGACCCTATGAAAAAGCACCCCGCCTAGGCCCACGCCCTCGCCTTATCCTCATAACCCCCTAACCCCACCTAACCTGTACACCTTAGGACACTAAGTGGTGATTTTGCACCGTCAATCCACCAACCTGCACATCGTAGGACTATGGGAGGAAACCGGGGCACCGGGCGGAGATCAATGCAGGCACGGGGAAAAAGTACAAATTCCACACAGTCAGCCAAGGCCAGAATCGAAACTGAGTCCCTGGTGCTATGAGGCAGCAGGGCTAACCACACTACCACCGTGGCCCCTTAATAACCTCATCCTGCTGCCACTGGTATTCCACTGGTGGTGGGCGGGAGTCACCATGCGGTGATACCGAAAAGTGAACTCTCTCTGATTCTCTTGTGGGCTTGTGACAGTTTTCCATCATTCAAATGCATTCAGTACCTGGCCAAAAAACCTGGCATTGGGAAGGGGGGTGGGTGGAGGTGGGGGGGGTGGGGGGGAGGGGGTTATCTGAGAACCATACCCCTGTGAATGCATTGGAATCAGTTCAGAGAAGGTTTACGAGATGAACACCAGGAGTTCAGAAGAGGATGAGGCGACTTGATCAACACCTATAAGATCCTGAGGGGTATTGACAGGGTTAATGTTCAGAGGACGTTTCCTCTTGTAGGGGAATCTAGAACTCGGGGTGATTGTTTAAAAATAAAGGGCCCCTCTTTTATGATGAATATGAGGAGAATGTTTACTCTCAAAGGGATGAGAGTTGCTGGCCTCTCTTCCTTGAAAGGCAGAATATTTAAATATATTTAAGGAAGAGCTAGAGATATTTTCGATTGAACAGGGGGTGAAAGGTTATTGGGGGTAAGCAGGGATGTGGGGTTGAGGTTACAGTCAGATCAGCCATATTGAACATATTGAATGACTGGGCAGGCTTGAGGGGCATTTGGCCTACTCTTGGTCTTAATTCGTATCTCTGTTCTTCTGACCCGCCTGCCCCAACTAACGTGTGGCTCCCTCTCCACGAACCCCATCCTGCCCTCACTTATCTGTGGCCTAGGCCCTTTACTGATCCTAAGTCTCCAGTGGGTACATTGCAGGCAGCTGCTGTGATGATATGTATCACTGTAAATACACAAGGGGTTAATGTAAATACACGTAGACAAGCTAGACACTAGAGGGAGCACTAGAGACATGACAGTCTACCAATAGGTCAGTAAGATGGGACATGACCAATGGGCATTCACGATACATACAGAAGTGACACTACCACAGGAGGGCATTATACCAACCCATATAAAAGGACACAGCACACATGCTCAGTCTCTTTCCAGTGGAGACACTTAGTGAGTACAGACAGGGTTGATTTGAAACACATCACACCCACCACGTGGATTGTAGCAGACTGGTTCGTCAGTCTGAGTAGCTATAGAAGGATTAACAGTAGAGTTGAATCCAAGGAGGAGAATTGTTAATAGTTTAATAAACGTGTTTAATAGTTTAATAAAATAGTTTGATAAAGCTATCTCCAAGTCTGAACCTTCCTTTGTCAGAATGCACATCAAGGAAGCAGCTTATGCTACGTCAAGAGCATACCAAAACAGCTGCCACCACCCACGGGGACACTGGTGGCAATGGAAAGCGACTGGCCGCTGTTTGGATGGTAGCTCATGGGGAAAGTTTGTGGGGAGTGGGATTACCACTCCCTACTCCTGCCCCAGGGCTCATTGGTCCGGGGAAAGGCTCACCCCTGCCCACTTAACTACCCGACTGGCACCAAATGAAATGAAAATCGCTTATTGTCACAAGTAGGCTTCAAATGAAGTTACTGTAAAAAGCCCCTAGTCGCCACATTCCGGCGCCTGTTCGGGGAGGCTGGTATGGGAATGCAGTGGGCCTTTTCCAATGGAGCGGAGGTAGGATCTCGTTGGTTCCCCGACCGGCGAGCAAATTATCTCGAATACATTCCTCGCTCTGGGAAATGTAAACACCAGCTCCTCTTGCTATATTGCGACAGCAGAAAGAAAGTTCACAAACTGCATATTTCAACCTGGAAAGGCAATTTCCAAACTCAAAGGATTAAACCAAAACCTTGTTGAGATCATTCTTCTGAATGTTTCTTTCAACAAGGTTAATTTTGACAGTATGTCAAAACTTTGGAGTTTCCCAATTAGATTTAATTCATATTTATCCTTTGAAGTGGTTTTCGTTAAGAGCAGCAGATGGTGTCTATTAGAAAAAGCATGTGATGACTACTAAGTCTGGCCACATTACTCGAAATCCAGGAAGAGTCCGCGTTTGCTTTCCTCTGTTTACTCATTTCCTTCAGAATGCTGACGCTCGGCGTAGAAATGGGAAGGTTTCCCACACTGGGCTGGGCACTTTGGTTGATCTTTCCAATCCCAATGCTTTGGCTGAGTGAATCAAACTGAAAATCTCAATGGCTTTCACATTGGCAGTCAAGAAGGAAGCCCAGGCTGCAGTCACCGACTGTGCGGTAATCAGGACATGTGGGTCATCAACCTTATAAATTGTGTGGTGTAGTAAATGCTATCCTTTCCCTTAAAAACTAATCTCACTGGTTGCTAATTGCCATGATATTGACCACAACATGTCAGGGTCAGCCCAGTGTTTTGTGTTAGTCATCTGGGGCATCAATATTGAACTTCGCTCCTCCATGTTTTGTGGTGGGGGGGAACGGGTCCCAATGAGAGCCAACCCCTGTCTTTCTTCTGAATCCCTCTGCACTTAGGAAAGTAGGAACAGGAGGAGGCCATTCAGCCCTTTGAACCTGTCCTCCCACTCCATGAGATCATGGCTGATCTGTGACCTAACTCCATGGGCCTTTGGCCCCTCAATATCTTTGCTTATCAAAAATCCATCCATCTAAGATCTCAGAGGGTCCCAGGTTCAATTCCTGGCTTGGGTCACTGTCTGTGCGGAGTCTGAAGGTTCTCCCTGTGTCTGCGTGGGTTTCCTCCGGGTGCTCCGGTTTCCTCCCACAAGTTCCGAAAGACGGGCTTGTTAGGTGAATTGGTCATTCTGAATTCTCCCTCTGTGTACCCGAATAGGTGCCGGAATGTGGCGACCAGGGGATTTTCACAGTAACTTCATTGCAATGTAAGCCTACTTGTGACAATAAAAATTATTAATATTAAAAGTAAATTAAATCTGCCAAGTATTTGATTCATTTAACCTGTCCATCTGTCGACTCTTTGTGTTATTATCACCACTTGCCTTCCACCTAAATTTGAATGATCGTAAACTTGGGATTACAATCACAGGAGTCCAGAGAAGGATGCAAGCAGAAAGGTTTATTCAACAACTCAAAACAAAGCCAAAATGCAGCGGGGAGTGCATCTAGTCCTAGTCAGAACCATCCGAAGATGCCTGCTCCCTTCCTTGCCCACTTGGGGAAAACGCATTGGGGAGCATCGCTTCCGTGCTGATTGTCTGGGGGGCGCTGTTGGAGACTGCACCCTGGTCAAAATGTCATCCGAGACTAGGGACACATGTGTCACCATATCTGACCCTGAGTCTTCCACCTCGCGCATCTATGTGTCCTGGCCTCTTGGGGGGTGTTGCCCCTTGGGCCTTGGGTGACGAGTAGGTGGGATGGAGGACTGACCCATCCGGTGGGGCCGGTCCTGGTACGGGCTCCCTGCATTTAAAGTGGCCGACATGCTTTTGCACCATCCGCTCCTTGGTTTTCACCATGTACAATACCAGTCCGGTCCTTTCCTCTCTCGTCTCTGGTATCCACCAGGCACAGTCATCGGTAGATATACCGTGTCTCCTGGCCGAATACCTCTATCCAGTGTCTGCCTACTGTGGTATTGTTTCTGGAGATCCCGCCTCCTCTCCACTTGTCTGCCAATATCGGGGAATGTCAGGCTAAGGCCTGTCAGAAGTTCCACCAGTGCCACTCCGGTTGTTATGTGTGGGGTGGTACAGTAGCTGAATAGGAACTGCAGCAACTGTGTCCCCATTGATCCCACAGCCTGTTTCTTCATTCCCGATTGTGTTTTGCTCCGCTCGACTTTGTGAAGTGCAAGAATTCCTCATTAGGAAAAGAGGTGGCGTTATCTAAAACCAGCACCTCCAGGATGCCACGGGTACTGAACGAAAGGTGCAATTTCTCAATGGTAGCCCTCAAAGTGGTGGACGTCATTTGATAGACATCCAGTCATTTTGAGCGGGTGTCGATCAATTAGAAGGAACAGCAAGCCTCGAACAGGTCCGGCGAAGTCAGCATGCAACCAAACCCAGGGTCAGCCTGGCCACTCACAGGGGTGAAGAAACGCTGCTGGCGGCAGCTTTCGATGCTCTTGACACACGGTGCATTGCTGCACCAACCTCTCAACGGCGCCATCAAGTCCTAGCCACCAAACGTAGCTCCCGGCGAGCATCTTCATCTCGGACAGTCCTGGGTGTCCATTGTGCAGGTTCTGCAACGTGGCTTTCTTGCTTTGGATCAGGACCAGAATATGGACTCCCCACAAGGCTCTGGTTGCTTAGCCGTGAAAACCCGCAGCTCCTCAGGCAGTCTTTCCTGCTGACCTCCGTGCAGGATGATGCGGAGCAACTTCGCTCAGGTCGGGTTTTTTTGTGTCCGCTCACAAATCTGTGAAGCGGTGACCAGTGAGATGTCCTGTTGGACTTTAACCTGGTGTTGTGAGACTTCTTACTGTGCTCACCCCAGTCCAACCCGGCATCTCCACATCATAAAATTCAAGGCCAACGTGACTTTGTCTGCCACTGGCAGAGACAGATGGTGTGTCAGAGACTCAGCTCAAATCATCCGCTTGTGCGATTTGTAAGTATGGGCAATACACGAACACGCACTCATATGCCGCCAGTAGTAATGCCTAATACTGTATCAGGGTCGGCGCTATCAATGGAATTGCCCTGTAATCCTTGAACAAACCGAGCAATAGTTAGTGGTCTGTTATGATCTTAAAGCACCGCCCATAAGAATATTGGGGGGAACTTCTTGACCGCGAAGGCGACTGCCAGCCCTTCTTTCTCGATCTGAGTGTATCTCCACTTTGCACCGGCCAAAGTCTTCGATGCATGGGCTATTGGCTTCTCAGTCCCGTCGTCCATCCTGTGGAACAACGCCACCCCAATGTCATCTGGGGAGGCATCTAATGTGATCAAAGTGCCTGGTAGGGTTGGAGTGTGTCAACAGCCTCGAGGTAGAAAGTTGTTGCTTCACTTCGGCAAACACCTTTCCTTGAGACATCCTCCATTCCCAGAGCTGGTGTTTGTGGTAAACCACTGTTGCATCTATATTAGGTAATGTGCGGTAGGACATGTACTACAGATACGGCGGTAGTCCCTGCCTGCTGGTTCCGCCCAGTAGGCGAAGTATAAATATGTGTGTCCTCCGTGCAGCAGTCATTTCGCCAGCTGCTGTGGGAGGCCACACATCTTAGAGCAGTAAAGCCTCAGTTGTATTCAACTTTCGTCTTTGTCCAATTGATCGTGCATCAATTTATTGCTCTAAGATTTTCAGAAGATGGACTTCCGTATCAAACCGGATCGCTTGCAGCTGGTTCCGCATTCAAGCGACGCCAAAAAGGACTTTCAATACTGGCTAGCTTGTTTCGAGGCGTACATCAGGTCTGCACCAGACCCTGTTCCGGAGGCTCAGAAAATACAGGTACTGTACTCGGGGTTGAGCTCCAACGTCTCTCTGCTGATCCAGGACGCGCCAAACTCCGGCGAAGCCATGGCGCTACTTAAAGAAAATTACGCCCAGCGGACGAACACGCTCTTCGCCAGACACGTACTCGCCACTCGCTCTCAGCTCCCTGGTGATTCGGGCGGGCCCTAATCCCACTAGTCCGGTACTATGGCTGGCAGGCCGTTACAGCCACTGAACATTCTAACCTCCTTATGCGGGACGCTTTTGTTACGGGGATTGGGTCGGACCACATACGCCAGCGACTTTTAGAATGGGCCACGCCCGATCTCGCAGAGACAAAAAAGCTAGCGCTCTCTATGATGGTCGCCTCGTGCAATATTCAGGCCTACACCCCCAGCCGCGCGGCCCACCCCTCCTACGCATCGTGGACCCCACAGACAGCAGTCCCAGCGGGGGCCTTACCCAGCCAATACACCTGCACCATGCGCCAGCCAGCCAACCCCGGGGGTCCCCGGTGTTACTTTTGCAGCTAGCAAAAACACCCCGCCAACGTTGCCCAGCCCGCGCTGCCCTTTGTAAGGCTTGTGGTAAGAAGGGGCACTTTGCTGCGGTGTGCCAGGCCCGCGCAGTCGCCACTATCACCCCCACCCCCCTCGATTATGCACAATGGGCGCCGCCATCTTCACCCCCCCAGACCACGTGCGGCCAGTGGGCGCCGCCATCTTCTCCCCCTCAGACCACTCGCGGCCAGTGGGCGCCGCCATCTTCGCCCACTCACACCAAGCGCGGCCAGAGGGTGCCGACATCTTCCCCTGCGCGTAACACGTGCGGCCCATGGGTGCCGCCATCTTTTTCAACCCCCGCCATGTGCAGCCCATGGGCGCCGCCATTTTGTCCTCCCCAGGACCTGCAGGCACCGCCATCTTGTCTCCCCCACGGCACATTGGCACCACCAGCGTTCCAGGACCCGTGCACCCCGGGCACCCCATCTTCCGACACCAGCGACGACCAACCACGTCTCGCCTCGGCGACCATCGACCAGTCTCGCCCGCACAACCTGGCCACCGCATCGACCAGTGTTAAAATCGACGGATACGTGACCTCTTGCCTGCTGGACTCCGGGAGCACCGAAAGCTTCATCCACCCTATGGTAAGGCGCTGCTCCCTCGCGGTACACCCCGCCAATCAAAGAATCTCGCTGGCCTCCGGATCCCATTCTGTGGCAATCTGGGGGTACTGTATGGTCACACTTACGGTCCAGGGCGTAGAATTCAGCGGCTTCCGCCTCTACGTCCTCCCTAACCTCTGCGCTGCCCTACTACTCAGCCTGGACTTCCAGTGTAACCTCCAGAGCCTAACCCTGAAATTCGGCGGGCCCCTACCCCCCTTACTGTGTGCGGCCTCGCGACCCTAAAGGTCGATCCACCTTCCCTTTTCGCAAATCTAACCCCGGATTGCAATCCCGTCGCCACCAGAAGCAGACGGTACAGCGCCCAGGACAGGACCTTCATCAGGTCCGAGGTCCACCGGCTGCTGCGGGAAGGCATCATCGAGGCCAGCAACAGCCCCTGGAGAGCCCAAGTGGTAGTTGTTAAAACTGGGGAGAAACACAGGATGGTCGTGGACGACAGCCAGACCATCAATCGGTACACACAGCTCGACACGTACCCCCTCCCACGCATATCTGATGTGGTCAATCGGATTGCACAGTACCGGGTCTTCTCAACGGTAGACCTCAAATCCGCCTACCACCAACTCCCCATCCGTAAGGCGGACCGTCCATACACTGCCTTCGAGGCAGATGGTCGCCTCTATCACTTCCTCAGGGTTCCCTTCGGGGTCACCAACAGGGTCTCGGTCTTCCAAAGGGAGATGGACTGAATGGTTGATTGGTACGGTTTGCGGGCCACCTTTCCGTACCTAGACAACGTCACCATCTGCGGCCACGATCAGCAGGACCACGATGCCAACTTGCCAAATTTCTCCACACTGCCACTCTCCTAAACCTCACCTATAACAAGGAGAAGTGCGTGTTCAGCATGAACCGCTTAGCCATCCTCGGCTCCGTGGTCCAGAACACAATTCTGGGGCCCGACCCCGACCGCATGCGCCCCCCCATGGACCTCCCTCTCCCCCACTGCCCCAAGGCCCTCAAACGCTTCCTGGGGTTCTTTTCATACTACACCCAGTGGGTCCCAAACTATGCAGACAAGGCCCACCCACTCATACAGTCCACCCACTTTCTCCTGATGGCCGAGGCTCAACAGGCTTTCACCCATATCAGATCCGATATCGCCAAGGCCAGGATGCACGCTGTAGATGAGACGCTGCCCTTTCAAGTGGAGAGCGACGCTTCAGACGCCGCCCTAGCCGCCACCCTCAATCAGGCAGGCAGGCCCGTGGCATTCTTTTCCCGCACCCTTCATGCCTCTGAAATTTGGCACTCATCCGTCAAAAAAGAGGCCCAAGCTATTGTTGAAGCTGTGCGGCATTGGAGGCATTACCTGGCCGGCAGGAGATTCACTCTCCTCACTGACCAACGGTCGGTAGTCTTCATGTTCAATAACACACAGCGGGGCAAGATCAAAAATGATAAGATCTTGAGGTGGAGGACCGAGCTCTCCACCTACAATTACGAGATTTTGTATTGCCCCGGCAAGCTCAACAAGCCCCCAGATGCCCTATTCCAAGGTACATGTGCCAGCGCACAAGTCGATCGACTCCGGGCCCTGCATGACAGCCTGTCACCCAGGAGTCACACGGTTGTACCATTTCATTAAGACCCGCAATCTGCCCTACTCCGTCGAGGAAGTACGGACAATCATCAGGGACTGCCAGGTCTGTGCGGAGTGCAAACCGCACTTCTACCTGCCAGACCATGCGCGCCTGGTGAAGGCCTCCTGCCCCTTTGAACGCCTCGGCGTGAAATTTAAAGGGGCCCTCCCCTCCACCGACCGTAACACGTATTTTCTCAGTGTGGTCGATGAGTACTCCAGATTCCCCTTCGCCATCCCATGCCCCGACATGACGTCAGCCACCGTCATCAAAGCCCTCAACACAATCTTCGCTCTCTTTGGTTTCCCCGCCTACATCCACAGTGACAGGAGATCCTCATTCATGAGTGATGAGCTGCGACAGTTCCTGCTCAGCAGGGGTATCGCCTCCAGCAGGCCGACCAGCTATGATCCACGCGGAAACGGACAGGTAGAGAGGGAGAACGTGATGGTCTGGAGGGCCGTCCAACTGGCCCTACGGTCCAGGAATCTCCCGGCCTCCCGCTGGCAGGAGTTCCTCCCTGATGCACTACGCTCCATTCGGTCACTACTGTACACCACCACTAACAACACACCCCATGAACGTCTCTTTGCCTTCCCCAGGAAGTCCACATCCGGGGTGTCGCTCCCGACTTTGCTCGCAGCCCCAGGACCCTTTCTTCTCCGTAGGCACGTCCGACTCCACAAGGCGGACACGTTGGTGGAGAGGGTGCAATTGCTCCATGCCAACCCCCAGTATGCCTATGTGGCGTACCCCGATGGCCGCCAGGATACTGTCTCCCTCAGGGACCTGGCACCAGCAGGCCCCAAGCACACACACACCTCTGGCCCGGCTCCACACACCCCTCCGCAGCCGCTCCCAGCAGCAACCCCCCCAGGACCATCCGTCCTCCCCCTGCCCACGCCCGAGGATGAAGAGGATTTTGGCATGCTCCCAAAGTCACCGAAGTCCAGACCAGCATCGGCATTGGCTCCCAGTGGCACATCCAGGCCCCGGACCGGTTAAACCTCTAATTGGTTCACTGGGCTTCCAAAGAAAAACATTTTTTTTGCAAATATTGTACATGTAAATTCATTGCTCTATATAGTTCTCCACCACCCCCGCCGGACTCAATTTTAACAGGGGGTGAATGTGGTAAACCACTGTTGCACCTATATTAGGTGATCTATGGTAGGACCTGTACTACAGGTATGGTGGTAGTCCTTGCCTGCTGGCTCTGCCCAATAGGCAGAGTATAAATATGTGTGTCCTCCGTGCAGCAGCCATTTCGCCAGCTGCTGTGGGAGGCCACACATCTTAGAGCAATAAAGCATCAGTTGTATTCAACTCTCGTCTTTGTCCAATTGATCGTGCATCAGTGTTTTTTAAGGAATGCAAGCAGCGATGCTCGGATGGTTGTCAAGTTCTGGATGAATTTGCTGCACTAATGTACTAGTCTGAGGAACAACCATAGTCCGGTAGCATTCTCAGGTGTAGGAGCCTGTTTGATGGCCCGTACATTCTCTGCCATTGGGCGCAAGCCATTCTTATCGAGCTGGTACCGTAGGAATGTGACCTCTTTTGCGCGGAAAATGCACTTGTGCCTTTTTAGGCGGATGCCTGCCTCAGAGAACAGGTGGAGGACTTCCTCCAAGTTTCTCAGGTGCTCCTTTATGGTGGCTCCGGTGATCAGGACATCATTACCTAAACTCCCACCCTTGGAGGATGGTTTCCTTGAAGCACTGAAAAATCGCACAAGCAGTCGATACCCTGAATGGAAGTCTGGTATATTCGTAGAATCCTGTCGGTATTGATGGTCACAAACCTTCTGATGCCACGTCTGGCTCAAATTGGAGGCATATGTGACTTATGTCTAGTTAAGAGAAGGAATGTCTTCCAGCCAATTTCGCCTAGAGGTCCTCCATGGATGGAATTTGGCTTGAGTTAAGATAAGGGGAGATTCAGTGGTGCAGTGGTATTTTCATTTGATTAATAATCCAGAAAACCAGGATAATGATCTGGGGGTCTGGGTTTGAATCGAACACGACAGGTGGTGAAATTTGCATTCAACAAAAATCTGGAATTTAAAGTCGAAGACAACGAAAATTTTCAATTGTCCTTAAAAACCCACCTGGCTCATTAATGTTGTTTAGGGAAGGACATCTGCCGTCCTTACCTGGCCTGGCCTAAATGTGACTCCAGACCCACAGCAATATGGTTGACTCTTAAATGCCCTCTGAATTGGCCGAGCGAGACACTCAGGGCGCGATTCTCCACTCCCGCGCCGAAGTGCCCACGCCGTCGTGAACGCCGTCGAGATTCACGACGGCGCGAAACGGCCCCGATCCCGACCGATTCAGGGCCCGAAAATGGGCTAGGGTCAGGGTCGCGAGAACCTCGGGGGGGCGTGCCGCGAAGGCCGTGTTGTCACAGCGCGACGCCCGAATGACACACCGCTGCGTCATAAATTGCACGATCCGTGCACAGAGGACCCGGAGGAGAAGAGAGGAGATGGCTGAGCCCCGAAGAGCTGCACCGAGGTACCGGGACACGGACCTGGACACCCTGGTGGATGAGGTGGAACGGAGAAGGGACACCCTCTACCCAAGACGTGGGCATCGCCAGCCATCCAGCGTGGTGAGGCGCGGCTGGCGGGAGGTGGGCACCGCAGTCAGTGCTGTGGGGCAGACCCCCCGGACGGGAGAGCAGTGCCGCAAGAAGCTGCACGACCTCACCCGGGCTGCCAGGGTAAGTGCCATGAGGGTGCCCCAGGCCCCCCCCCCCCCCCCCGGCATGGGGGGGGGGGGGGGGGCGAAGTGGGGTGGGGGTGTGGGGGGGGGGGGTTGGGAGTGTTGGGGGGGGATTGGGGCATCAGGGGCGGTGCTGGGAGGGGGGGGACCAGGGCGGTTGGGAGTGTTGGGGAGCCATGGTGTGCTGTCTCCTGAACCAGTAACAATGTTGTCTATATCTGCATGCCTCGCCATGCCAGGCCGGAGGCGCAGAAGCAAATGAGAGAACCCTGCATGTCCTCCCCACCCCCAACCCGTCTTCGCCCCCCTCACACTCTGGCCGCTGCACCCTCGATCCCATTCCCCCTCACACTCTGGCCACTGCACCCCCGATCCCATCCCCCCTCACACTCTGGCCATTGCACCCTCGATCCCATCCCCCCTCACACTCTGGCCACTGCACCCCCGATCCCACCCCCCCTCACAGTCTGGCCATTGCACCCCCGATCCCCTCCCCCCTCACACTGTGCACCCACCACCACCATACACCCGGGCCACCGTGTCTAACGAACCCTGAATCTTGTATGTTCCCCAGGGCAACCCGCCGAACCTTCAGGGACGTCTCGCCCAGGAAGCAGCGCAACATCGCCAACCGCAACTGCACCCAGGGACGCATGCCAGAGGTCGGCAGTCGGTCGGACAGGAGGGCTGACCTCACAGTCTGGGACGCAGGACCAGGATGCTCAGACCACCGGGACAGACATTAGTGAGGGGCACAGGGTGGACAGTCATGCCGAAGCCCACATCACGGCCACACACCCGCTGGATCGAACTGGAGGTCAAGACGACATGGCCCGCATGGATCTTGCGCCGGGCCATGAGGGGGACCAGTGCACACCAGACTTCCTGACGGATGACGACCTCGAGCTTGCGGCACTGCTGTCTCCCACACCATTCACCATCACAGAGACACCCACCTCGGTTGGACATATCAGTGATGAGGCTCCCGGGTCACTGTCTGGTGCGCACCCCACAGCCGAGCTGGTACAGCAGGTGGAGTTTGGAGCAGCTGAGGGGTTGGATGGTCGGAGGGCAGCCCAGGCCCAGCAAACAGCTGCCACCCAGACGGTGTACGGGTTCCTGGATGTAATTGACCCACCCGGACAACCGATGCATGTGGACACCCAGGGACTGAATAACGGGATGAGGGCCATCTTCCAGGACCTGCACACGCAGCTGGAGGAGTCTATCCGCGTCCAGGAGCAGGGAGTGGTGCCGCTCATCGCAGCCACCCAGGCCGACACTGCACGGGTGGCGTCCGCGGTGGAGGCAATGGGTGAAGGGGTTTCGGCCATGGGTCACGTTCTGCAAGGCGTTGGGCTTTACGTGCACGCGTCATCCATGGCCCAGGAGAGGGCTGCCCTCTCACAGGTAGCCATGCGCCAGAGCCAACACGACATTGCCGCCGCTCTCCGGGCCCTGGCTGAGTCTCACCATGCCATGGCCCGGTCCCAGCAAGCGATGGCACTGTCCCAGCAGTCGGTCGTGGAGAGCATTGACCGCCTGGCGCACGTGATGGATGGCGTCGCGCACTCACAGGTCGAGATCGCACAGACCTTGGCAGGAATGTGGCACTCCCTGGACTCCGTCTCGGCAAACATTCGGACCGTGGTCGATACCGCTGCAGGCCTCCAGGACTGGCAGCACCAGGTGTCGGTGGTGCGACGGGGCATGTCTCCGAGCGCATCTCCGTCCCACAGTGAGGCCCGGGGGCCACCGGACTCCCCGAGGGAGGAGGAGGTTCTGGGGCCCGTCCCGGTAGCTCCATCAAGGGACGTCCCGGTACACTCAGCCTCCCCCGTTCCGTCCCTGGCGCATCTGGTGGGGAGCGGGCAGGTCAGGGTGGCACCACGCCATCCAGCACGCCCGCAGAGCAGCCTGGCCCATCGAAGCTGGGCCGCCCCAGGAAACATGTGCTGACGGGGAGCCATGTCGAAGTGCGTGATTCACAGCAGTCCACCTCCACTCCTGCTGTACCATCTGGGAACACACCTAGATGTAGTGGTAGGGCCCGTAAGGCAAAGTCGTTAGGCACGTAAGAAGTTGGCACGGGTGCAGGGCACAGTCTAGTTGTAGTGGGTAGGGCACCTATGTTAACCACACAAATAAATTCACTGTTAAATTTGACTTGTAAGACTGTGTGCTATGTCCGGTGCCAGGGGGCTCGGGAGGGTGCCCGATTGGCGTCGTGGTTAACGAGCCGTTCAAGGTCTGTTCCGGATGTGCTGACCCTTTCCCCCCCTGCCTCCCATAATCGGACACCGTCGTCCTCGGTACACCGACGCCAGCCACCCCACGGGCATGTGGTGAAATATCCGTCAGGAAGGCTGTGACCACCGGAGTGCATGGTTCAGCGATAGCCATGAGTCATACATCGACTGGCGAATCAGAGCACACAGCTCATCGCAGAGCGGGCTGTCATCATTCAACATGGCACTGATCACACCCGCTTACCCAATCATCACTGTTGTGCAATCCCGTAGTGCCGCAGTGGTAAGGTGATGTGGAATTGTTGCCGTGAACGCGGTGCGGGGGTGCGGGGGCGGGGGGGGGGGGCGGGGGTGAGGGGGGGGGGTGCTGTGTGGTGCCCATGTACAGGAGTGACGGTGCAAGTGGCAGTGTTCAGCGAATCCCACCCCCACAGTGCGTGAACCGTGCGGCCACCAACGCGTTGCGTGCCCGCTGTCCCCAGCGGTGCCGTCGCGCAGCCTCCTGGACGTAACGAGCTGCCGGGCAGTGTCTGTGTCCTGCGCTGCTCCCCCCACCCTGATGCGCCCCATCACCCTCACCCTCCGCATCCTCCTCTTCCCCATCCCCCTCGTTTGCGTTGGCTCCGGTGCCGTCGGGTCCTCCCTCCGACTCCTCCACCAGGTCATCTCCCCTCTGCATGGCAATGTTGTGCAGCGCACAGCAGACCACAAATATGCGACCGACCCTGTCGGGTCGGTACTGCAGGGCCTCTCCTGATTGGTCCAGGCATCTGAAGCGCATCTTCAGCAGCCCGAAGCACTGCTCCACCACACCCCTGGTTGCTGCATGTGCCTCGTTGTACAGGCTCTCCGTGTTGGTGTGAGGCCTCCGTATTGGCGTCAGCAGCCATGACCTCAATGGATAGCCCCTGTCGCCCAGCAAGCAGCCCCTCAGCCGGGGGGTGCATCCATCGAACATTGCGGGGATGAACGACTGTGCCAGAATGTAGGTGTCTTGCACACACCTGCATGATCTTCATGTGGGGGTCGCACAGCACCTGAATGTTCATGGAATATGTGCCCTTCCTGTTCATGAACACATCCCTGCTGTCTGCAGGCGGGCGCATGGGGACGTGCACACCATCGATGACACCCTGGACCATCGGTATCCCGGCCACCTTGGCGAATCCACGTGCCCGTGCTTCCTGCTGTGCTCGGTCCTCGGGGAATTGAATGTACCTGTCCGCGATGGCGTACAAGGCGTCGGTGATGGCCCTGATGCACCTGTGGACCGATGCCTGTGAGATCCCGGATAGGTCCCCGCTCGGCGCCTGGAAGGAACCGGTCGCATAAAAATTTAGGGCCACCGTCGCCTTGACGGAGACTGGTATCGCGTGTCCTCCTCCCATTCCACGTGGTGCGAGGTGCGCCACGAGCTGGCATATATGTGCGACCGTCTCCCTGCTGAACCGTAGTCTCCTCCTGCATGTGATGTCCGTTAGGGCCTCGAATGACATTCTGTCACGGTACACCCTCGGCCTTGCTGGACGCCTGTGGCGCCCTGGCACCACCATCAGTGGATCCTCCTCCTCCTCCTGCTCCCCCCAAGCACTTCCTCTGCATTCCGCGCCGTCTGGCGGTCAATGTTCCCCTTGGCATCCCCCTGGACATTCCGGGCCTGAGCGCCTGCGGCCTGCGCGTCGACGACGGGCCACTCCGCGGCCATCCCCTCTGCTGCACCTGCAACCGCTGCATCTGCAGCCACTGTTGGCCGTCCGACTCTACGCTGCCGGATGGCAAACTCCAGAGCTGCGGCTCCAACCACGGCAGTGAACATCGCTGTCTGGTTGGCATACATGGTGACCTGCAGGAGGGTGGTGGGGGGGCAGAGAAACAACATGTTACACGGAGGTTCTTCCACACCTCGCCAGCCGGGTTGCATGGGATCCCTGTGTGCCCCGGTGGCCTGGTCGCGCTGCAGATACGCAGCCAGCCTAACACCTGGTCACTGTCTGCGCCCAACGGTCAGTTCACACCGTCCTCCTCACCAGTGTGTCAGTCGCCTGTGCCCATCAGCCACACGCATCCTGCGGCCGTGTCCTCGTCACCGTCCTGCCATTTCAGGTCGGCTGACCTGTGGCATCCGCGGATGGACGATACCCTCCACACTCTCCCTCACCCCCCTCCCACCTGCACGCCGCTCCCTCATCCCCCCTCCCACCTGCACACTCTCCCTCACCCCCCTCCCACCTGCACGCCGCTCCCTCATCCCCCCTCCCACCTGCACGCCGCTCCCTCATCCCCCCTCCCACCTGCACGCCGCTCCCTCATCCCCCCCTCCCACCTGCACACTCTCCCTCATCCCCCCTCCCACCTGAACACTCTCCTTCACCCCCCTCCCACCTGCACACTCTCCCTCACCCCCCTCCCACCTGCACACTCTCCCTCACCCCCCTCCCACCTGCACGCCGCTCCCTCATCCCCCCCTCCCACCTGCACACTCTCCCTCATCCCCCCTCCCACCTGAACACTCTCCCTCACCCCCCTCCCACCTGCACGCCGCTCCCTCATCCCCCCTCCCACCTGCACACTCTCCCACACACACACCCCCTCCCACCTGCACACTCTCCCACCCCCCCTCCCACCTGCACGCCGCTCCCTCATCCCCCCTCCCACCTGCACACTCTCCCACACACACCCCCCCTCCCACCTGCACACTCTCCCACGCCCCCCCTCCCACCTGCACACAGGTGTGCCAGCAGGTGGCAGATGTGTGCCACGGTTTCCCGGCTAATCCGGAGTCTCCTCCTGCATTCCCGGTCCGTGAGGTCCTGGTATGACTGGCGGGGCCGGTACACACGGGGCGCCCTCGGGTGCCTCCGTTGCCGTGGGGCCGCGACGTCCTCCTCCCCCTCCTCGTCCTGTCGGTCAGGTGTCCCTCCAGCCTGGGCGGCTGCCGCCTGCCCCTCTGCGGCAGCCTGCGCCGCCTCTCTGGCACGCTCCTCCTCCTCCTCATCCAGGGCAACATAGACATGAGCGGCTGCCACCACGGCGGCCAACATCGCTGGATGATCTGAAAACATGACGGCCTGGTGGGGGGGAGGGGAACGACGATATGTCATCATTGCCCATATCCCCTCCTCCCCCCAGCCAGATGGCATGGACCGCATGGGTCCAACTATTGGAGGCTGGCACCTGGCCAGGTGGACCAACTCATTTGCCCTCCCATCACCCTCCTAGGCACGGACCCCCTCCCCAACCTCCACCCCAGCACGGACCCCCTCCAACCCCCAACCTCCACCCCAGGACGGACCCCCTCCAACCCCCAACCTCCACCCCAGCACGGACCCCCGCCCCAACCTCCACCCCAGCACGGATCCCCTCCAACCCCCAACCTCCACCCCAGCACGGACCCCCTCCAACCCCCAACCTCCATCCCGGCACGGACCCCCTCCCCAACCTCCACCCCAGCACGGACCCCCCCCCCAACCTCCACCCCGGCATGGACCCCCTCCCCAACCTCCACCCCAGCACAGACCCCCCCCCAACCTCCACCCCAGCACGGAACCCCCCCAACCTCCACCCCAGCACGGACCCCCTCCCCAACCTCCACCCCAGCACGGACCCGCCCCAACCTCCACCCCAGCACAGACCCCCCCCCCAACCTCCACCCCGGCACGGACCCCCCCCCCAACCTCCACCCCAGCACGGACCCCCTCCCGGCACTCCCCCGGAGCCCAGCCTACTCTAACCACCCCCCACCCTGCCGCACACACACACACACACAAGCCGAGACACACCTCTCCTCACGCAATCAGTCTGCGGCCACGCCATTTCCTGCCCAGAGCCAACCCCCCAGGCCGTCACTCACCTCCTCGCTGGTCGGCGTGAGCCTGGAGCACCGGGTCACGCCGATGAAAAGGAGGTTTAATTCACGTCGACGTGAACAGTCATCACGTCGACGGGACTTCGGCCCATCCGGAAGGGAGAAGATTGGCAGGCCGAAAATCGGCTGCCTTGCGCAGACCCGTGACATTCTCCGCGGCAGCGGCGCCATTAACGCCCCGCCGACTTTTCTCCCTTCGGAGACTTCGGCGGGGGCGGGGGCGGGATTCACGGCGGCCAACGGCCATTCTCCGACCCGCTGGGGGGTCGGAGAATGACGCCCCAGGTGTGAACTGGTGTCACGCTGTCGGGACTTCGGCCCATCCGGGCCTGAGAATAGCAGGGGTGCCGGAGAATCGCTATTTTGGGTGTCTCGGGCGATTCTCCCGCCTGCACAGCGCGGAACTCGACGGGGCCATTCTCGCCGCTTGGGAGAATCGTGGGAGGGCGTCAGACTGGCGTTGCGGGAAAATATGGCGGCCCAGGCGATTCTCCCAATCGGCGCGGGAGCGGAGAATCGCGCCTTCAGTTCAAGGGCAATCAGGAATGAGCAACAAATGCTGGTCCGACCAGCGACACACGCATCCCATGAATGAATATTTTTAAAATGGTGCTGCAGTAAGCCTGTGCTCTGATGTGAAACCCACCTTTTCTTCAAGGTCATTGAAGGTGAAGAAGAGAATTTAAACCTGCTGTCTTTCTGTAAAAAGGTTTTAAAAAGGGATGTTGTGAGGAAAGTTATGAAGGGTTACTTATAGAATATTGTATCTGTGGGGATTATTGGTGCTGATAGTTGTTAAGATGTTTACTGTGGGTTTATAAAGTGTTAACTGGTTTCATAAATAAACAATGTTTTGCTTTAAAAGTACTTTAGATCTCTATTCCATCATACCTGTAAAGTAGGCCCTTGTGCTCCCCATAACCACAATCTATGAAGGGTTGTGGGTCATGTAAACTCCATGAGACACATTGGGGTTCTCTAAACCCTGGCCCATAACAATTGTAATATAATATTCCTGTACTATATTATAATATCCCTGAATTCAAATGTAATATCCCTGTATTATATTGTAATATTCCTGTACTATAATAGAATATTTCTGTATTATAATAGAACACTCCTGTAATATAATAGAATATTCCTGTATTATAATAGACTATCCCTGTAAAATAATAGAATATTTCTGTATTATAATATAATATCCCTGTATTAGGATAGAATATTCCTGTAATATAATAGAATATTCCTGTATTATAATAGAATATTCCTGTAATCTAATAGAATATTTCTGTATTATAATAGAATATTCCTGTATTATAATAGAATATCTCTGTATTATAATAGTATATTCCTGTATTATAATTTAATATTCCTGTATTATAATAGAATATTCCTGTATTATAATAGAATATCCCTGTAATATAATGGAATATTCCTGTATTATAATAGAATATTCCTGTATTAAAATCGAAAATTCCAGTATTATAATAGAATATCCCTGTATTATATAATATTCCAGTATTATAATAGAATATTCCTGTATTATAATAGAATATTCCTGTATTATAATAGAATATCTCTGGATTATAATAGAATATTCCTGTATTATAATAGAATATTCCTGTATTGTGCTATGATATTCCTGTATTATAATAGAATATTCCTGTTTTATAATAGAATTTCTCTGTATTATAAAATAATATCTCTGTATTATAATATTCCTGTATTATAATATATTCCTGTATTGTAATGTAATATCACTGTATTATGATATCATATTCCTGTATTATAATAGAAAATTCCAGTATTATAATAGAATATCCCTGTATTATATAATATTCCTGTATTATAATAGAATATTCCTGTATTATAATAGAATATCTCTGTATTATAAAATAATATCTCTGTATTATAATATTCCTGTATTATAATATATTCCTGTATTGTAATGTAATATCCCTGTATTATTATATCATATTCCTGTATTATAATAGAAAATTCCAGTATTATAATAGAATATCCCTGTATTATATAATATTCCTGTATTATAATAGAATATTCCAGTATTATAATAGAATATCTCTGTATTATAAAATAATATCTCTGTATTATAATATTCCTGTATAATAATATATTCCTGTATTGTAATGTAATATCCCTGTATTATGATATCATATTCCTGTATTATAATAGAAAATTCCAGTATTATAATAGAATATCCCTGTATTATATAATATTCCAGTATTAGAATAGAATATTCCTGCATTATAATAGAATATTCCTGTATTATAATATAATATTCCTGTATTATAATAGAATATTCCTGTATTATAATAGACATAGAATTTACAGTGCAGAAGGAGGCCATTCGGCCCATCGAGCCTGCACCGGCTCTTGGAAAGAGCACCTTACCCAAGGTCAACACCTCCACCCTATCCCCATAACCCAGTAACCCCACCCATCACTAAGGGCAATTTTGGACACTAAGGGCAATTTATCATGGCCAATCCACCTAACCTGCACATCTTTGGACTGTGGGAGGAAACCGGAGCACCCGGAGGAAACCCACGCACACACGGGGAGGATGTGCAGACTCCGCACAGACAGTGACCCAAGCCAGGAATCGAACCTGGGACCCTGGAGCTGTGAAGCAATTGTGCTATCCACAATGCTACCGTGCTGCCCAGAATATTCATGTAATATAATAAAATATTCCTGTATTGCAATAGAATATTCCTGTAATATAATATAATATTCCTGTATTATAATGTAATATTCCTGTAATATAATAGAATATTCCTGTATTATAATAGAATATTCCTGTATTATAATGTAATATTCCTGTATTATAATATAATATTCCTGTATTATAATCTAACATCCCTGTATGATAATAGAATATCCCTGTATTATAATATAATATTCCTGTATTGTACTATAATATTCCTGTATTATAATAGAATATTCCTGTATTATAATAGAATATCTCTGTATTATAAAATAATATCTCTCTATTATAATATTCCTGTATTATAATATATTCCTGTATTGTAATGTAATATCCCTGTATTATGATATCATATTCCTGTATTATAATAGAAAATTCCAGTGTTATAATAGAATATCCCTGTATTATATAATATTCCTGTATTATAATAGAATATTCCAGTATTATAATAGAATATTCCTGTATTATAATAGAATATTCCTGTATTAGATAGATAGATAGAATTTACAGTGCAGAAGGAGGCCATTCGGCCCATCGAGTCTGCACCGGCTCTTAGAAAGAGCACCCCACCCAAGGTCCACACTCCACCCTATCCCCATAACCCAGTAACCCCACCCAACACTAAGGGCAATTTTGTACCCTATGGGCAATTTAGCATGGCCAATCCACCTAACCTGCACATCTTTGGACTGTGGGAGGAAACCGGAGCACCCGGAGGAAACCCACGCACACACGGGGAGGATGTGCAGACTCCGCACAGACAGTGACCCAAGCCAGGAATCGAACCTGGGACCCTGGAGCTGTGAAGCAATTGTGCTATCCACAATGCTACCGTGCTGCCCAAATAGAATATTCCTGTATTGTAATAGAATATTCCTGTAATATAATATAATATTCCTGTATTATAATGTAATATTCCTGTGATATAATAGAATATTTCTGTATTATAATAGAATATTCCTGTATTATAATTTAATATTCCTGTATTATAATAGAATATTTCTGTATTATAATAGAATATTCCTGTAATATAATAGAATATTCCTGTATTATAATAGAATATCTCTGTATTATAAAATAATATCTCTGTATTATAATATTCCTGTATTATAATATATTCCTGTATTGTAATGTAATATCCCTGCATTATGATATCATATTCCTGTATTATAATAGAAAATTCCAGTATTATAATAGAATATCCCTGTATTATATAATATTCCTGTATTATAATAGAATATTCCAGTATTATAATAGAATATTCCTGTACTTTAATATAATATTCCTGTATTATAATGTAATACTCCTGTATTATAATAGAATATTCCTGTATTATAATATAATATTCCTGTATTATAATGTAATATTCCTGTATTATAATAGAATATTTCTGTATTATAATAGAATATTCCTGTATTATAATAGAATATTTCTGTATTATAATAGAATATTCCTGTAATATAATAGAATATTCCTGTATTATAATGTAATATTCCTGTAATATAATAGAATATTTCTGTATTATAATAGAATATTCCTTTGTTATAATTTAATATTCCTGTATTATAATAGAATATTTCTGTATTATAATAGAATATTCCTGTAATATAATAGAATATTACTGTATTATAATAGAATATTCCTGTATTATAATGTAATATTCCTGTATTATAATAGAATATTCCTGTATTATAATATAATATCCCTATATGATAATAGAATATCCCTGTATTATAATATAATATTCCTGTATTATAATATTCCTGTATTATAATATATTCCCGTATTGTAATGTAATATCCCTGTATTGTGATATCATATTCCTGTATTATAATAGAAAATTCCAGTATTATAATAGAATATCCCTGTATTATATAATATTCCTGTATTATAATAGAATATTCCTGTATTATAATAGAATATTCCTGTATTATAATAGAATATCTCTGTATTATAAAATAATATCTCTGTATTATAATATTCCTGTATTATAATATATTCCTGTATTGTAATGTAATATCCCTGTATTATGATATCATATTCCTGTATTATAATAGAAAATTCCAGTATTATAATAGAATATCCCTGTATTATATAATATTCCTGTATTATAATAGAATATTCCAGCATTATAATAGAATATTCCTGTATTATAATATAATATTCCTGTATTATAATGTAATATTCCTGTATTATAATAGAATATTCCTGTATTATAATATAATATTCCTGTATTATAATGTAATATTCCTGTATTATAATAGAATATTTCTGTATTATAATAGAATATTCCTGTAATATAATAGAATATTCCTGTATTGTAATAGAATATTCCTGTAATATAATATAATATTCCTGTATTTTAATGTAATATTCCTGTAATATAATAGAATATTCCTGTAATATAATAGCATATTCCTGTATTATAATGTAATATTCCTGTAATATAATAGAATATTTCTGTATTATAATAGAATATTGCTGTATTATAATTTAATATTCCTGTATTATAATAGAATATTTCTGTATTATAATAGAATATTCCTGTAATATAATAGAATATTCCTTTATCATAATATAATATTCCTGTATTATAATGTAATATTCCTGTATTATAATATAATACCCCTGTATTATAATAGAATATCCCTGTATTATAATATAATATTCCTGTATTATAATAGAATATTCCTGTATTGTATTATAATATTCCTGTATTATAATAGAATATCCCGGTATTATAATAGAATATCCCTGTATTGTAATAGAATATCCCTGTATTATAATAGAATATTCCTGTATTGTAATAGAATATTCCTGTAATATAATATAAATTCCCTGTAATTTAAAATAATATTCCTGTATTAATCTGCACACATGGTCGATGTGCAAAAACATTAGCGCTGCAATTAAAGCCTGACGCAATTACAGACAGACCTGGCTGTGCGAATTTGTCTCAATTACCAGGATGATGATTGTTGCTGGTTACAAACAGAGTGAGTCACTGCTGATGAAAGAATGTTCTGGCAAGTGAAAACTTGAATGACGCAAGCCGGAAAGGCAGAATGTGTTTTTTTTACTGTAACTTGAGGCCTTTCGACTGTTCAGCCTGCTGAAAGTTACAGGATGTTCATGATAGCAAATCCTCAGCGCATCCAGCTTCCAAGTTAGTGAACATAGTCGGGATCATGGGCCTCTATGCAGCTACTGTTTAATATGCATGGGGTTAATTGACAATCGGACCCACCCTGAGAAATATTGTAACAATAGTATATCAGTTAAAAATCCACATTTCTACAGAGTGTTTGTTGACACGCATTTAGAATTAAAGCGGACAGTGGTTAGCACTGCTGCCTCATGGCACTGAGGACTCGGGTTCAATGCTAGCCCCGCGTCACTGTCCGTGTGGAGTTTGCAAATGCTCCTGTGTCTGCCTTGGTCTCACACCCACAACCCAAAGATGTGCAGGTTAGGTGGATTGGACACGCTAAACTGCCCCTGAATTGGAAAAAAAAAGAATTGGTACTTTAAAATTATTTTTTAAAATAATAAAGCCATTTGATTCTGGTATCACTCTTTCCCTCCCCACCCCTTCCCTCTTGCTGAGCTGTATGTATATTCTTTTTATGTGTGCATCGGAAAGCTATTTGACCTTGGCAAGCATCACTCTGGTGTATGCTTGGCTTGTTGGTACCACTCTCTCCTCCAAATTAGAAGATTTTGTGCTCATATCCCACTCCACTGCTGAAGCACATGGGCTGATATTCCAGTGCGTTACTTAGGGAGTGCAGCATCATCCTTCAGACGAGACATTACACCGAGGTCCCATCTGCTGGTTTGGCTGAAATAAAAAGATCCCACGGAAGAGCGTCGGAGTTTTCCTAATGTTGCTGGGTATGGGGTGGGATGGTAGTGTGCAAGAGCAGGCATGGAAATTCCGGCAATTAAAATCCTCAACTTCACAAGACCAAACTCCAAGGATCAGGCATAACTGAAGTGGAAATTGAATCAGCACAGGTCAGTGCTGGCCTGATTTCCTGCTCTAGTAGGGTCACTGCTGGAGTAATGTCGGGAACATAAGAACACACCAGAATGGCCACTGACTTTCACAACCATTGGATGAGGGTGGACTGCATGATTAGACTACACTGAATCGTTGCTGTTCAAGTGTCTCACTGGCAATGCAGTTTCGAGTCCAGCACTGAGAAAAACCACATAGACATCACCTTGGGTGCATATATTGGATTAGCATAATAAAGTAAATGGTGTCCATTAATAGGTAGGAACAATGCTCCTCAGTTCACCTCCTGTGCCCTACAAAGGAAATTCAGCATTCCTACTCACGCATTCCTCCTCACATTCCATCCAGTGTATTTGCAAGAAAAGGCTTTGTATGGTTGAGATGGTCAATTGCTTGTTAACCGATTGGCAACCTATAAAACCTAGGTTGGAAACTATTGCTGATTGCACTCTTAGCCAATTCCTCTGTCCATAATCGTCACTGAGGTGCTTCATGTTACTATCTCGATTAACAATGAGATTCATTTAGTACAAGCACAAAATATTAGAATCGTAGGGTGGTTCCAGCATGGAAGGCCATTCCGCCTGCCGTATCTGCTAGAGCAACTCAGCAATCCCCACTCCCCCTCCTGCCCTTTCCCATGTAGCCCTGGAGAGTCATTCTCTTCAGGGGCGTCATTCTCCGACCCCCCGCCGGGTCGGAGAATGGCCGTTGGCCGCCGTGAATCCCGCCCCCGCCCAAGTCTCCGCTCCCGGAGATTGGGCGGGGGCGGGAATCCGGCCGCGCCGGTTGGCGGGACCCCCCGCTGGATTCTCCGGCCCGGATGGGCCGAAGTCCCGCCCAGAGATTGCCTGTCCCGCCGGCGTAAATCAAACCTGGTATTTACCGGCGGGACCAGGCGGCGTGGGCGGGCTCCGGGGTCCTGGGGGGGGGCGCGGGGCGATCTGACCCCGGGGGGTGCCCCCACGGTGGCCTGGCCCGCGATCGGGGCCCACCGATCCGCGGGCGGGCCTGTGCCGTGGGGGCACTCTTTCCCTTCCGCCTCCGCCACGGCCTCCACCATGGCAGAGGCGGAAGAGACTCTCCCCACTGCGCATGCACGGGAAACTGACAGCGGCTGCTGACGCTCCCGCGCATGCGCCGGGAAACTGACAGCGGCCGCTGACGCTCCCGCGCATGCGCCGCATTTCCGCGCCAGCTGGCGGGGCAACAAACGCCATTTCCGCCCGCTGGCGGGGCGGAAATCCCTCCGGCGTCGGCCTAGCCCCTCAATGTTGGGGCTAGGCCGCCAAAGATGCGGAGCATTCCGCACCTTTGGGCCGGCGCGATGCCCGTCTGATTGGCGCCCTGTTTGGCGCCAGTCGGCGGACATCGCGCCGTTGGGGGAGAATTTCGCCCCAGGTTCTCGGCCCATTACTTTTTGAAAGCCAAGGTTGAATCTGCCGCCAGTCACTCTCAGGCATCATATCCAGCCGCTGTGCAAAAAAAAAATGTTTCCCCGCATTGTCACTGGCCCTTTTGCAATTCACTTCAAATCGGTGCTCTTTGGTTCTTGACCCTTCCTCCAATGGGAACAGTTTCTCTCCGTCCACTCTGTCTAGACTCGTCATAGTTCTGAATGTCTCTATCAGATCTCCTCTCAACCTTCTCTCCTCCAAGGAGCTCAATCCAGCTTCATCAACAATCTATCCACATAACTGAAGTCCCTCAGGCCTGGAGCCATTCTCATTAATCTTTTCTGCGCCCTCTCTACTAGGAGATTTTCGCAGTGACTTCATTGCAGTGTTAATGTAAGCCCACTTGTGACAACAGTAAAAATTAATATTATGTAAAGCCTTTACAACCTTCCAGAAGTACAATGTCCAGAAATGCACACAATTCTCTCGCTCAGACAAGTTAAATGGCTGGACAATATCATTGATGACAGTAATTTCTATTTACTGGTGCTGAAATTAAGACCATAAGAAATAGGAATTGGAGCAGGCCATTCAGCCCTTCGAGTCTCCTCCGCCATTTAATAAGATCATGGCTGAGAGTGGTTTTGGACTGCCGCGCATATTGTGCCCTTGGAAAATAGGCAGCCATTTTGCATGTACCTGATTTGAGTTAAATGGAAAAGACAATTGGGTACATGGGGCACAACAATATTTCTGGGGTGTCATTCTCCGACCCCCCCGCCGGGTCGGAGAATGACCGTTGGCCGCCGTGAATCCCGCCCCCGCCCCCGCCGAAGTCTCCGGTACCGGAGATTGGGCGGGGGCGGGAATTGGGCCGCGCCGGTTGGCGGGACCCCCCGCTCAATTCTCCGGCCCGGATGGGCCGAAGTCCCGCCCAGAAATTGCCTGTCCTGCCGGCGTAAATCAAAGCTGGTATTTACCGGCGGGACCAGGCGGCGTGGGCGGGCTCCGGGGTCCTGGGGGGGTGCGCGGGGTGATCTGACCCCAGGGGGTGCCCCCACGGTAGCCTGGCCCGCGATCGGGGCCCACCGATCCGCGGGCGGGCCTGTGCCGTGGGGGCACTCTTTCCCTTCCGCCTCCGCAACGGTCTCCACCATGGCGGAGGCAGAAGAGACTCCCTCCACTGCGCATGCGCGGAAAACTGTCGGCGGCCGCTGACGCTCCCGCGCATGCGCCGCATTTCCGCGCCAGCTGGCGGGGCAACAAACGCCATTTCCGCCAGCTGTCGGGGCAACAAACGCCATTTCCGCCAGCTGGCGGGGCGGAAATCCCTCCGGCGCCGGCCTAGCCCCTCAATGTTGGGGCTCGGCCCCCAAAGATGCGGAGCATTCCGCACCTTTGGGCCGGCGCGATGCCCGTCTGATTGGCGCCGTTTTTGGCGCCAGTCGGCGGACATTGCGCCGTTGGGGGAGAATTTTGCCCCTGGTTTATTGGCCGGGATTCTCCAATATCGCGGCCAAATGTTGACTCCGGCCTCAAAACCGGCGCGAGCGCCGCCGACGTCAACGGGCCTCCAGACCTAGTACTTCTCCTGTTCTTCACGGTCGAGAATGGTGCCGGAGTGCTGTGCGCTGCTCCGGCGCCGAAAGCCGGCCCTGCACGGCCATCGGGGGTCACCGCATGCGCGCCACGGCCGGCGCAGTTCCGCTCATGCGCACGATGGCCAGATCCGTGCCGGCGCATGCGCATGGTTGCCAACTCCGCACCGGCGCGGAGCAATATGTCAGCAACCGAACAGCGGGCCTGCGCGGAAGGAGACAGGCCCCCTCCAGATCGTGGCCACCCACCGATCGGAAGCCCTCGATCGCTGGCCTGGACCCCGTGGAGGCCCCCTCCAGTGTCCCTCCTTCCCCCCACCAGGATGTCCACATCAGATGCGGGTGTGGGCTCCCGCCGGGTGGTACCAGTTTTGAACCACGCCGGCGTGAATCGGCGGAACTCGGCGGAAGTTCAGCCTCGTCGCCCGCGGAGAATCACCACGGGGGCCTATTTCAGCGGTCCACGACTGGCGCTGCGCCGACTGCGCGGGAGCGATTGCCGCCGATTCTCTGGTCGCCGCAGAATCGGCGGCCTGGCGTCGGAGCGGCGTGGCGGGATTCTCACGCCCCTCCCCCCCCCCCCCACTGATTTATCTCTAGTTTTGCAACGTTGCTAAGGTTGATTTTCACTCCCATTACCTTGTATGTCCAATCAATTTGGCCCCAGTGATTATATTTGACAATAAGTCTCAGGCCTTCAGGTTAAAAGGCAGCGCCGCTTCATGAGATGATGAACTTTCTCAGTAAAATACCCCCAGGGATTGCACAAATGCTAATAATTTAACAGACATGCGCAGAAAACTGCAGATTTTAGGATCTGGCACTGACAGCACTTGTTCAATGGGTTAATTCAGATGTTGAAACGATAGGTTGTTCGAAAGCAAAATAATAATCATATTTGTTTGCTTAATAATGATTCAGCTGCTGGTTTGGTGACTGGGCAGTGCAGTGGGTTAGAAAATTGGCCTCTCAACCATGGGACCCAGTCTTGAATCCAGCCTCGACTGATGAAAACAACTCCTTCTCTCCCAAGACTGTTAAACTCTGATGAGAAACACGGTTGACCATTCGTGACCCAGTGCCTCACTGCCAAGTGACGATTGCGAAATGTGTCAAGGGCCAATCAGGAGAGAGCCCAAGGGCAGCGGGTGTGTACCCAGAATTAATCCACACACTAGCTGTGAAAGGTGGCATGGGATTTATGGGGCGAAATTCTCCCGAAACGGCGCGATGTCCGCCGACTAGCGCCCAAAACGGCGCCAATCAGACGGGCATCGCGCCGCCCCAAAGGCGCGGAATGCTCCGCATCTTGGGGGCCGAGCCCCAACATTGAGGGGCTAGGCCGGCGCCGGAGGAATTTCCGCCCCGCCAGCTGGCGGAAACGGCCTTTGTTGCCCCGCCAGCTGGCGCAGAAATTACATCTCGGGCGGCGCATGCGCGGGATCGTCAGCGGCCGCTGACAGTTTCCCACGCATGCGCAGTGGAGGGAGTCTCTTCTGCCTCCGTCATGGTGGTGACCCCCCCAGGACCCCGGAGCCCACCCACGCTGCCTTGTCCCGCCGTTCAAAAGGTGGTTTAATCCACGCCGGCGGGACAGGCAATTTATCGGCGGGACTTCGGCACATCCGGGCCTGACAAACCAGCGGGGGGGCCCGCCAACCGGTGCGGCCCGATTCCCGCCCCCGCCGAATATCCGGTACCGGAGACATCGGCAACCGGCGGGGGCGGGATTCACGGCAGCCCCCGGCGATTCTCCAACCCGGCGGGGGGTCGGAGAATGACGCCCATGGGATGGTCCCGATCAGTCCTACTGCTGACTGGCGAGTGCTCCATTTCAGCCGACCGATGTCTGTCATCTTGCAGGAGCACACAAAATGATCAATCACAATTGAAACGAAGGTCGAGGAAAGCTTGTCTTGTTGTGCTCCACAAACAGTGCTTGTCACTTGGAGTAAATTAACACCAGCCGCACCCCCAAAAGTTAAGATGTTGAGCTGTTGAGCCAGGCTGCTCAAGTTCTGGACAGTTTGATCAAGAGCAGGAGAAAAAATGTGTACCAATGTCCTTCAGTCCTTAATTCCTCAAATACAGATGTGGAAGAAAATTCCATCCCAGCCTTGTTGTTGCCATCTTCCTGCGATATATTGCAATGAGAGCAGGCAGCCATTATTGAACAAATTCCATTTCCATCTTGATGCACGATCAATTACACAAAGATGAGAGTAGGATGTAATCGAGGCTTTATTACACTGAGATGTGTGGCCTCCTACAGCAGCTGGCGAAATGGCTGCTGTACTGGGAGCACACATATTTATACTCCGCCTATTGGGCGGAACCACAGGCAGGGATCTACCCACGTCCCTGTAGTACAGGGGCCTTACCGTAAAGCACCTATATCAACATCCTATATATACAATATGTACAGCAGTGGTGACTACCACACATCTCCCAACAAATAGGAAAATATAACAAAACGCTCAATTATTACAATATACTAACAACTGGTAGCAAGTAACTTTATTGTCTTCCCTCCCCAGCATGAACTTCAGGCCTCTGGCCATCTGGATGCTGGTGGTAACAAGGTCTAAAGGCTCAGGAGCATGATAGGCCTCAGAAGCCCTGTCGGTTGGGGGAATGGGAGGAGGTGGGAAGGCAGGCCTTCTCAGGGAGGTAACGGTACCCAGGCTAAGTTCATATATAATCATAGATTCACAGCATCTTCCAGCACAGGAGCAGGCCTTTGTGGCCAGCCTACTTATGTGACCCTTTGAAAGTGCTCTCCAAGTAGTTCCACTCCCCCACACTTTGACCTTATCTCTATAAATTAAGTGATCTCAGCACGGCATTCGAGTCCCAGCCCCCGATCTCTTGCTGCACAGAGATGTGACGGGGATTTTTCGTGCTTCTGAAACTCCAGCATATTTCAGATACGCTGTGCCTTCTTGACACCGAGTATGAGGGTGAGAGGAAGGGAGCGCAAAATTGTCCTTTTAATGAGTCTTCAAAGGAGGAGAGGGCAGGATCAAATTAACATCAAAGTATAAAGGAAAGAAAATGGCCGAACCTCAATGACTTCATTGTATTTCTCTCACAAGATAAAGAGCAGAATATTGCAGAGTGGCTTGATTTTATCTTTGCTGAACTTTGTTTCATAATGGGGTTTGCTTTTCAATTTAGTGCATTTCTCATCGGAAATGAAATGAAATGAAAATGAAAATGAAATGAAAATCGCTTATTGTCACAAGTAGGCTTCAAATGAAGTTACTGTGAAAAGCCCCGAGTCGCCACATTCCGGCGCCTGTTCGGGGAGGCTGGTACGGGAATTGAACCCGCGCTGCTGGCCTGCCTTGGTCTGCTTTCAAAGCCAGCTATTTAGCCCTGTGCTAAACCAGGAAATGCTTGAAAAGAAATGTGTTTGGGGTCCACGGGAAACGGTCTCATCTGGCAACCAGGTTTAAACGGTCACCTGAAGCTCCACGAACGATGAGGCCGCCTTAATTGAGGAAAGCCTGTGTGAGAGCGTCAAGTGCTCAGAGGAAATGAATGAGCAATAAGCTCACAAAATGGTTCGGCGGCTTTCCATTACCATCTTTCCCGCTGCCTGACAAATTCAGGAAATGAAACATCGGCACGCATCCCATTTACGGGATAATTATTCTGACTCGGAGTACTTGGATTGTTCATTGTTGCGATGATCTGCTAATCATTGAAAATTGCAAAACATTGTAAGGTGACATGATAAACAAGAGTGGAATTCTGACCAAGCACAAAGTGTGCCTGTTTTTGTCCGTATGTTTGAAATTACAAAACAGCTTTATTGGTTGTTATGTAGGGATAAAGATAAAAAGCAAGTCACAGAGTATAATATTGCAGCAGGGGGGAGACGCAGTGAAGTATTGGTTCAGTTAGTGTTGGTTTACCTTAGTTCGGAGCTTGTAAAAAGACATGACCTGCATTCATTTTCCAACCTTCACAACGTCAGTGAATTAAGCACTTTTGAATCATGGGTTTTGTTGTAATGTTGAAAACATTGGGCTCTGACAAATATCCCGGCAATAGTATTGTTGACTTGTGCTCCAGAACTTGCCGCACCCCTGGCCAAGCTGTTCCAGTACAGCTACAGCACTGGCATTTCCCAGTCAATGTGGAAAATTGCCTAGGTGTGTTCTGTACACAAGACTCAGGACAAATGGAACCCAGCCAATTACTGCCCTATCAGTCTACTCTCCAGCATCAACAAAGTGATGGAAGGGGTCATCAGCAGGGATATCAAGCGGCACTTACACAGCAATAACCTACTCATGAACACAGTACGAAGTCTTACAACACCAGGTTAAAGTCCAACAGGTTTGTTTCGATGTCACTAGCTTTCGGAGCGCTGCTCCTTCCTCAGGTGAATGAAGAGGTCTGTTCCAGAAACACATATATAGACAAATTCAAAGATGCCAAACAATGCTAGGAATGCGAGCATTAGCAGGTGATTAAATCTTTGCAGATCCAGAGATGGGGTAACCCCAGGTTAAAGAGGTGTGAATTGTCTCAAGCCAGGGCAGTTGGTAGGATTTCGCAGGCCAGATGGTGGGGGATGAATGTAATGTGACATGAATCCCAGGTCCTGCTTGAGGCCGCACTCATGTGTGCAGAACTTGGCTATAAGTTTCTGCTCGGCGATTCTGCGTTGTCGCGGGTCCTGAAGGCCGCCTTGGAGAACGCTTACCCCGCGATCAGAGGCTGAATGCCCTTGACTGCTGAAGTGTTCCCCGACTGGAGGGGAACATTCCTGCCTGGTGATTGTTGCGCGATGTCCGTTCATTCGTTGTTGCAGCGTCTGCATGGTCTCGCCAATGTACCACGCTTCGGGACATCCTTTCCTGCAGCGTATGAGTTAGACAACGTTGGCCGAGTCGCACGAGTATGTACCGCGTACCTGGTGGGTGGTGTTCTCACGTGTAATAGTGGTATCCATGTCGATGATCTGGCACGTCTTGCAGAGATTACCATGACAGGGTTGTGTGGTGTCGTGGTCACTGTTCTGAAGACTGGGTAGTTTGCTGCAAACAATGGTTCGTTTGAGATTGCGCGGTTGTTTGAAGGCAAGTAGTGGGGGTGTGGGGATGACCTTGGCAAGATGTTCATCGTCATCAATGACGTGTTGAAGGCTGTGAAGAAGATGACGTAGTTTCTCCGCTCCGGGGAAGTACTGGACGACGAAGGGTATTCTGTCGGTTGTGTCCCATATTTGTCTTCTGAGGAGGTCGGTCCGGTTTTTCGCTGTGGCGCGTTGGAACTGTCGATCGATGAGTCGAGTGCCATATCCCATTCGTACGAGGGCATCTTTCAACGTCTGCAGATGTCTGTTACGCTCCTCCTCGTCTGAGCAGATCCTGTGTATAGGAGCGCTTGTCCATAGGGGATGGCTTCTTTAATGTGTTTAGGGTGGAAGCTGGAGAAGTGGAGCATCATGAGATTATCCGTGGGTTTGCGGTAAAGCGAAGTGCTGAGGTGACCGTCCTTGATGGAGACGAGTGTGTCCAAGAATGCAACTGATTTGGGAGAGTAGTCCATGGTGAGTCTGATGGTTGGATGGAACTTATTAATGTCATTGTGTAGTCGTTTCAGTGATTCTTCGCCGTGGGTCCAAAGGAAAAAAATGTCATCGATGTATCTGGTGTATAACATCGGTTGAAGGTCCTGTGCGGTGAGTAGGTCCTGTTCAAACTTGTGCATGAAGATGTTGGCGTATTGGGGTGCGAATTTGGTCCCCATGGCTGTTCCGTGCGTCTGAATGAAGAACTTGTTGTCGAAGGTGAAGACGTTGTGATCCAGAATGAAGCGGATGAGTTGCAGAATTGCGTCTGGAGATTGGCAGTTGTCGGTGTTGAGTACTGAGGCTGTTGCAGCAATGCCGTCGTCATGGGGGATGCTGGTGTAGAGTGCCGAGACGTCCATTGTGACGAGGAATGTTCCTGGTTCAACTGGTCCATGGGTGCTGAGTTTCTGTAGGAAGTCCGTCGTGTCGCGACAGAAGCTGGGTGTACCTTGTACGATGGGTTTCAAGATGCCCTCGATGTAGCCAGAGAGGTTCTCACACAGGGTCCCATTGCCTGAAACGATTGGGCGGCCTGGTGTGTTGGCCTTATGTATTTTTGGGAGGCAGTAGAGATCTCCAATGCGGGGAGTACGTGGGATGAGAGCACGTAGGGTGCTCTGAAGATCTGGATCCAAGGTCTTGATCAGTCTGTTAAGTTGGCGGATGTGTTCCTTGGTCGGATCTGCGGGTAACTGTCTGTAGTGTTCTTTTGGTTGTTCAGTTGTCGGTATACTTCTTTGCAGTAGTCCGTTCTGTTCAGTACGACAGTGGCTCCCCCTTTGTCTGCTGGTTTGATGACGATGCTGTGGTTGGTCTTGAGAGCGCGGATGGCATTGCGTTGTGCTTGGGTGTCGTTCGGGGTTGTCTTGTGAATGCGACTGATGAATCTGGCATTGACGCGACTCCTGACGGCTTGAGCATACATGTCGAGTCTAAGGCAGCGGCCTTCCGGAGGGGTCCAATTCGACTCTTTCCTCTTCGGTTGCCGCACCGCAGATCTCTCGGTCTGCTGTTCCGGATCATTGGTAGTCTGCTTGGGTTCGCTGTTGGCCTCTTGGGGTCTGTGGAAGAATTCCCGGAGCCTCATTCGCCTGATGAATTCCTCCGTGTCTGCCGCGAGACTGATGGGGTCCATTTTGGTGGTGGTGCAGAAATTAAGCCCTCTGCTGAGGACTTCGATTTCGTCTGGTTGAAGGGTGTAGTCTGACAAGTTGACAATAGATTTCCCTGTATTGTTTTCTACTGTGACACCGGGGGTGGCTTGGTTGCTGCAGGTGGTGATGCCAAGTTTCTCAAGCTTTCTGATCTTGGTATGCATGTAGGTGGCATAGTATTGTTGTCTCATCTGTTTGGCGGTGTTCCGCAGCTGGTCTGCTGCATCCTGAGCGCAAGTTGAGAATATGGCCTCTATCTTGGTTTCCAGGTTGCGTCGTCTGCTGTAGAGCTGGCGGACGAGGTGGTTGAGGAGTGTGAGAGAGGTGCGACGGCAGAGTCTCTCAGCGAAGTCTGTGTTGTAGGTCGACTTGAGTGGGTTTGTGATCTGTAGCCCTTTCGGGATCTTGTCTGCTTTCTTGCATCTTTGTAGAAACTTAATGTCAGTGTCTATATGCGCGATCTTCCTGGAGATCCAATCCACTTTGAGCCGGCAGTTTGCGGTGTCGATGGTAGCCATGATGTGGAGTTGCCGGCGTTGGACTGGGGTGAGCACAGGACGAAGTCTTACAACACCAGGTTAAAGTCCAACAGGTTTGTTTCGATGTCACTAGCTTTCGGAGCGCTGCTCCTTCCTCAGGTGAATGAAGAGGTCTGTTACAGAAACACATATATAGACAAATTCAAAGATGCCAAACAATGCTCGGAATGCGAGCATTAGCAGGTGATTAAATCTTTGCAGATCCAGAGATGGGGTAACCCCAGGTTAAAGAGGTGTGAATTGTCTCAAGCCAGGACAGTTGGTAGGATTTTGCAGGCCAGATGGTGGGGGATGAATGTAATGTGACATGAATCCCAGGTCCCGGTTGAGGCCGCACTCATGTGTGCGGAACTTGGCTATAAGTTTCTGCTCGGCGATTCTGCGTTGTCGCGGGTCCTGAAGGCCGCCTTGGAGAACGCTTACCCGGAGATCAGAGGCTGAATGCCCTTGACTGCTGAAGTGTTCCCCGACTGGAAGGGAACATTCCTGCCTGGTGATTGTTGCGCGATGTCCGTTCATTCGTTGTTGCAGCGTCTGCATGGTCTTGCCAATGTACCACGCTTCGGGACATCCTTTCCTGCAGCGTATGAGGTAGACAACGTTGGCCGAGTCGCACGAGTATGTACCGCGTACCTGGTGGGTGGTGTTCTCACGTGTAATAGTGGTATCCATGTCGATGATCTGGCACGTCTTGCAGAGATTACCATGACAGGGTTGTGTGGTGTCGTGGTCACTGTTCTGAAGACTGGGTAGTTTGCTGCAAACAATGGTTCGTTTGAGGTTGCGCGGTTGTTTGTAGGCAAGTAGTGGGGGTGTGGGGATGACCTTGGCAAGATGTTCATCGTCATCAATGACGTGTTGAAGGCTGTGAAGAAGATGACGTAGTTTCTCCGCTCCGGGGAAGTACTGGACGACGAAAGGTATTCTGTCGGTTGTGTCCCATATTTGTCTTCTGAGGAGGTCGGTCCGGTTTTTCGCTGTGGCGCGTTGGAACTGTCGATCGATGAGTCGAGTGCCATATCCCATTCGTACGAGGGCATCTTTCAACGTCTGTAGATGTCTGTTATGCTCCTCCTCGTCTGAGCAGATCCTGTGTATACGGAGCGCTTGTCCATAGGGGATGGCTTCTTTAATGTGTTTAGGGTGGAAGCTGGAGAAGTGGAGCATCATGAGATTATCCGTGGGTTTGCGGTAAAGCGAAGTGCTGAGGTGACCGTCCTTGATGGAGACGAGTGTGTCCAAGAATGCAACTGATTTGGGAGAGTAGTCCATGGTGAGTCTGATGGTTGGATGGAACTTATTAATGTCATTGTGTAGTCGTTTCAGTGATTCTTCGCCGTGGGTCCAAAGGAAAAAAATGTCATCGATGTATCTGGTGTATAACATCGGTTGAAGGTCCTGTGCGGTGAGTAGGTCCTGTTCAAACTTGTGCATGAACGTTCAGTTTGGGTTCCACCAGGATCACTCAGCTCCTGACCTCATTATAGCCTTGGTTCGCACATGGGCAAAAGAGCTGAATGCCAGAGGTGAGGTGAGAGTGACTGCCCTTGACATCACGGCAGCATTTGACCGAGTATGGCATCAAGGAGCCCTAGCTAAACTGGAGTCAATGGGAATCAGGGGAAACCTCTCCACTGGTTGGAGTCATACTTGCACAAAGGAATACGGTTGTGGTGGTTGGAGGTCAATCATCTCAGCTCCAGGGTATCACTGCAGTCGTTCCTCAGGATAGTGTCCTAGGCCAAACCGTCTTCAGCTGCTTCATCAATGACCTCCCTTCTATCATAATGTCAGAAGTGGGGATGTTTTCGGATGACTGCACAATGTTCAGCACCATTCGCGACGCCTCAGATAATGATGCAGTCCATGTCCAAATGCAGCAATACCTGGACAATATCCAGGATTGGGCTGTCAAGTGGCAAGTTAGTGTGCCACACAAGTGGCAGGCAGTTACCATCTCCGACAAGAGAGGATCTAACCATCACCCCTTGACATTCAATAGCATCATTGAATCCCCCACAATCAACATCCTGGGGGTTACCATTTGATTGGATTTGTTTTATTGTTACGTGTACTGAGGTACAGTGAAAAGTATTGTTCTGCATACAGTCCAGACAGATTGATCAGAAACTGAACTCAACTAGCCATATTAATACTGTGGCTACTAGGGCAGGTCAAAGGCTAGGAATCCTACGGCGAGCAACTCACCAACTTGACCTATGTCGAAAACCTAAATATTGTTGCACATTCTGCGGTGGCCATTTTGAAATATTTGTCTAATTTTTTTTCAGATATTTTAAGAATAATGTATATTTTTTGCAAAAAAAAATATAAGTTGTTCTTGTGCAGGTAAAAACAGCAGCCAATTTGTACACTTAAGCAGTAAAAGATGTTTTTTTGCGATCTTTGGTTGAGGCAGTGAGGTTGAGTCAGGAATAACAGGGACCTGTTTAACAGATTGCCTTTGTGGACTGTGTGATAAAGTCAATAATTCTAGGCAATAGGAACTCTTCTAAGAAAAATGAGATAAGTCGCTTCAAAAATGGGAACTCGTATTCCAACCTGGCAAAAGGAGAAAAACCACGGTGACATGCGGTCACAAAAAGATTCACAAATTTAGTTTAATCACTTCTTTTTACTTCATTTAAAATCCCAGAAGAATTTCAGATCAACATATAACCATAGCGTAGACTTCATTGCACGAGTTCTGAAGTACAAAATGACTGACCTCATTTAATTTCTCCGTAAGCTACACTCTCTTCCCAGAAAGTTTTTATAGATCTTATCTACAGATATAAACAGAACCATTGCATGTTGTAACCATTTTTGATGGATGATCCTGCTTGAAGTGTTATGCTGCCTTTGCCCTTCACAAGATGATGAGGGAGGCCATTTCATCCATTTTTGGGCAGCAGGGTAGCACAGTGGTTAGCACTGTTGCTTCACAGGGCCAGGGTCCCGGGTTCAATTCCCGGCTTGGGTCACTATCTGTGTGGAGTCTGCACGTTCTCCCCGTGTCTGCGTGGGCTTCCCCCCCGGGTGCTCCGGTTTCCTCCCACAAGTCCCGAAAGACGTGCTTGTTAAGTGAATTGGACATTCTGAATTCTCCCTCAGTGTACCCGAACAGGCGCCGGAATGTGGTGACGAGGGGATTTTCGCAGTAACTTCATTGCAGTGTTAATGTAAGCCTGCTTGTGACAATAATAAAGATTATTATTATTATTATGGTCACCATTCAGCTAAAACTTTTACTTTGACCAATCACATCACCTACAAATTTTTGAAATGATCCCCGACATATTTCCTATTGTATTTCTGCCTTACATAAACACAGCAGTCATGTAAAGAGGATTCGGAACTCAATTAGGTGGGTTCTTTTATCTGAAGACATTAAATTATGTACAACAAATATTAAGGAGGCGAAGCTAACATCTTTGTTGCAGACAAAGGAGGTCTATGTTCCCTTTTACTCCCCTTTCGACAGACCGCAACAAGATGTACTTTTAAGGAGGAGTGTTTTAACCTTCTGAGTGCTGTATTTTTTTAAAAATGTGTTTTGATTGAACTTTTTGAGTTTAACAGTAGTCGCATCCAACAAAGGAGGAGGGGAAAAGAAAATAAGCCATTGGTATTGATGCAAACAGGTACAGCACATAAGAAAAGTTGACACAAACACAGGAACAAATAAAACCGGATGAGTTGAGGAAACAATCTCCAACATGTTCCCTCCATGAATACAAGATTGGTCTGTACCAAGCACGATACAGTTGGCAACACTAGCACAGTGGTTAGCATTGTTGCTTCACAGCGCCAGGGACCCGGGTTCGATTCCCAGCTTGGGACGCTGTCTGTGCGGAGTCTGGGTTTCCTCCGGGTGCTCCGGTTTCTCCCCACAAGTCCCGAAAGACGTGCTTGTTAGGTGAATTGTACATTCTGAATTCTCCCTCCGCATACCTGAACAGGCGCCGGAGTGTGGCCGCTAGGAGATTTTCACAGTGACTTCACTGCAGTGTTAATGTAAGCCTACGTATGACACTGATAAAGATTATTATTATAACACAGAGTTGCATCATAACCATAGCTTTAAAACAGAAGTAACAGGAATAAAAAAAACCCAGAACACCAGAGTTCAGGGGGAATTACACAGACTCCCACAACACAATTTAACTCAAAACCCCCTTCCAGGCCCAGGACAGAGCAGACAGCCATCGTATAGCTTCAAGACAATAAGGAGAGGAGCAAGTACCACACATCCATGGAAATCCCAGACCTCAACCTCAATTCCAGGGTGTCCCATAGATAATTCAGAAAAGATTAAGGAGTAAAAAAGAAACAGAAAGTTAAATTTTTTTTTAGAGTATCCAATTATTTTCTTTTTCCAATTAACAAGCAATTTAGCCTGGCCAATCCACCCAACCTGCACATCTTTGGGTTGTGGGGGTGAAACCCATGCAGGCATGGGGAGGATGTGCAAACTCCACACGGACAGTGACCCAGTGTCGGGATTCGAACCCGGGTCCTCAGCGCCGTAGACTCAGTGCTAACCACTGCACCACATGCAGCCCCGAGAAACAGCCCCTAGCTGGAAAACCTCACCCAACGGGCCTCAGGTCCATAGGAAGAACAGGCCACCAGACCATTGGGCAACGATGCAGCCCCTCAGGGGCACCTGAATAGCCAAACGGTTCAAGGTCAAGAAACATATCAACAGATCCCATCTGGAAAGGAGCAACCCAGCCCCAGGGAGAAAGGAGTCTCTCATGGCATCCCCCCCGGAGAAACCTTTATTTTCACAATATCCGAAATGTAATCGCAATAATCACCTACTCCTCATTCAAACAGCCACAAAAACACTCGATAAGATGATTTGTAAGCATGCAGCATGTACTGGTATCTTAATAGTTTAAAAGTTACTATCACTATGGTTCTGCATGTAGGTTCACAGGTGCATTTTGAGAATTATCTCGTTGTTCACTGAAGACAATGGAGGTTGGTTGTTCCTGCTGATTAAACTCAGAAAAGCTTATTACTTGCAATAGTGGGCTCCTGGCTTTTCCACAGTTGAAGCTGCAGACGCGCTTCTCTAGTGAGGATATGTCTTCCAGGTAAAATTGATTAGCCCCATTTCTCTGCCTATTGTAGAATTTTGAGATAAGGGGCAAAATTCTCCGTTATGGGCGGAAAGTCCGCCGATCGGCGCAAAAAACGGCGCAAATCCCACTTGCGTCACGTCATAAAAATGGGCCGATAGTCTCCGGCCCGAAATGGGCTAGCAGCGACGTGACGGGATCCGCGCTTGCGCAATGGTTCACGCCGTGCAGCGTCATACGCGCTGCACGGCGTGACGGCTCATAAGGCCGCGCAGCTACCCCCAACCGACCGGAACACCCGACCGCAACACCCGACTGGATGGCTGGCCGTCGATCAGCCCCGAGGTTCGAGTCACGCGATGTGGAGGCGCTCCTGGACGCGGTGGAGCAGAGGAGGGACGCCCTGTATCCCGGGCACGGCCGCAGAGTTGCCCCACGCCACAGCCGGCGTCTGTGGAGGGAAGTGGCAGAGGCCGTCACCGCTGTGGCCCTGACACCACGGACAGGCACACAGTGCCTCAAGAAGGTGAACGACCTCGTCAGAGCAGGCAGGGTGAGCCTCACCATATCCCCCATATCCCCCCCTCCCCATATTCCCCCTCCCCATATCCCCCATATCCCCCCTCCCCCATATCCCCCCTCCCCATATCCCCCATATCCCCCCTCCCCCATATCCCCCATATCCCCCCTCCCCCATATCCCCCCTCCCCCATATCCCCCCTCCCCATATCCCCCATATCCCCCCTCCCCCATATCCCCCATATCCCCCCTCCCCCATATCCCCCATATCCCCCCCTCCCCCTTATCCCCCCTCCCCCATATCCCCGATATCCCCCCTCCCCCATATCCCCCATATCCCCCCTCCCCCATATCCCCCATATCCCCCATATCCCCCCTCCCCCATATCCCCCATATCCCCCCTCCCCCATATCCCCCCTCCCCCATATCCCCCATATCCCCCCTCCCCCATATCCCCCTCCCCCATATCCCCCATATCCCCCCCTCCCCATATCCCCCATATCCCCAAGTGAATCCAGCCCTAACCTTAACCTCTGCAATGCACGCGCAACCGATGGCGTGCATTCATATACCTGCCTAACACTGTTGCCTTTTAGCCCTGCCACAACCACCCCCCCCCCCCCCACAGGAGAAGCGCGCACACAACAATAGGGAGCATGTGAGGACTGGAGGAGGGCCCGCTGATGTACATGACCGTACACGAGGAAAGGGCCCTGGAACTGGCTGGCAGACCTGAGGACCGGGAGGTTGCTGATGCAGAGGTCGGGGGCCCACCAGCAAGTGAGCCACCGACAGTCCGTCCCCATATCCCCCCTCCCCTATATCCCCCTCCCCCGTATCACCTGATCACTGCCTGATGTCTAACCATGCATGCTTCATTGTGTATCGCAGGACCAAACGTCCAGGCACCCATCCGCGCAGATGCACACCGCCCGCAGGATGCCCCTCGGAGACCACAGGAGACGGAGAGACCTGCACCCTCCAGCATGCGACGCCCGCACGATGCCCCTCGGAGACCACGGGAGACAGGGAGACCCGGACCCTCCAGCATGCGACGCCCGCAGGATGCCCCTCGGAGACCACGGGAGACGGAGAGACCTGGAGCAACAGGGAGACGACACCCCCGTCACGTGCGGGAGCGACCACCCAGCGATGAGGGGGGCAGCCACAGGCCCCCGTCACATCCGAGCCAGGACACCACTACCCAGGACACCACTACCCAGGACACCACTATCCAGGACACCCCTACCCGGGACAGCACTACCCGGGACAGCACTACCCAGGACAGCACTACCCGGGACAGCACTACCCAGGACACCCCTACCCGGGAAGACGAAATACCGGACAGTGACTCAGAGTGGATGGGTGGAGACGAACCCCCACCCCAAAGTGACATGGAGTCAGAGTGGGACGAAGAGCACGACACACCGCCACTGCTGTCACCAACACCCTCCACCATCGCAGAAACACTCACCACGGTTGGGCACTTTAGTGATGAGGCGTCTGGTACACTCACTGGTGCGCACAACACAGCCGTCCCGGTACAGCAGGTGGAGGTAGGAGCAGCAGAGGGACCGGGCGGTCGGAGGGCAGCCCAGGCCAAGCGAACATCTGCCGCCCAGATGGATCCCGGGTTCCTGCAGTTACCACACCCACACATAGATCCGATGCAACCACCGACCCGGAGACGAGCGAAGAGGGTGACGGGTGGCTTGCGGCGGCTGCGGTCGCAGGTGGAGGAGTCCACCCGCGTCCAGGAGCTGGGAGTGGTCCCGGTCATGCGTGCCACCCAGGCTGACACCGCACGGGTGGCGTCCGCGGTGGAGGCAATGGGTGCGACGGTGTCAGACATGGGGAACGGTTTGCGAGGCCTGGGGCCTTCCATGCAGGCGGCGTCTGTGGCCCAGGAAATGGCTGCCCTCTCACAGGAGGCCATGAGCCAGTGTCAGCGCCAGATGGCAGAGGCGCTCAACGCCATAGCCCAGTCTCAGCAGGCCATGGCCCAGTCTCTGCAGGCCATGGCCCAGTCTCTGCAGGTCATGGCCCAGTCTCAGCAGGCCATGGCCCAGTCTCAGCAGGCCATCGTTGAGGGCATCGGCGCCAGTGGCCATGTGCGAGCCGGCGTCGCACTGTCACAGACAGAGTTTGACAACACCCTGGGCTCCATGGCTGCAAACCTGCAGACCCCTGTCGATACCAGCACGGGCCTCCAGGACTGGCAGCGCCAGATGTCGGGGGGGCGTCGGATGGCCAGTCCGTTCGCATCCCCCACCCATGTAGAGGCCTGAAGGCCATCGGGCACCCCGAGGGAGGAGGAGGTGGTGTGGTCCGTCCCGGCTCCCTCTGTAGGGGAGGTCCCGGTACACCGCGACACCTCGGACTCCCCCCCTTCCGTCCCAGGTGCATCGGGTGGGCAACGGGCAGGACAGGCTGGCAGCTCGCCATCCCAGTCGCCCGGGCCGCAGCCTGGCCCATCTAGGCCAGGACGCCCCAGGAAACGGCCGCCAAAGGGATCCAGTGTCAGAGGGAAGGAATCACAGGAGTCCACCTCCAGTTCTGCTGTACCGTCTGAGGAACCACGTAGACGTAGTCAAAGGGCCCGTAAGGCCAAACAATTAGACACTGAGTAAGTTGGCACGGGTGCAGGGCACAGATGAGTTTTAGGGGCTAGGGCACGTGCATGAACTCCTTTGGTTATTAAAGTCAATGTTACACCTACCGAAGCTGCCTTTGTGCTCTGTCCAAAGTGTGCGGGCGTGTCATGCACGTTGAGCGCAAGTGTGTGTGTGAGGGGTGGTCTTACCTCAGCCCCAGGTGAGTCTGCCCCCTTCCCCCTGGGCCGCCATCAACATCTCCCGGGCAGAGGACGGGACCGTGCGCTGCAGTGTCACAGCCGCATGCAGGGATGGTCCGGGTGGATGGTGGTACTGTGGCCATGGGTCAGACATAGTCCAACGATGTAGAGCCAGGAGCTCATCGCAGGGCGGGTTGTCATCATTCTCCATGGCCTGCGATAGACACGCGTCCACCCGCAACTGGGTGAGCCCGGCCCGTTGTGCCGCCGGTGGATCGGCAATAGGGGGGGGGGTTGGTGTGCATGCGGGTGGGGTGTGTGGGGTTGGGGAGGGGGGTGAGGGTGCTGGGTGGGTGGATGGGTGGGGGGTGTGGGTGGTCGGCTGTTGCCATGGTGTGCGGTCTGTGGCCATACTACCCGATTCCCACGCCCATCTAGTCAGTGAAGCGGGCGGCTATCAGTCTGTCCCGTGCCCGCTGGGCCAGCCAGTAACGGTGGACAGCCACCCGCCTGTGTCTACCCCGTCTGCCCTGACCATTGCCCCCATCCCCCTCATCTGGGGAGGACTGTGCCTCTTCCTGCTGCTCCTCCACCATGCCCTCCTCTGCCTGCGGCACATCGCCCCTCTGCTGGGCTATGTTGTGCAGGACGCAGCACACCACAATGATGCGGCCGACCCTATCTGACCGATACTGGAGGGCGCCCCCAGAGAGGTCCAGGCACCTGAAACGCATCTTCAGCACGCCAAAGCACCTCTCGATCACTCCCCTTGTCGCTACATGGGCATCATTGTAGCGGTTCTCCGCCTCATTGCGTGGCCTCCGTATAGGCGTCATCAGCCACGATCGCAATGTGTAGCCCCTGTCGCCCAGCAACCAGCCCCTCAGCCGGGGATGGCGTCCCTCGTACATGCCGGGGATGGATGACCGCGACAACATGAATGAGTCGTGTACACTGCCTGGGTGACGGGCGCAGACGTGCAGGATCATCATGCGGTGGTCGCAGACCACCTGTACGTTCATCGAATAGGTCCCCTTCCTATTAGTGAACACGGCCCTGTTATCTGCAGGTGGCCGCACGGCGACGTGCATCCCATCGATCGCGCCCTGGACCATGGGGAACCCGGCCACGGCAGAGAAGCCCACGGCCCGGGCATCTTGGCTGGCCCGGTCCACGGGGAAGCGGATGTAGCGGTGCGCCATGGCATAAAGGGCACCTGTCACTGCCCGGATGCACCGGTGCACCGATGTCTGCGATATGCCGGACAGGTCCCCACTCGGTGCCTGGAATGACCCCGTTGCATAAAAGTTCAGGGCCACCGTAACCTTGACGGACACGGGGAGAGGGTGTCCCCCGCCAGTGCCACGCGGTGACAGGTGTGCCAGCAGGTGGCAGATGTGTGCCACGATTTCCCGGCTCATCCGGAGTCTCCTCCTGCATTCCCGGTCCGTAAGGTCCTGGTATGACTGGCGGTGCCGGTACACACGGGGCGCCCTCGGGTGCCTCCGTTGCCGTGGGGCCGCGACGTCCTCCTCCCCCTCCTCGTCCTGTCGGTCAGGTGTCCCTCCAGCCTGGGCGGCTGCCGCCTGCCCCTCTGCGGCAGCCTGCGCCGCCTCTCTGGCACGCTCCTCCTCCTCATCCAGGGCAACATAGACATGAGCGGCTGCCACCACGGCGGCCAACATCGCTGGATGATCTGAAAACATGACGGCCTGGTGGGGGGGAGGGGAACGACGACATGTCATCATTGCCCATATCCCCTCCTCCCCCCAGCCAGGTGGCATGGACCGCATGGGTCCAACTGTTGGAGGCTGGCACCTGGCCAGGTGGACCAACTCATTTGCCCTCCCATCACCCTCCTCGGCACGGACCCCCTCCCCATCCTCCACCCCAGCACGGACCCCCCCCCCTCCAACCTCCACCCCAGCATGGACCCCCTCCAACCCCCAACCTCCACCCCAGCACGGACCCCCTCCTGGCACTCCCCCGGAGCCCAGCCTACTCTAACCACCCCCCCCCCGCCGCACACACACACACACAAGCCGAGACACACCTCTCCTCACGCAATCAGTCTGCGGCCGCGCCATTTCCTGCCCAGAGCCAACCCCCCAGGCCGTCACTCACCTCCTCGCTGGTCGGCGTGAGCCTGGAGCACCGGGTCACGCCGATGAAAAGGAGGTTTGATTCACGTCGACGTGAACGGTCATCACGTCGACGGGACTTCGGCCCATCCGGAAGGGAGAATATCGGCAGGCCGAAAATCGGCTGCCTTGCGCAGACCCGTGACATTCTCCGCGGCAGCGGCGCCATTAACGCCCCGCCGACTTTTCTCCCTTCGGAGACTTCGGCGGGGGCGGGGGCGGGGTTCACGGCGGCCAACGGCCATTCTCCGACCCGGCGGGGGGTCGGAGAATGACGCCCAAGGCCTTTTCTTTTGCTGGGCAAGATGGCTCCCCTCTCATTTCTGTATCCCTGACTGACCTTTCTGTGTTTCTGCTGTGGATCGACAAGTTATTTCATTTCACAAGCCAGCTTCAGTCATGTGGCCACAGTATTGATATTCTGATTGTCCAACAAATAGGGGGATGGCTAATCTAACAGAATGAAGGACATTTAATATAACATTAAGATTCCAGCTATAAACAGCCTTCAAAATGCCTTAATTTGCAATCCCAAATTCATGGGATCAAACCTCAATGCCAGCAGAGGACGGAGCATCAGAATGGGAACTGATCCCATTTTTTGTCCGCCTCTGTCGCATCGGGAACCCCGTTACCGGCGATGGGTGGTGGGGAGAATCCAGCCCCTGAAAGTGCTGTTCAAAACCATGAGGAATTTGGACAGAGTAGATGGACAGAAACTCTTCCCAGCACCATGACATTTGAGAAACAGAGTGTCATGATATGCAGGCACACACACACACACACAGACATAATGATATACAGACAAGCAGCTAATGGACACAGAGAACAGGACATGACCAATAAGCAGGCAGGACACTCAGGGGTGGGATCTGACTATAAAAGACACGAGGCACTCACACTCCGCCTCTTTCCACTGATGAACACCTAGAGAGTCAGTCAAGGGTGTTGTTACAATCTCACACCTCCACCACGTGGCTAAGAGATAGTCTGGTTCAGTCATACAGAGTAACCACACTTAAGTTAGCAGAGAGTTGAACTCACAGCGAACTGTGCTAACTGTGCTATTAGTTCAATAAACCTGATTGAACGAACTTCAATGTCTGGAGTATCTTTCTGATCTAAGCTGCATCCAGTTGCAGCCAGTGTTAGACCAGTGTCCCTAACACGACACAGAAGACATCAATTTAAGGTGACTCATGGGGTGGGGGGGTGCGGGCAGTGGCGTAGTGGTATTGTGGCAGTGATCCAGGGACCCAGGGTCATGTTCTGGAGACCTGGATTTGAATCCACTACATTTGAATTCACTAAAATATCTGGAATTGAAAGTCGAACGATGACCATGAAACCATTGTTGATTGCTGTACAGACCCATCTTGTTCACTCATGTCCTTTAGGGAAGGAAATCTGCCATCTTTATCTGGTCTCAGGTACACGTGACTCCAGACCCTACAGTAATGTGTTTAACTCTTAATTTCCCACAGGGATGGGCAATAAATGATGTCCCAGCCAGCGATGCCCACATCCCATGAACGAATAAAAAAAGAGACTGCTAAAAAAATAAACCAACGGCTTCATGAGGAAAAAACTGATTGTCTGCAGCGATTGGTGAGGTTTTGGAAGGCACGTAGAACATAGTGGAAGCGGATACAATCATGGCTTTCAAGACAGGATTGGATATGCTTCTAAAGAGAAAGGATTTCCAGGGCAATGGGGAACTGGAGGGGAGAAGTACTCAGTGGCTTTTTCTTGCAGAGACCCGGTACACACAGGCCAAATGGACTCCTCCTCGCCCCCCACCCCACCCATCTCACAAACAAAACTTGCAAACATTAATTTTGACCTTGGGAACGCCTGGTTCACGCTTTACCTCAATCAACCTCACTGCAACACAATCTGAAATTGCAAGTCCCAAAGCTGAGAATGAATCAATGATCGCAGATATTGAGACATGGTTGCATTCAGGGTATTTGTTCTATGGAGTGCAGAGGTAAATGGCTCCTGGCTTTGGGCACATGACGGCTCTCTGTAATGCGTCCCAGTGCTTTAACGATGTGTAAGCTGGCAACACTTAAGCTGAAGGCAATCGGTGTCGACGTGTGCATAACCTCTCCAGGGAAAGACATGGGCAAGAATTTGGATGCAGAGGCGGCCTCATTCCAACATGAAACTCAAAACGCCAAATTTACTGTAAAGCAGTTGGACGGGTTGATGATGGAATGTTGCTTCATTCCATGCAGTGTTTCAATGGCCGACTGAGAACGTGTATATTTAAGTGTAAGTGCACCTCGCACAATTAAAAACAGATGGAATGAGTTTCAGGACTTGAAAGCATTCCATTCCATTGGCCACTTAATGACGTCTGTACTACCACGGAGGTAATACTGCAGCAATTTATTAATGAAAGTGTACTTCCTCAGCAAATTATTAAATACCTATCTAAATACGAATGTCCGTGGCTCACTGGAGGAACCAATAATTTTAATTAATGCTTTTATACTTTATCCAATCTAAATACACAAGAGTTCAGGCTGTGTATAAATTTGCACAATAGCTCTTTTTGGAAGGAGGCAAGTTTTATATGTTTGTCACCTTGCCGAGAAAGGAATAACTTTTCCACTCGCAGTTCCTCGTGTCAGCATCAAGTGCTTCCAGGTGAGGTACAGAACGGGTTAGATGCTGGGGAATGTTGCCTCTGTATTGTCCCAGAACACTCTTGAGCAACTGTGCAACATTCTCATGTTGCAAATGAAGCCGCACAAGCTAGTGTGTCAGCTGTGACTCAGTTGGTGGCTTCTGACACACAGGATGGGCGGCACGGTAGCACAGTGGTTAGCACTGTTGCTGAAGTGTTGGGTACTCTGAGACACAGACGAACCAACACTGTTGCGAATGGTACAACGCAGTTTTATTTCATTTAACTATTGACATAGTAAACTCTGGTACTCAGCACATGGTGACTGTCTGAGTGGCTGGCAAATGAGGTCTGTGCCCTGAGCCGTCTCCTGATGGACTGCCCAGGAAGTGTCGTGTTCCTTGTATTGTACTGTTTATGCTCTTGTCTGTGATTGGCTGTCGTGTTGTGTGCGTTATTGGTCCGTTGATCTGTCCATCATTATGTATGTGTGTATGTGCTGTGATGTTCACCTAAATATCCCCCTTTTTTTACAAGATTATGTGCCTACGTGGTTATAAATAGAGATGTGTACTGAGTGCAGCTAAATGTGTGTGTGTGTAATATTTACAGCATGTACATGGGGCTTAACTATATACAAGGGGCGATGTCGGGTGTGACATAATAACGAGGATGTACCATAACAAAGAACGGGGAAATGTGGAACGATAAAACAAATTCCTGTAACGATAAGAACATAAACATGTTAATACAGTGGTTGCATGAGTTCAACGTGTAAACAGTCTCATAAGTCCAGTCTAGTAGGTGGGCGACGAATTTGGGTTGACCGCCAGGGCGGCACACCATTCATCACCCGAATTGATCGTGTTGACTCGGTTCCCATCAATGACCGCAACACAGAAGGGGTCTCGGTCATCTGTGTCACCGGTCTGGATGTCATCTGGGCCCGATTCGTAATGGGGAGGCTGAATGGTCCGCACGTCCCTGCGAGATTGTCGGAGATGTGGAAGATCGACAGGTTGATCTGCTCGACAGTAAGCAGCGTAGTGGCCCACCTTGCCACAGCGTAGGCATTGTCGGGTTCTTGCGGGACATTGCCCTTTTAAATGTGCAGCTCCACAGTTGCCGCACGTCGTGATGTCATGGCGTTCGTTGCGCCACTGCGCATGTGCAGTTCGGTCTTGCGTCGAGTGCGCCTGCGCATCACGTCCCTCAGTGTTGCCGTAGGTTTTGGCGCGCACAAGCGCGGGAGGCCTCGAAAAGCGCGCGAAACGGCTGCCCTCGTCCGGGCCGCGGGCCGGGAGGAACTCAATCGTCTGGACCCGTTCGGCCTCGTGGGGCACCTGGCTCGCCGATCCGGTCGCGTAGGACCCCCTCCGCGCCGATTCGGTCGCCTGAAATTGGGCATAGCGGCTAGTCGCATTTTCGTGCAGGACACAGGCGTCGATTGCAGAGGCGAAGGTGAGGCCTTTTATTTTTAAAAGCTGCTGGCGTAGGGTGCCCGAGGCGATCCCAAAAATGATCTGGTCCGGAATCATGGAGTCTGAGGTGGTGTCGTAACCGCAGGACTGCGCGAGAATGCGGAGATGGGTAAGGAATGACTGAAAGAGCTCATCCTTACCCTGCAGGCGCTGCTGGAAGACATATCTCTCGAAGCTTTTGTTGACCTCGACGTTGAAGTGTTGGTCGAGCTTGAAGAGGACGTCTTGTATTTAGATTTGTCCTCGCCTTCCGCGAACACCAGGGAGTTGTAGACATGGATGGCGTGCTGACCTGCGGTGGTGAGGAGGATGGCGATCTTCCTGGTGTCCGAGGCGCTCTCTTTGTCGTTGGCTTCCAGAAAGAGTTCGAAACGCTGTTTGAACAATGTCCAATTTACGCCAAGGTTCCCAGCGACTTGCAATGACTGCGGTGTGTTGACGGTGTCCATGGCGCAGGATGGCAGATTTGTGGGTAGGTATTAATTCACTTCTGGTACCATGAAGTGTTGGGTACTCTGAGACACAGACGAACCAACACGGTTGTGAATGGTACAACGCAGTTTTATTTCATTTAACTATTGACATAGTAAACTCTGGTACTCAGCACATGGTGACTGTCTGAGTGGCTGGCAAATGAGGTCTGTGCCCTGAGCCGTCTCCTGATGGACTGCCCAGGAAGTGTCGTGTTCCTTGTATTGTACTGTTTATGCTCTTGTCTGTGATTGGCTGTCGTGTTGTGTGTGCTAATTGGTCCGTTGATCTGTCCATCATTATGTATGTGTGTATGTGCTGTGATGTTCACTTGAATATCATGACAGTTGCTTCACAGCTCCAGCGTCCCAGGTTCAATTCCCGGCTTGAGTCACTGTCTGTGTGGAGTCTGCACGTTCTCCCCATTACTGCGTGGGGTTTCTCCGGGTGCTCTGGTTTCCTTCCACAGTCCAAAGATGTGCAGGTTAGGTGGATTGGCCCTTAGTGTCCAAAAAGGTTAGGTGGGGTTACAGGGTTACGTCGATAGGGTGGAGGTGAGAACATGGGTAGGGTGCTCTTTCCAAAGGCCGGTGCAGACTTAATGGGCCAAATGGCCTCCTCTGCACTGTATAATTCTATGATAAATTCAAATTTTATGATCTATGAAAGATGGTAGGGTCTAGATCCAAAACCATAGATGTCAGTATATAACCTGGGAGACTGATTCAGTGAGGTGCTTCAAGAGGTGCTGGTTTTTGGTTGAAAAGTTAAATTGTGGCCCATGAAAGATGAAGAGGTTAAGGAACCTAATGGTTGAGTGATTTATGAAATGTTACTGATGTTTTCAAATGTATTGTGTATCAATTGACATATATTAAAATCTAGCAGTTTCAGCTGCTGCATTTGACTCATATACAATCTGGAATGCGGCCAATCCATGGTTGTGTTTTGCTTTTAGTGAGAATGCTTTGCAACTTGAAAGAAGTTTTGAATAAATATTGAGGAAAGCAAAGCTTATTGTTGGTGTCTGGAGTCGGCAGCATATGTTTAATGTGAACCCTGTGACAGCCAGTACATTTCGCTCCGAACACGACTGACGCAAGCCTCTCTTCAGCATGACGCAGAGAATGGTTTCTCATCATGGAACTGCATCTTGGGTTTCGAGACCTGGCAGCACGGGATAATCGCTCTGCCTCCCCACTTCTCCGGCGTCAGGGCCACGATTGGGGTTGGGGACAGGGACAGGAGTGTTGGTGATTGTGGGAACTCTACAGGCAGATGTGACTTGGCCAAGAGTCTTCTACATCTGGCCAACTGGCCGCCGTTCAACTGATGCATTCCACCCTCAGCAACACACAACAGCTTGAACTTTTAAAAATAATTCAGGCTCTACCTACTTCAGCAAAAGCTATTGCAACAGTGGGCAGAAGAGTTCGCATACAACAGTAGTAACTTATTTTTTTTGCATGGTGCATCTGGCAGACAAATTATTAGAACATAGAACATAGAAAAATACAGCACAGAACAGGCCCTTCGGCCCACGATGTTGTGCCGAACCTTTGTCCTAGATTAATCATAGATTATCATTGAATTTACAGTGCAGAAGGAGGCCATTCGGCCCTTTGAGTCTGCACCGGCTCTTGGAAAGAGCACCCTACCCAAACTCAACACTTCCACCCAACACTAAGGGCAATTTGGACATTAAGGGCAATTTATCATTGGCCAATTCACCTAACCCGCACATCTTTGGACTGTGGGAGGAAACCGGAGCACCCGGTGGAAACCCACGCAGACACGGGGAGGACGTGCAGACTCCGCACAGACAGCGACCCAAGCCGGAATCGAACCTGGGACCCTGGAGCTGCGAAGCAATTGTGCTATCCACAATGCTACCGTGCTGCCCTTGAGAACAAATAAATCTACACTATCATTTTACTGTAATCCACGTACCTATCCAATAGCTGCTTGAAGGTCCCTAATGTTTCCGACTCAACTACTTCCACAGGCAGTGCATTCCATGCCCCCACTACTCTCTGGGTAAAGAACCTACCTCTGATATCCCTCCTATATCTTCCACCTTTCACCTTAAATTTATGTCCCCTTGTAATGGTTTGTTCCACCCGGGGAAAAAGTCTCTGACTGTCTACTCTATCTATTCCCCTGATCATCTTATAAACCTCTATCAAGTCGCCCCTCATCCTTCTCCGTTCTAATGAGAAAAGGCCTAGCACCCTCAACCTTGCCTCGTAAGACCTACTCTCCATTCCAGGCAACATCCTGGTAAATCTTCTTTGCACCTTTTCCAAAGCTTCCACATCCTTCCTAAAATGAGGTGACCAGAACTGTACACAGTACTCCAAATGTGGCCTTACCAAAGTTTTGTACAGCTGTATCATCACCTCATGGCTCTTAAATTCAATCCCTCTGTTAATGAACGTGAGCACACCATAGGCCTTCTTCACAGCTCTATCCACTTGAGTGGCAACTTTCAAAGATGTATGAACATAGACCCCAAGACCTCTCTGCTCCTCCACATTGCCAAGAACTCTACCGTTAACCCTGTATTCCGCATTCATATTTGTCCTTCCAAAATGGACAACCTCACACTTTTCAGGGTTAAACTCCATCTGCCACTTCTCAACCCAGCTCTGCATCCTATCTATGTCTCTTTGCAGCCGACAACAGCCCTCCTTACTATCCACAACTCCACCAATCTTCGTATCGTCTGCAAATTTACTGACCCACCCTTCAACTCCCTCATCCAAGTATTTATGAAAATCACAAACAGCAGAGGACCCAGAACTGATCCCTGCGGTACGCCACTGGTAACTGGGATCCAGGCTGAATATTTGCCATCCACCACCACTCTCTGACTTCTATCGGTTAGCCAGTTCGTTATCCAACTGGCCAAATTTCCCACTATCCCATGCCTCCTTACTTTCTGCATAAGCCTACCATGGGGAACTTTATCAAATGCCTTACTAAAATCCATGTACACTACATCCACTGCTTTACCTTCATCCACATGCTTGGTCACCTCCTCAAAGAATTCAATAAGATTTGTAAGGCAAGACCTACCCCTCACAAATCCGTGCTGACTATCCCTAATCAAGCAGTGTCTTTCCAGATGCTCAGGAATCCTATCCTTCAGTACCCTTTCCATTACTTTGCCTACCACTGAAGTAAGACTAACTGGCCTGTAATTCCCAGGGTTATCCCTAGTCCCTTTTTTGAACAGGGGCACGACATTCGCCACTCTCCAATCCCCTGGTACCATCCCTGTTGACAGTGAGGACGAAAAGATCATTGCCAACGGCTCTGCAATTTCATCTTTTGCTTCCCATAGAATCCTTGGATATATCCCGTCAGGCCCGGGGGACTTGTCTATCCTCAAGTTTTTCAAAATGCCCAACACATCTTCCTTCCTAACAAGTATTTCCTCGAGCTTACCAATCTGTTTCACACTGTCCTCTCCAACAATATCGCCCCTCTCATTTGTAAATACAGAAGAAAAGTACTCGTTCAAGACCTCTCCTATCTCTTCAGACTCAATACACAATCTCCCGCTACTGTCCTTGATCGGACCTACCCTCGCTCTAGTCATTCTCATATTTCTCACATATGTGTAAAAGACCTTGGGGTTTTCCTTGATCCTACCCACCAAAGATTGTTCATGCCCTCTCTTAGCTCTCCTAATCCCTTTCTTCAGTTCCCTCCTGGCTATCTTGTATCCCTCCAATGCCCTGTCTGAACCTTGTTTCCTCAGCCTTACATAAGTCACCTTTTTCCTCTTAACAAGACATTCAACCTCTCTTGTCAACCATGGTTCCCTCACTCGACCATCTCTTCCCTGCCTGACAGGGACATACATATCAAGGACACTTAGCACCTGTTCCTTGAACAAGTTCCACATTTCACTTGTGTCCTTCCCTGCCAGCCTATGTTCCCAACTTATGCACTTCAATTCTTGTCTGACAACATCGTATTTACCCTTCCCCCAATTGTAAACCTTGCCCTGTTGCACGTACCTATCCCTCTCCATTACTAAAGTGAAAGTCACAGAATTGTGGTCACTATCTCCAAAATGCTCCCCCACTAACAAATCTATCACTTGCCCTGGCTCATTACCCAGTACTAAATCCAATATTGCCCCTCCTCTGGTCGGACAATCTACATACTGTGTTAGAAAAGCTTCCTGGACACACTGCACAAACACCACCCCATCCAAACTATTTGATCTAAAGAGTTTCCACTCAATATTTGGGAAGTTAAAGTCGCCCATGACTACTACCCTCTGGCTTCTGCACCTTTCCAAAATCTGTTTCCCAATCTGTTCCTCCACATCTCTGCTACTATTGGGGGGTCTATAGAAAACTCCTAACAAGGTGACTGCTCCTTTCCTATTTCTGACTTCAACCCATACTACCTCAATAGGGTGATACTCCTCGAACTGCCTTTCTGCAGCTGTTATACTATCTCTAATTAATAATGCCAACCCCCCACCTCTTTTACCACCCTCCCTAATCTTATTGAAACATCTATAACCAGGGACCTCCAACAACCATTTCTGCCCCTCTTCTATCCAAGTTTCCGTGATGGCCACCACATCGTAGTCCCAAGTACCGATCCATGCCTTAAGTTCACCCACCTTATTCCTGATGCTTCTTGCGTTGAAGTATACACACTTCAACCCATCTCCGTGCCTGCAAGTACTCTCCTTTGTCAGTGTTCCCTTCCCCACTGCCTCATTACACGCTTTGGCGTCCTGAATATCGGCTACCTTAGTTGCTGGACTACAAATCCGGTTCCCATTCCCCTGCCAAATTAGTTTAAACCCTCCCGAAGAGTACTAGAAAACCTCCCTCCCAGGATATTGGTGCCCCTCTGGTTCAGTTGCAACCCGCCCTGCTAGTACAGGTCCCACCTTCCCCAGAATGCGCTCCAATTATCCAAATACCTGAAGCCCTCCCTCCTACACCATTCCTGCAGCCACGTGTTCAACTGCACTCTCTCCCTATTCCTAGCCTCGCTATCACGTGGCACCGGCAACAAACCAGAGATGACAACTCTGTCTGTCCTGGCTTTTAACTTCCAGCCTAACTCCTAAACTTGTTTATTACCTCCACACCCCTTTTCCTACCTATGTCGTTGGTACCAATGTGCACCACGACTTCTGGCTGCTCCCCCTCCCCCTTAAGGATCCTGAAGACACGATCCGAGACATCCCTGGCCCTGGCACCCGGGAGGCAACATACCTTCCGGGAGTCTCGCTCGCGACCACAGAATCTCCTATCTATTCCCCTAACCATTGAATCTCCTACAACTATTGCTTTTCTATTCTCCCCCCTTCCCTTCTGAGCCCCAGAGCCAGACTTAGTGCCAGAGACCTGGCATCTAGGGCCTTCCCCCGGTAGGTCATCCCCCCCAACAGCATCCAAAACGGTATACTTGTTTTGAAGGGGAACGGCCACGAGGGATCCCTGCACTTTCTGCCTGTTTGTTTTTTTCCCCCTGACTGTAACCCAGCTATTCTTGTCCTGTACCTTGGGTGTGGTTACCTCCTTGTAACTCTTCTCAATCACCCCCTCTGCCTCCCGGATGATCCGAAGTTCATCCAGCTTCAGCTCCAGTTCCCTAACACGGTCTTTGAGGAGCTGAAATTGTGTGCACTTCCCGCAGGTATAGTCAGTGGGGACACCGGTGGTATCCCTCAACACCCACATCCTACAGGAGGCGCATGTAACTGGCCTAGCCTCCATCCCCTCTTACCTGACAGAATATAGCTGCCCTGTGGACTAACTAGATCTCCGCCCTCCGACCCTGCTTCCAGTCAGCTGCACTTTCTGTAAACTCCTGGCTCTCTTCGCACTCTTTTCGGAAATGTAGGAAACAAAATGAAAGGAGCACCTTACTCCCTCCTCACCTAACTCCCTCGGTCACCAAACCCTCACTATCGCACTCAAATGCACCAAACTCAGCACTCCCTCGGTCACCAAACTCTCACTATCGCACTCAAATGCACCAAATTCAGCACTCCCTCGGTCACCAAACTCTCACTATCGCACTCAAATGCACCAAATTCAGCACTCAGTGCAAACAAAGTCTGCACTGTAGGGGATCACTTTTATACTGTGAATTTAGCCTCAGAAAACTGGCCTAATCCAATTAACTAATTAACAAGCTCCAGCTGCAAGTGCCTACAAGTAGAAGCCTGTTTAAAGCTTATTGAAAATTCACCTTCTTCTAAACCAAACAGCAACTTTTAAGTTACTTAACTAAATAAAAGAAAGACTAAACTTTAAATAAAAATGAAGCCTTATACTCCCTCGGTCACCAAACTCTCACTATCGCACTCAAATGCACCAAATTCAGCACTCAGTGCAAATTGATAGGACATCATAATAGACACAATATTATCAGCTTAGCCCTCAGGTGGCTGGTCAATGGAAAGTTGCCCAGTGTGAGTCCGTCTCCAGTCCACTGACTTTGTTCGAGCCTCGTTTTATTTATGTTTGTGAGATCTAAGCAATGAATTAATTTCAAAATGCAAAATACCACAACCACCAAATGACGCACCAACCCTTTTGTTTTCCTACTGTGTGGTTGATAGATGAATGTTGGCTCTACTCTTTTGCATACTGGCTCCTGAGGTGCACAGCATCCAGCCGAACAGGCAGATGAAGATTTGCATTAGTGGGTGCGATTCATCGGCCATGTCGCGCCTGACTTGGTGACGTAAAGAAGTCATTGAATTTGCGATACTTGAGACGTCTCGCGAGATTCATCTGAACCTTGCAAGATGGCACGATTTGGAACTTTGAACCTTGCTGGTCGAATACCGGATATATATATTTAAATAAGCCATGAAGCTCATGTAGATATGTCTGCGCTGGATTCTCCCTGCGCTCGGGAACCAACAACCTCTTCAGCGAGGCATCGACTGGTCATCGTTTAGTACTGTTCCATGTTGACTAGGTGTAATGACACCTAGGGGGGTCACAGGCCATTGGAGAACCTGGGTGGTTGGGGACAGGGCAGGTTGGCCCCACGGCACTTCCACTGGCACCTGGGCACCTTGACAGTGCCAGCCTGGCACCTTGGCATTACCACCATGGCACTGCCAATATGTCTGGGTGGCATTTCCAGGCTGGCAGGGGCACTGTCAGGGTGCATAGGTGGCACTCCCAAGGATCTGGGCCTGAGGATGTGAAACCCATGAAAGGGGGATGAGGGGGAGTATGAAGGGTGGGGAGGTGAAGGTTGGTATGAAGGGGACTCATGAAGGTTGGGGGGGGGGGGAGGAGTTTAAGGGTGGCGGTCCTGAAAGGGGAGCAGCCTGAAAGGTGGGTTGGGGAAGTCTGAAAAAGGGGTGCCCTCAGTGACCCCATAGTGGGGTGTCCTCACCTGGGGAGGTGTATGTCATGATATTCAGATAAACATCATGGTGCAATCACACATACACACTGATGGACAGATCAACGGACCAATCAACACACACGCAACATCACAGCCAATCACAAGCAAGAGCACACGCACTATAAAACGGGGAACACCACAGTTCCCGCTCATTCCAGCAGGAGACAGCTCAGGGCACAGAGCTCACAGCGTGCCACTCAGACATACACCATGTGCTGAGTGCCTCTCTAAGATAGTGTTAGGGCTAGGTCCACAAGTTAAAGGGTAAAGAACAAACCACAGTCATATGTTTACAGATGTTATTGATAGTAATAAAACAGAGTTGTACCATCTGCAACCGTGTTGGTTCGTCTGTATAGCAGAACACCCAACACGACATAGTACCAGGATTGGAACCCAGCAACTGTGAGACCTACCTGCACATCTTCAGAGATCCGCCATCCTGCGCCATGAACACCATCAGCCCGCCGCAGCCGCTCCAAATCGCTGGAAACCTCGGTGTCAACTGGAAGCTGTTTAAACAGCGCTTCCAGCTCTTCCTAGAAGCCACAGAGAGGGGCAATGCTTCGGACACCAGAAAAATAGCCCTCCTCCCCTCCACGGCGGGGCAACACGCCATCCACATCTACAACTCCCTGGTGTTCGCGGACGGTGAGGACAAGACGAAGTACAAGACGGTACTTCTTAAACTCGAGCAGTACTTCAGCAATGAGGTGAACGAGAGCTTCGAGAGGTACCTCTTCCAGCAGCACATGCAGGGTAAGGATGAGCCTTTTCAATCTTTCCTGACACACCTCCCTATCCTCGCGCAGTCCAGCGGTTATGAGGCCACCTCCGATTCAATGATTCGGGACCAGATAGTTTTTGGGGTCACCTCGGGCATCCTACGCCAGCAGCTCCTTAAGATTAAGAGCCTCACCTTAGCCACCGTCATCGAAGCCTGCGTCCTCCATGAAAACGCGACCAGCCGGTACTCCCAATTCCAGGCGGCCGAATCAGCACGGCAGGAGTCCTACGAGGCCGAGCGGGTACAGTCGATTGAGTTCCTCCCGGCCCGCGGCCCGGTCGAGGGTGGCCATTTTGCGTGCTTTCCGCGGCCTCCCGTCGATGCAGAGGGACGTGACGCGCAGGCGCGCTCTACGCAGGACCGAACTGCGCATGCGCGATGGCGCAACGAATGCCATAACGTCACGACGTGCGGCAACTGCGTATCCGGACATTTAAAGCGGCAATGTCCAGCAAAGAATCGACAATGCCTCTGCTGTGGCAAGATGGGCCACTACGCTGCCTGCTGTCGAGCAGCTCAGCCTGCCAATGCTCCCCAATTCCACCAGCCTCGCAGGGACGTGCGGGCCATTCAGCCTCCATACACCGAGTCATACCCTGACGATGTACAGACCGGTGATACCGACGACCGGGAAGCCTTCCGTGTTGCGGTCATTGACAGGAACTGGATGTCCCCAAGCAGGACCCACCAGCTGATGCCAGTGAACAGCGTTAATCCGGGTGATGAATGGTCTGCCACCCTAATGGTCAAGCGATCACCAATCACATTCCGTCTGGACACTGGTGCCTCCGCCAACCTTATAGCATGGTCAGCCTTCTACGCCTTGAAGGTCAGACCACCAATTCGGCCATCCCGCTGTCAGATGGTCGATTACAGCGGAAATGTTATCCCGGCCATGGGATCCTGCCAGCTCGAGGTTACACACAATACATACACAGCCACACTGTCCTTTGAGATAGTTGGATCATCGAAGGACTCCATGCTAGGCACACAGAACAAAGCCAGTAGATCACACCCTCAGTATGGGTGAATACCAGTGTGGATCTCACCCCCAAAAACAGAGGGAAGTACCCGGTCTAACCCACCTAAAATGACACTTAGGGCGCGATTCAACTAAGTGGGAACAAAGTCCCGTAGCGAGTGCGTTTAGCCGCGTGTTTCCCAGCACTCACTGTGCTGAGAAACACATGGCTATACAATGCCACGCGTGTAAAAAAGGGGCTTCAGCGAGGCTATGTACGGTCACAGATGTTTGAATTTCCTTTTATATTGGCTGCCAGTCTCTTCTCATACCCTCTCTTTGTTTCTCTGTCTTCCTTTTGTCTGAACCTTGGATATCATTTGTTCTCCACCTCGTTCAGCGGGTACACACTCTGTCTCCAGAAGGCACGTCCGACTTCCCGGATGCAGACTTTGGGCACAGCTCCACTCGCTCCTCGCCCACAACCAGGAGGCTTTCGAGGGCATGGGCACATTGCCCTACACTTACAGAATACGGCTCAAACCGGACGCCACCCCGGTCATTCACGCACCGCGTAGTGTCCCAGCACCACTCAAAGACCGCCTCAAGCAGCAGCTGCAGGATCTCCAGGACCAAGGAGTGCTTTCCCGGGTCACAGAGCCCACGCCATGGGTCAGCTCCATGGTGTGCGTTAAAAAGCCCTCTGGCGAACTCAGGATCCGCATCGACCCGAAAGACCTGAACAACAACATCATGAGGGAATACTACCCCATACCCAAACGGGAAGAGATCACGAGCGAAATGGCCCGGGCTAAAATTTTTACAAAGCTTGATGCCTCAAAGGGTTTTTGGCAGATTCAACTGGATCAGTCCAGCAGGAAGCTGTGCACCTTCAACACTCCCTTTGGCAGGTACTGCTACAACAGAATGCCGTTTGGCATCATCTCGGCATCCGAGGTATTTCATAGAATCATGGGACAGATGATGGAGGGCATCGAAGGGGTGCGCGTCTATGTTGACGATGTCATCATTTGGTCCACCACACCACAGGAGCACATCAGTCGTCTCCAGCGCGTCTTTGCGCGGATATGGGAACACGGCCTGCGCCTCAACCGGGTCAAGTGTTCTTTTGGCCAAACTGAGCTAAAGTTTCTGGGGGACCACATATCCCGGTCAGGAGTGCGTCCGGATGCAGACAAAGTGACAGCTATTACAGCCATGTCACAGCCGGCAGACAAGAAGGCAGTGCTACGCTTTCTCGGGATGGTCAACTTCCTGGGGAAGTTCATTCCCAATCTTGCCTCCCACACAACGGCTCTTCGCCACCTAGTGAAGAAGACCACTGAATTCCAGTGGCTGCTCGTGCACCAGAAGGAATGGGAGGAGCTCAAGATTAAGCTCACACAGCCCCGGTATTGGCGTTCTTCGACACCTCTCGAGATACAAAGATCTCGACTGATGCCAGCCAGTCCGGCATTGGGTCGGTACTCCTGCAACGAGACGACAGGATGGCCTTGTCACATCACTGGGTTGCTTACAACAAAGCCAGTAGATCACACCCTCAGTATGGGTGAATACCAGTGTGGATCTCACCCCCAAAAACAGAGGGAAGTACCCGGTCTAACCCACCTAAAATGACACTTAGGGCGCGATTCAACTAAGTGGGAACAAAGTCCCGTAGCGAGTGCGTTTAGCCGCGTGTTACCCAGCACTCACTGTGCTGAGAAACACATGGCTATACAATGCCACGCGTGTAAAAAAGGGGCTTCAGCGAGGCTATGTACGGTCACAGATGTTTGAATTTCCTTTTATATTGGCTGCCAGTCTCTTCTCATACCCTCTCTTTGTTTCTCTGTCTTCCTTTTGTCTGAACCTTGGATATCATTTGTTCTGATTAATTGCCATTGAGACACTTTTTCTGCTTCTTCCTAATCTCTATCTCCTTCCTAAACTCTGTCTCCTTTGTCATCCACGGAGGTCTGGTTTTGGTTGCCCTACCTTTCCCCTTTGAACACCCCTGAACTATCCCTGAACTATCTCTTTTTTAATGGTAGACCATTGTTTAGTAACAGTTTTACCTGCTGATCTTTGATCTAATATATCTGGGCCAGATCCACTCTTACCCCATTGAAGTTGGCTTTCCCTTTTGCTTCACAGCTCCAGGGTCCCAGGTTTGATTCTCAGTTTGGGTCACTGTCTGTGTGGAGTCTGTACGTTCTCCCCGTGTCTGCGTGGGTTTCCTCCGGGTGCCCTGGTTTCCTCCCACAAGTCCTGAAAGACATGCTGTTAGGTGAAGTGACAATAATTATTATTATTATAAAGATTATTATCTGTTTTATCCTCCTCCTCTGCCTATACTCACCTGCGCATACGACGGGGAGTAATCCGGAGATTATTACTTTTGATGTCCCTCTTTCTACCATTGGCAGCAATGTGGACCATGACCACTGGCTGTTCACCCCCCCACCCTAGGGGGCAAAGCAGTTATACGCAATGACACCCTTGACCCTCACTATTTTATTGTCTGCCCCTTATCACTCCATTTACAAAGAAACAAAAGACTCGCATTTATACAGTGTATTTCACAACCTCAGGAGGTCCCGACGTGCTATACAACCAGCAACACACTTATTGAAATGTTGTTACCTCTGGATTGTAGGAAGCACAGCTGCCAATTTACGCACAGCAAACTCCCTCAAACAGCAATGTGCACAGACAAGGTGGTAAAGAGTCACATGCTACACCAGTGTCTTGTCTGCAAATAAAGTGCACATTGCGCTAAAGTAGGGATAAAACATGATTTTTAAAAAAAATTTAGAGTGCCCAATTATTTTTTCCCAATTAATGGGTAAGTTAGCGTGCCCAATTCACCTACCCTGCACATCTTTGGGTTATGGAGGTGAGACCCAAGCAGACGCGTGGAGAATGTGTGAACTCCACACGGACAGTGACCCGGGGTCGAACCCGGGTCCTCGGCGCCGTAGGCAGCAGTGCTAACCACTGTGCCACCATAAAACATGAAATATAGAAGATACAGACGATATTAGTGTATGTGTGTGTGACAGACAGAGAATGCACAGTTGTATTCAGTAGTGCGAGTGTGTGAAAAAGAATGCACAGTGCCTGTAATTAATCTGACCTAATGTCTCGGAGAGTGCACACTCCTGCTGAGTAGTGAGAGTGCGTGAAAGAGAGCGCATAGGGATATGGCATTGAGTATGAAACAGTGCATGCATGTATAAAAGAGAGTGTGTGAAAAAGAGAGAGATAAAGAACATATGGAAAGAATATAAAACACGAGAGACTGTGGGGGAAAGAAGTCTGGTGCCAGAAAGTGAGATTGAGAAAGGTTAATTGAGAGATCAGAAGGCAGCATTACAGAAACAGATGAGAGAGTTCCTTTAGAAAATTGTCAATTATGCATTTTAAAATTCAAATCTCATTGAAGTTTTTAAGGGATATTTTTCCATATGTAGTGCAATAGTTTGTTTTGGTTGCCCGCGCTGCTCTTTTCATCAACAAAGTCTGACAGTTGTATCTCGAACCTTTGTTAATCTTGCGGAGGGGTCACAGAAGGACTCAGAGACAGGCTTTGGGCTGATGTGCTGAGATTGAACTGATTCCATTGTTTATCTTACAGAGCAGCGTGTGTTATTTGGGAAGTGAGTTATTTAGAGGCTGAGGGGACATTTACCAATCCGGCAGCTGGTTATGTCCTACCTGAAGAGGAATGTTACATTGTGCCCTGTCAAGATAGCCAGGAATCCCACGAAGAAGTTTTTCCTTGGTTCCCAGTTGTGTCTGTTTTACTGTCTCCTCTATTCTGTCTGCTTCTCTGATGCTCTACTCCTGCGGCTCATTCATTCATTAAATATTCCAGCAGTGAAACAGGCAATTTGATCAGCCAGGCTGGTATTATTTTCCACATGAGTCCATTAGTCATATGTCACCATCTCTTCTGTTCACTGCCCATTCCCCTCAATATTCCCGTTTTCCAAGCAGCTATCTGAACTCTTTGAGAACATGTTTATATACCCAGCTTTAACAATGATTGGTGGTGGAAAACTCTAAATTTAAATCATTCTCTATGCCAAATAAAATGTCTAACTTCTCCTTGAAGGGCAGCACGGTCGCACAGTAGTTAGCACAGTTGCTTCACAGCTCCAGGGTCCCAGGTTTGATTCCCCGCTGGGCCACTGTCTATGCGGAGTCTGCACGTTCTCCCCGTGTCTGTGTGGGTTTCCTCCGGGTGCTCCGGTTTCCTCCCACAGTCCAAAGATGTGCAGGTTAGGTGGATTGGCCATGATAAATTGCCCTTTGTGTCCAAAAACGTTTAGCTGGGTTTACTGTTTTAAAAAAAATTTTAGAATACCCAGTTATTTGTTTTTCCCAATTAAGGGGCAATTTAGCGTGGCCAATCCACCTAACCTGCCCATTTTGTAGGTTGTGGGGGTGAAACCCACGCAGACACGGGAGAATGTGCAAACTCCACATGGACAGTGACCCAGGGCCGGGATTCGAACTCGGGTCCTCAGCGTCGGAGTCCCAGTGCTAACCACTGCGCCACATGCCGCCCTGGGGTCACGGGGATAGGGTGGAGGTGTGGGCTTTTGTAGAGTGCTCTTTCCAAGAGCCGGTGCAGATACGATGGGCCGAATGGCCTCCTTCTGCACTGTAAATTCTATGATTAATCCATTTTGTGATTATAGTAAACCTGTACAATCCTATCCCCCTCGCGCTGAGAAGCTGGACTGATCAGTCACTATTTATTGGATAATTCTTCGTAAGTATTTTACTCTTTCACCTTTTCTCCCTCGCACTTTGGGATGTCCTGAGGTCATTATATAACTCCAATGTTTCTTTCGTGTTACGTGTTACAGAGCACATAGAGCACAGAAATGGATCCATGTTGGCATCATTGTTCCACAAGGCAGTTCCGATCCTTCCTGATTCAACTCTCATAATCTTCTATTTCTTTCCCACTCACACATTTCCCCTGCAAAGAATCTGTACTACTTGCCCCAACGACTCACCGTGCCGAAGTTTCCTGAAGTTCTTTGAACAGGATGCAAGATGTGGAGGGTGGGCTCCATTTCTTTTTACATCGTGCTGCTACTTCCAGTCAATGCTTTTCTCTAATCCCAGCCTTATTGTATAAAATCTTTGGTCTATGCTCTGTAGAAAAATTAGTTGGGATTTTGCTCTCCCGTTTGCATCGGGCGTGAATGGCGATGGGGGCCCAAAATCTCATGACAGGCCCAAAACATGTCATATGCTGGCGGGAAGTCCCCTGGTACCTCCTCTGGCATTGTCCAGGCATTGTCCCCTGGCATCGCCAGCATGGTTTTGTGGGACCAGCCCCTTTGATTTTCTTTTCCCAGAGTTCCTAACAGTATGACAGAGAACGATCAATGCCACTTTCCCCACCCACTGCGATTCATTAAAAACGGAAAATACCACCCACTGACTTTTTAAATTGCAGCAATCTCCTTCCTCACATGCCCCCTACTCAGATGAAATGCCTGTGTTTTAAAAGCATTTATGTTTTCATCCAAACAGTCTATTCAGAGCAACATTATCCAACTAATTATTTAATTAGCCCAAAGTATCCACCCTCACAATACATTATCTCCAGCCCTGAAATTCATCTCTTCAAATGCTTTGTTTTCTTTTTTCCTTTTTCTTTCTCTCCCTCTCATTCTTCTCTTTAATTTTCAAGTGCATGGCGATGCTACTAGTGTTGTTAAATTATTGAAATGAAATGAAAATCGCTTATTGTCACAAGTCAGCTTCGAATAAAGTTACTGTGAAAAGCCCCTAGTCGCCACATTCCGGCACCTGTTCGGGGAGGCTGGTACGGGATTTGAACCGTGCTGCTGGCCTGCCTTGGTCTGCTTTAAATGCCAGCTCTTTAGCTCTGTGCTAAACCAGCCCCTGTTGGACTGCTCATCCAGCATCCAGTGCCGGTTGGGTAGAGATTTCCTCCAATGAAATATTGGGACGACAGAAGCCAATGTTTTCGGTCCCCGCACCAACTAACTTCATCACAGTGTTAATGTGACACTAATGAAGGTACTTATTATTGTTGACTCCACTACCTAGTTACTGTCTCCCTCTCCCTGACAATTATCTTGGGCTAAACCAGTCTATTCACATTCCTGGTGTCACACCTAATCCCAAAATGGGGCGGAATGGTGGCACAGTGGTCAGCACTGCTGCTTCTCAGGGGCCCGAGTTCAATTCTGGCCTCAGGGACTGTCTGTGTGGAGTTTGCACGTTCTCTCCGTGCCTACGTGGGTTTCCTCCCGGTGCTCCGGTTTCCTCCCACAGTCCAAAGATGTGCAGGTTAGGTGGATTGGCCATGATAAATTGTCCCTTTGTGTCTAAGGATGTGCAGGTTGGGTGGGGTTACAGGGTTAGGGTAGGGGAGTGGGACGAGGTAGGCTGCTCTTTCAGAGGGTTGGTGCAGATCTGATGGGCTGAGTGGCCTCCTTCTGCACTGTAGCGCTTCTCTGATGAGCTTCCAACCTCATATTTATGCTATCGTTATTGTGTCATCACCATAAGACCACCTATTTCCACCTTCGTAAAATCAATCAACATCACGCCTGTCGCATCTCATCTACTTCTTCAACCTTTATTCTTGCCTTTGCCATTTTTAGACTCAATATTTCAACACAGTCCTGGTCTCTCCACAGCCTACCGTCCGTAAACTAGTGGTAATTCAAAACTCTGTTGTCTTAACTCGCAGCAAATCCAGTTCCCCTTTCATGTTGTGCTTGCTGACGTACATTGAATCTCAGTCAAGCAAACCTTCACAATTCTTTTGAGACATCTGCCCTCTTCTAGTTCTGGCCTCTTGTGCATTCTCAATTATAATTGCTCCTTCACTGGTGGCTGTGCCTAGGCCCTAATCACTGGAATTCCTTCCCGACACTTCTCCCCTCATTTTCCAGCTTTCCTCCTTTAAAACATTCATTAAAACTTGCCCCTTTGACCAAATGTTTTCTCACCGCACCTAATATCTCCATCTGTGGCACAGTGCTCTACTTTGCTAATTCTCCTGTGAGGACATTAGTTAGGCCTCATCTGGAGTAGTGCGTCCAGTCCTGGGTGCCATACTTGAGGAGGGATATGACGCCATTGGAGAGAGTCAGAATGATTCCAGGGATAAAGAACTACAGCTATGAGGATAGATTGGAGATGTTGTGACTTTTTTCCTTGGAGGGAAGAAGTCTGAGAAGAGTCTTGATAGAGGTATTGAAGATCCTGAGGGGTATTGGCAGTGTAAATCGGGAGTAACATTCCCACTCAGGGGAGCTTCAAGAACTAGAGGGCACAGCTTCAAAATAATGGGTAAAAGGGGTAGAAGTGACACGAGGAATTCTTGTTTCACCCAGAGGGTGGCTGGAGTGTGGAACGAGCCTCCTGAGTGGGTGGTGGAGGCAGATTCGATCGAGGCATCAAAAAGGGAATTGGATTGTGACCTGAAAAGAATGAATGTGCAAGGTAACGGGGATAAGGCAGGAGAGTGGGACTAGGTACAATGCTATTTCAGAGAGCCAGGGCAGACACAAGAGGCCGAATGGTCTCCTTCTGCACTGGACCGATACTGTGATTCTGTAAAGTGCCTTAACACGTTTCATTCTATTTACGGGGCTATATAAATATACGTTGATATTGTTCTGTGTTAGCCCATCACTGCTAATGTTCCTATTCCTAATCAATTATCAGTGATTCCAAATGAAAAGATGTGCATAGCTTGCCAATAATTGACAATGCTGCTGACTTTCACTGCCAGGCCTACACATGAATAATGGCTGTGTGTGGGGATTTGAAGGGTGCCTACCGCTCACAGGCCAAAACCCAAGTAGCAGTCAGTTCCTTCAAAGCACGGAGTGAACGAGGCCAACAAAATGTCTGTTGAAAGAAAGGAAATTAATGCCCAATATAAGTTAATGACGGAAATTCATTCAAACGGCCATATTTTTGATGCCTTAATCAGGTAAGTTATTGAACAAATGTTTAAGTCGCTTCAATAAACTACCTCTCTTCATTACTTCAACAAAGATATTTGGGCAGCATTTACGTCCATGTCCCCCGCCCTGCCCCCACCTGGTCCCCCCACCCCCAACACGAGCCCCCGCCACCCCTCCTCTGCCCCCTGTCGTGGTATGTTTTCCAGTGCAGAGACGTCCATGGCATTTTGTGTGGCTTGCCCATCCGGCAGCTGGGGGAACCCACCGCGGGGATGGGGTCACCTTCAGCGGGATCGGAAGATCTCACCGACAGGCAGTGGTGGAAAATCCCGGCCTTCAATATTTTTAACGTGGTGCAGGTGGGGAGGTGATACAAAAGCATTACACAATTTGCAGTTGAGTCATGCGTTATTTTACAATTATATTCGCCAAGCAGTCAAAAGCAAAGCAGATCCTTTGCCCTTGCAGTGAAAGATCAACATCACAACAGCTGAGCTCCAATCTATTGGGCGAACCATATGGTCGCATGTTCTCCGTTCACTTAGGAAATCTACACTGTTATTCATTCCAGAGTGATGAGATGGGAGTCTGTAGTCTGTCAGCTGCAAAAAGTCCAATAAACATCCAGGCCCTGATGGGCATGAGGCCCACAGAACAACATGACCACCAATGTAGCACTAATTTGGTAGCTCCATTTGGAGACCACAGGGCTGGTGGGTGGATTCCAAGAACAACAGGTGAAGATAGGGCACTTTACTGGGTCAGTGTAGGGGAAAATTCTATCAGAATTTGGCACTGACTCTGTTATACTTTGCAGAAAACCTGAAGACAAAAACATTCGTGTTTTTAGTGACAAGCCCACATTAAGATTCAAAACCAATAAATGTAAATTGAACAAAACTGGATGATAAACCTTCACACAAAACATAACTAAATCGCCTTGGTGAAAAGATGTTGAAATTATTTACAGATACTTCCAAAGTGGAAAAGAAGGATGAAGATTGAACGTTGAGCTAACCCTTTGGGGTCGGGACACTGTTACACAGAGTTGTCAGAGTGATGTTGAGAGGTCTTTTCCAATGGGCAATGGGGTGGGATTTTCCCAAATGTTGCTCAGAGTGTCGGGCTCTGATTGAAACCTGGCATGTAGCTCTCCAGCTGATGGGGTAGTTACTGATAGAGGTGGCAAGGTCGGGTCCACACAGATGGGGGGGTGTCCTCAGCAGGAGAAAAAATAATCCCCCTCAATGAACAGGGGGTTCGACTCCTCCCACAAGCAAATACCGCTCCCCTCCTCTGCACCCCCGCGCCCCCCCCCCCCCCGCGACCAGCATCAGCATTGGCGGCTCTCAGCATCGCCTCCCCCAAGCATGCGTCATCAGTGGGTGCTTCTCTCTCCCAACAATCATTTTTTTAAAAAATTTTTTTAGAGTACCCAATTCATTTTTTCCAATTAAGGGGCAATTTTGCGTGGCCAATCCACCTACCCTGCACATCTTTGGGTTGTGGGGGCGAAACCCATGTAAACACAGGGAGAATGTGCAAACTCCACACGGAAAGTGACCGAGAGCCGGGATCGAACCTGGGACCTTGGTGCCATGAGGCAGCAGAGCGAACCACTGTGCCATGATGCTGCCCTCCTTCCCAACAATCATAACACAAACCTCGACCCCAATGGGACTCTCCAGAGTGCTCACTCCAGCACTGGTTGGAATGGCCAGGTTGGCACTGCCATGTTGGGACAGTGAGCAGTCAACACTTAACGGACACAAGTGATCAAACACTGAATAATTGGACACTACATCATATAATATATAATATCTCTTCTTTTTATTCTGTACATGTAATATATATTATATACAGAATGCATTGTATACTCTGCTGTGTAATCGAGACTGACGGGATTTCGCTGCATGTACATTGTCCACAAAAGAGTCTTCTTCGTCTTTTACACCTGCAGGAATAACCATTTAGAGAGACAGAATCAGCTCCCCCAGGCTGAAGGAAAAAACCGAAAGGTGAAAAGTAGCAACAGTAAATGACTGGAAGCAGGGTATCAACAAACCCTGACAATAGAGGGATGGTTCACGTCAATAGGGAGATCCAAAGTGGAATAAAAAAATAAAATTTCAGGGATGTAGAAAGAAGTTCAGAGAAGAGAGTGTCATGTGAGAGTACCTTTAAGAAATGGGTGTTTATTACTGCAGTGATGTCAGAGAGTGAGTGGAGCTGGGCTGTATGTCAGCTTTTTACTTTCGCTTTAGGCTTTTTTGCTGCAGGGTGGGTTTGGTTTCATTTTAGTTTTGGAGAAGCTGAAATCACAGCAGGATTTGTATGAATCGCTGCAAGCTTATGAATGTTCATTTGGGGTTTTCAAAGGGGTAACTGCTCTCAATAGTGAATTTAAACCTGATCTTTGTGTTACAAGGGTCTTTTGTCTTCTGAATATTGTTTGGGAATTTATTAAGGATTACTTAGTGTTGTATTCTTTGGGGGTTGTATTTGAATTAATGGTTGCTAAGATGTTCACTGTATGTTTTAAAAAGGGTAACTTGAGTTCATAGAACAAACATTGTTTTGCTTTTAAAAAATACTTTTCCATTTCTGCTGTACCACACCTGTAGAGTGGGCCGTGTGCTCCCCATACCACAATCTATTATAAGTTGTGGGTCAGGTGAACTCCATGATACACTTTGGGGTTCTCTGAACTCTGCCCCATAACAAAAGTAAGAAAGAAGTTGCAATTATTTTGGGTGGAATCATATCGATTCCTCTCACTGGTGGAATTTTGCAGTCCCGCTGAAGTCAATGGGCTTTTGAATGGCTCTTCACATTTTTTATCCTTCCCCCACAGGACAGGACCCTAAATTATCCCTCCATTGTGTAATTTATGATTTCAGAACACCTCAAAGCACTTCACATTCAATAGATTACTTTTTGAAATGCCGTCACTGTGTAATATAATAAATGCGCAGGTTCCCACAAATATCAACATGATTAGGCGCAGATACTCTGTTTCAATGATAGTTGATGAAGATTGGTCAGGACACGCGGGATGTTAAACAATTGTGACTGCTGTTGATGTTAATGGGCGACACGGTAGCACAGTGGTTAGCACTGTTGCTTCACAGCGCCAGGGACCCGGGTTCGACTCCCGGCTTGGGCCACTGTCTGTGCGGAGTCTGCACATTCTCCCTGTATCTGCGTGGTTTTCCTCCGGGTGCTCCGGCTTCCTCCCACATGTCCCGAAAAACGTGCTGTTTGAGGAATTGGACATTCTGAATTTTCCCGCAGTGTACCCGAACAGGCGCCGGAGCGTGGTGGCTCAGGGATTTTCACAATAACTTCATTGCAATGTTAATGTCAGTCTACTTGTGACACTAATAAAGATTTTTATTATTATGTATTCCGACAGTACCTTTTTCCAAAGTGCCATTCCTTCATGACTCGGTTATAACTGCTGTTGCCAGTTTAAGCGGAGATACTGCATCTGCTGTCATGACAGGATCAGTAGGTTACTGAAGGCTGCACTTTCTCAAGATGGGGCTATTCTGAGCTTGTACATCATCAAGATTATGACAGAGTTGACAAAGTCCATCCAGAAAAATTGTATCCATGGTTATCGGGCATTCAGTCAAAATAAAACAAATTTGTCTTGTGAACACAGTAGCGATGTTAATTTGTCAGGTCACTACGAATGCAGGAAGCCTTAGTGAGGCAAAGGAAACCATAGTGAATTTATTAGTTTAAAAAGAGAAATGTTTATAAGTGCAGGGAGGGGAAATTGCTACAGTTGATTCAAGCCAATTGCCGACCGTGACAAAGGGTTCAAAGCACAAAATTAGGCAATTAGGAATAAGAAGGTAAATTAGGCATTTTTCTTCTACCGGGAGGATAATAAGTTACAAGGGAATGTTAATGTCGTTGACAGTTTTAATCAGTTGTCTTTCTGGAGAGAATGATGAAGTATACAATGAGAAGGTAGATAGCTTGCATTGATCAAACAAGAAACTGGTTAAAATTCCGATATTGTTAAATAATTTGTCATTATTTGCAGCTGTCAATAATTGGACAAACTGCTGAGTTTCATCAGCATTGATTATCTGTAGTAGAAAGACTGAAGGAGATGGAGAAGACTGACGACAATTGAAGCACATTTAAAAGTCGAGCCTGACAAACATTTACATAATGCCTTCCTCTTCTAAAAATAAATTTTGAGTATCCAATTCTTGTTTTTTCCAATTATGGGCAATTTAGCGTAGCCAATCCACCTACACTGCACATCCTTGGGTTGTGGGGGGTGAGACTCACGCAGACATGGGGAGAATGTGCAAACTCCGCAAGGGCAGTGACCTGGGGCCAGGATTGAACCCGGGTCCGCGGCAGCATGAGGCAGCAGTGCTAACCACTGCACCACTGTGCTGCCCTACTTAATCCCGTCTACAACAGCAAGGTGTCCCAGAGTGCTTTGCAGTGTTGTAGGGAAAAATCCCTTGTACCAGTGCAGTCAAGAGGCCGAGTCTCAAGGCAAGGTTCAAAGCGTTGTTCTTTATTGTACAATTACTGAAGCCTTCAGGGAGACCCACGCAGCCAGCTCAGAAACAGTGGCTTGGTCCACGTTGATCTCAACAATTACACATTCGCTCTGGATTTTTATAAGAATCCAAATTCGAGCAGGAACATTTGCTCATACATAATAGTTAAAGGGTAGTTTTGATTTAGATCTCTCAGACAGGTTTAAACTGAGAATATGCATCTTTGTCAATTTGCATCTGTATGGTGTGTGTCCGTGTTGATGAGATTATCTGTGCTCGCTCCGGTGTCCCTCCCTTGTCAATTTGCATCTGTATGGAGTGTGTTCGTGTTGATGAGATTATCTGTGCTTGCTCCGAGTGTCCTTCCCTTCTCTAATGTGTTTCCCATTATCTCCCTGATGTGTCTCTTTAACTAAATCGACCTCCGATGTCTGTGGCTGTGCTATGCTTTTGTTTCTGTGTTTGCTGGATGAAGTGTTAATGTCATCTTTGCCCTGCTGTGTGTGTGGGGGAACGGTAATCTAATCTACACATTTCTTTTATTCCTTCTATTCTGGTTTCTTTGCCTGCCTTGGCCATTTTATTAATATATTATTTCATTCTTTCATAAGTCTTTGCAATACAGTTGTGCCATATATCCCACTGCCAGGGTCTTGACTCGCAGATATCCCGATCTCCTGGCCATGGGGCCGTTTTAAGATGCAGCTTCGTGCTATTGCTGGGCAGAACAAGTGTCTTCCATCAGTGCAGAAGGGGATTTAAATGAATGTCCATCCGGGACATTCATTAACAGAGGGATTGAATTTAAGAGGTGATGATGCAGCTGTACAAAACTTTGGTAAGGCCACATTTGGAGTACTGTGTACAGTTCTGGTCGCCTCATTTTAGGAAGGATGTGGAAACTTTGGAAAAGGTGCAAAGGAGATTTACCAGGATGTTGCCTGGAATGGAGAGTAGGTCTTACGAGGAACGGTTGAGGGTGCTAGGCCTTTTTTCATTAGAACGGAGAAGGATGAGGGGCGACTTGATAGAGGTTTATAAGATGATCAGGGGAATAGATAGAGTAGACAGTCAGAGACTTTTTCCCCGGGTGGAAGAAACCATTACGAGGGGACATAAATTTAGGGTGAAAGGTGGAAGATATAGGAGGGATATCAGAGGTAGGTTCTTTACCCAGAGAGTAGTGGGGGCATGGAATGCACTGCCTGTGGAAGTAGTTGAGTCAGAAACATTAGGGACCTTCAAGCAGTTATTGGATAGGTACATGGATTAAGGTAAATGATATAGTGTAGATTTATTTGTTCTTAAGGGCAGCACGGTAGCATTGTGGATAGCACAATTGCTTCACAGCTCCAGGGTCCCAGGTTCGATTCCGGCTTGGATCACTGTCTGTGCGGAGTCTGCACATCCTCCCCGTGTCTGCGTGGGTTTCCTCCGGGTGCTCCGGTTTCCTCCCACAGTCCGAAGATGTGCAGGTTAGGTGGATTGGCCATGGTAAATTGCCGTTAGTGTCCAAAATTGCCCTTGGTGTTGGGTGGAGGTGTTGAGTTTGGGTAGGGGGCTCTTTCCAAGAGCCGGTGCAGACTCAAAGGGCCGAATGGCCTTCTTCTGCACTGTAAATTCAATGTTAATCTATAATTAATCTAGGACAAAGGTTTGGCACAACATCGTGGGCCGAAGGGCCTGTTCTGTGCTGTATTTTCTATGTTCTATGTTCTATGGGTGTCCCCTTCTGCATTGTGGGTACATTATATTATAAACGGTGCCAATCAGTCCAATAAAACAGTCCAATAAATGTTAAACGGTGCCAATCAGTCCAATAAAACAGTTTCATAAATGAAGAATGTTTGATGAGATGAGATAAAAATATGGCCTTGGAAAATGGCCTACTTCAGCAGTTAATTAAATGGGTGGGATTTTCAAGTCCCGCCCACTGCGGGAACGAAAATTCTCACCTGGGTTCAACGGACCTTTTGATGGTCGTCAAATTATCCATCCTCCCCACGAGGATTCCCGCGGCGAGAGGGAGTGGAAGATTTTGGATTTTTGCTGTAAGGAGGCAGCCAATTTCCACACAGCAACCTCCCCCAATCGACAATGGGATAATGACCAGATAATCTGTTTTAGTGATGATGGTAAAAAGAAGAGACGACTGAAGGATGATCTGATGGAGGTCTTTAGGGTTATAATAGGTCTTCTCGGGTAGGCATTGGGAATCGCATTGGGATTGACATATTTCTTGATGACGGCATTGTAGCTAAACAATGCTTTGGCTCTTCAGTGTCACCTGGAAACACAGAATGATGGGATGGAAATCAACATCAGAATCTTATAATAGCATCAGAAATCTGACTGGCATCAAACCCCATCCCTCCAGTGCTATCTGGGATGAGGGTCTGCACTCTGCTTTAATTGTGCTTTTTTGAAATGGCGCGAGACACCAATAAGTAACATGCTGCCCTGACCTTAACCACCACCCACCCCCCAACCCCTGCATTGCCTCCATATTGTGTCCCTTTTTTTGTCTGATTGGGAGGGTATAGGGGCAAGCTAAAAATGTGCTTTAAGTTGTGACCTCATCAAAAGGTATACAAACACCTTTCCTCATCATACTTCATCCCACACTATCAGTGTATCCTTCTCTTCCGTTCTCCCTCTTGTTCTGATTGAACCTCCCTTTAAATGCATCCATGCCATTTGCCTCAATTGCTCCACGTGGTCAGAAATTCCATCAGCTGGGTTTTGTTTACGTCGACCTTACCAAATTTAAAAACCTCTTATAAGATCACCCTCAGCTTTCCCTTTTTTAGGGATTAAAGAATGTTCAGTCTTTGCTGTTAGCTATAAATGTACTTTTATCAATGAAATACAGACATCTGAGGAGATATTTCCCCTGCAGTCAAATTACTGGGAAACATAAATGGAAGAGATAACATAGAATTATGAACCGTTTGATCATATATCCTATTCAAATGACTAAATTGGCAATTGGCATTCGAGTTTGAACACACTATAACTGCAGTCTCTCTTGTGTTGGGACCATGATGCCCTTAATTTCAGCAATTAGGAAGCAGGGAAATTTTTATGCGGCTTTTAATTGGGTTCATCTATGACATTTGATTTAAACAAAAAATATAAGGAACCATGCACAAAACGATGGGATAATTACAGCCTCTGTTCAAAGTAACCTTCAATAAGACCAATTTCCAACTGGGACCCCACACTGATTTCATTCCACATCAGTGACCAGGATTCAGGATTTTGATGCAATTTGAGGTTGATAGGAACATGGGACCAAAAGTAGAATCTTCAGCCCTTTGAGTTTGTTCCACCATTCACTTAAATAATGGTTAATCTACATCTCAACTCCATTCCCCACCTTGGCGACCGAGCAATTTTCACATTGCCTATCAAAAAACCCTCAATAATAAATACATCTATCAATTTTAGTTTTGAAATTTTCAACTGATCTCCAGGCTGAACATCTCTTTGGGGAGAGAGTTCATAGAATCACAGAATTTAAATTGCAGAAGGAGGCCATTCGGCCCATTGAGCCTGCACCAGCCCTTGGAAAGAGCACCCTACCCAAGCCCACGCCTCCACCCTATCCCCGTAACTCAGTAGCCCCACCCAACCTTTTTGGATGCTAATGGCAATTTAGCATGGCCAATCCACCTAACCTGCACAAGTTTGGACTGTGGGAGGAAACGGGAGCACAGGGAGGAAATCAACGGGGAGAACATGCAGACTCCACACATTGACCCAAGCCGGGAATCGAACCTGGGACCCTGGAGCTGTGAAGCAACTGTGCTAACCACTGTGCTAATGTGCTGCCCTTAAGAAACAACATCAAAGGACTCGTACGGGAGTTGAACCCGGGACCTCCCAGAAATTCACGGAGCACAACCCCCGAAAACAGAACATTACCCCTAGACCAACGAGCCTTCAAATTTCACCACCTGCCATGGTGGGCTTCAAACCCAGGTGTCCGGATTACTGGTCCAGTGATAATGTCCCTACGCCACCAACTCTGGATGGTCATCATCTCTGTCAGACAAGGTGCTTCTTGAGATCACCCTTGAGCATTTCTGCTCTAATTTTAAGATTATGCCCATTGATTCTGGACTCCCCCACTATCCCCACCAACAAATGCCTATCTACCCCATCAAACAATCATCTTAAGCACTTCATTTAGATCACCTAGTAATCTTCTAAGCTCAAGCGAATACAAGGTTAGTTTATGAAAAAATGTCCTCATAATTAAATCCTTTTGAGCTCCAGTACATTCTAGTGGAGCGGCATGGTGGCACAGTGGTTAGCACTGATGCCTCACAGCGCCAGAGACCTGGGTTCAATTCCAGCCTTGGGTGACTGTCTGTGTGCAGTGTGCACTTTCTTCCCACGTCTGCGTGGGTTTCCATAAGACCATAAGACATAGGAGCAGAATTGGCCACTCGGCCCATCGAGTCAGCTCCGCCATTCAATCATGGCTGATATTTTCTCATCCCTATTCTCCTGCCTCCTCCCCATAACCCCCGATCCCCTCCGGGTGCTCCGATTTCGTCCCACAGTCCAAAGATTGTGCAGGTTAGGTGAATTATGGGGTTGCCGGGAAAGGGCAGGGGAGTGGGCTTGGGTAGGGTGGTCTTTCCAAAGGCTGGTGCAGAGGGCCTGAAGTGGGCCGGGGTCCTCTTTCAGAGGGTCGGCGCAGAGTCAATGGGCTGAATGGCCTCCTTCTGCACGTCAGGAATTCATAGATTATCATAGAATTTGCAGTGCAGAAGGAGGCCATTCAGCCCATCGAGTCTGCACCGGCTCTTGGAAAGAGCACCCTACCCAAGGTCAACACCTCCATCCTATCCCCATAACCCAGTAACCCCACCCAACACTAAGGGCAATTTTGGACACTAAGGGCAATTTATCATGGCCAATCCACCTAACCTGCACATATTCTATTCTAGGCTGCTCCCCTCTTGAGGCCAGTATATCATTCCTCAGATGTGGGGGCATAATTCAGGCCGTGATCTTGAGCTTGTATTCGCTGCCCGCGGAATTGGTACCGAGGCAGAAACCATCGCGGGAATCAGGAAATGAGATTCTCGCTGGGAGCTTTGACAAAGAGTCCTGAGACTCGAAACGTTAGCTCCCTTCTCTCTCCACAGATGCTGTTAGACCGGCTGAGATTGTTCAGTATTTTCTGTTTGTGTTTCCGATTCCAGCATCCGCAGTAATTTGCTTTCATTCTTTTATGAAATTCACTCTGGAATGTGGACATTGTTGGCTCGGCCAGCATTTATTGTCCATTCTTAATTGCCGCCTTCTTGAACCGCTGCAGTCCATGTGGTGTAGGTACACCCACAGTGCTGTTGGGGAGCGAGTTACAGGATTTTGACCCAGCGACAGTGAAGAAACGGTAATATTTTTCCAAGTCAGAATGGTAAGTGGTTTGGAGGTGGTAATGTTCTCATGTGTCTGTTGCCCTTCTCCTTCTAGATGGTAGAGATCATGGATTTGGAAGGTGCCTTGTTAGTTTGCTGCAAGTATCTTCGACATGATACGCACTGCTGCCACTGAGCGTCAGTGGTGGAGACAGTGAACGGATGTGAATGGGGTGCCAATCAAGTGGGCTGCATCATCCTGGATGGTGTCATGTATCGAGTGTTGTTGGAGCTGCACTCATCCAGGGGAGTAATCCATCACACTGACCTGGGTCTCATATATGATCTGACGATTGAGGCACGGTGGCGCAGTGGTTAGCACTCTACCTCATGGTGCCTGGACCCAGGATCGATCCAGGCCCCGGGTTACTGTCCATGTGGAGTTTTCACATTATCCCCATGTCTGCGTGGGTATCACCCCCACCACCAAAAGGATGTGCAGGGTAGGTGGATTGGCCACACTAAATTGCCCATGAAATGAAAAAATATATAATTGGGTACTCGAAATTAAAAGGAATATATGATCTGATGAAAGGCGGAACTGCCCTGAGGGAAAAAAATTACTTAATTTGAGGTGATCCTGAACGTTTATCTTTGAATGTTTCCTTTACTGTTTATGTCTTTGCAAAGTTTCCTCTGATTCACTTTCTTTTGGGGCCAAAGTTATGAACAGTGCCAAAAAACGCAGCTTTACAGCGATCACAGTGACGTCCCTTCAAATCCTCAACCTCAGAGTCAGCCCTTCAATAGATTTGAAAGAAGATCAAGGATCTCCTAAAGGTACACACTTGGAAGTTTCCACGTAAGTGTTTATCTGTCAGTTGTCGGAAGGGCTAACTTCCCCTGGACAGCTGTGCTTGGATAGTTCTGCCAGTTTTATACACATAGGACTGGATTCTTCCGCCCCGCCTGGCGCCAGATCGCCACGGAGCGACACGAACTCTGTAAAGGTCCATTGACCTCGGGCAGGAATTTCCGGTTGTCCGGCAGGTGCAGCCGGTGAGTCCCGCCCATGGTTAGTTACACTGAAAGAGTTAGAAGGAGAAAAAGCACTTTACACCTTCACAGCAACGCAACTATTTTATACACCCTGACTGAGCTCCACATGATGCACCTCTGAACCTTCAGGGGTCCCCCCCCCAACCCCCACGGTATTCCCCACACACCTCCCGCCCCAAACTCCCACCTCCCCCGACCACCTCCTCAGCCTGAGCGATGCCCCTTTGAACAAACTGCACCTCTGTTCCGAACCACACCCCTCCTGACCCGGCTCCACCCAATCTGACCACTCCACACTCCTATCCAATCACCCCCCAGATCAGATAGACAACCCACGACCTGGTCTCACAGCTCGGCCCTCAAACCCCTCCAGATGTCCGAAACCCCCAACCCCGCTCAATATCCGGACTCCAAACCCCCTCAATATACGGACCTCCCTACCCCCTCACCGATATCTGAACCACCCCATTTCCCCTAATGGGGCAAATGTCCTAACCTCTTGACTCTAGAACTCCCCTGTAATGTCCAGACCCACCCCCATTATCCGGACCCCACTCTCTGATATCCAGATCCCCACTACAGACCACCCACTGCCCCCTTATGGATCCCCCCCCCAACCATTGTCTGAACCCCACCCATTAATTTACCTTATAAACTTACCTCTCCCTTTCGATGGAACCTATAAACTCACCTGCTTTACGGTAGTTAGTGCCGTAAAAATGGGGTGTGACCTCCTTTTGCACTTGTAGCCGGGGATGCATTTTGCTTCTTCAGCCCCACAAAGCCTGAGTCGGGAAGGTGGGGTGAGACAGGCACTTTCCGTTCAACGCGCAGGTAGATCACCACGGAGTGGTAATCCGCCGAGGATTGGCACTCCAAGGAAGTTATGGGCCAATATTTTCTTTTACTTTGTTGACCTCTCTTGAGCAGCAAGGAAGAGGTCGGCTTTCGTTACGATCCCGGTTGATGTTACTATGGACAGGAAGATCCCAGAATGGAATGCTGGTTCAAGAAACCACAACTGTTACTTTTTTTTAGAAAAGGTGGATGAACATTGTCACAGGAATACCAATTAGCTTTTAAAAACAAAAACATTTATTAGACATGAAAAGTTTGACTTTGACAAAATGATCATTCTCCACACCTATAACTTTGCAAATGTACACAGATTTGTAAGAATAGTACAGGTGCCAAAATGCAATAATATTCTCAGCAGACATACACAGTCCCTGTAAACTAATAGCCCAATTGTGGTCAGACACACCCCACTCTGAAACCAAGCGGCAGCTACTACCAAATCAAACTTCTGTGGATTTCTCCTCAAAACCTCCCAGTTGATGATCATACTGTGAGCCGACTGGCCTCACTGGACGTAGTCTTTCACACGAGTGTTTCCAAGCTCGCCTCTTGAAAAGACACATCTTAGAACCTTTTTCTAACCAATGCTTTCCCTCAGCTGTTTTCCACAAGAATCCACTTCCAAGATTTCCAACTCTCTTTTCAGTATTTCTCTGTTTTAATTTGTCACGTGCATTCAAGTTTCCACACATACTGTCAGGTAGTCAGCAATGCCAATATAATAGTCCTGCTTTACAGGCTGTCCTAAAATATCACCAAACTTTTGATTTAACCTTGGATGCTGGTTGCCCATTTTAATCTGCTTACTGCAGCTATCTCTTTAACTCAACACTTTCTCTGCCTTTTAGTTGAATGACAATGAACAGTACTTTGTCCAAATTCCAGTTCCTTTTGTCCCTTTGACTTCAATCTTTCCGGGACCTCACTTTTTATTCCCTATCTGTTCTTTAGTTTCTGGGACTTGTTTTCTTTCTATCACTCTATTGTCCTGCTTCTGCTGCTGGCAGAGCTATAAGAGCTAGTTTCCTCTCTAGCTACTGAGCTCCAACTGCCTTGGGTGCAGTTAAAACTAAATTCAAAAAGCCTTTCCAACTTAAAGATGGCCCCTGTTCCTAAGCAACAGCCCAGTCACTCTCTGAGCCTGCTGGCTTTTCACGTTGTGAACTCTCTAAACAGGATATAGACACAGCTTGCGATGAAACCAAAACCCCCATACTGGCATGACACCAACTAGGGTTTTAACCCTTTCTTACACAGGCACAATAAATGAAACTCACTTAAATCTGTCCCTCATTTCTGATATCTAACAACGCAAACATCGGAACTGGAGCAGGCCATTCAGCCTCTCGAGCCTGTTCTGCCTTTCGATGGCTGATAAAATTTACAGTGCAGAAGGAGGCCATTCGGCCCATCGAGTCTGCACTGGCTCTTGGAAAGAGCACCCTACCCAAGCCCACACCACCCTATCCCCATAACGCAGTAACCCCACCCACCACCAAGGGCAATTTTGGACACTAAGGGCAATTTATCATGGCCAATCCACCCAACCTGCACATCTTTGGACTGTGGGAGGAAACCGGAGCACCCGGAGGAAACCCACGCACACGCAGGGAGGATGTGCAGACTCCACACAGACAGTGACCCAAGTGGGAATCGAACCTGGAGCTGTGAAGCAATTGTGCTATCCACAATGCTACCGTGCTGCCCCAAATGGATCTGTCGCCTAAGTCCATATACCTGCCTTTGGCCCATATCCCTTAATAGCTTTGCTTAACAAAAATTGATCTATCTCAGATTTGAAATCAACAACTGATCCAGCATCAAATGCTCATTGTGGGAGGAAGTTCCAAACCTCTACCACCCTTTGAATGAAGGAGTCCTTCCTAACGTTTCTCCTGAATGGTCTGGCCCTAATTTTTAGACTATGCCCCTAGTTCTAGAATCTCCAACCAGTGGAAAGCCATCAGCTTTCAAAGGCTCTGAGAAATCCCTGTCTGCATCATGTCACTGTGGTCTGAATCATGACTAATCTTCCCACCCACCCACATCACCACCAGATTTTATACCGCACAGAGACACCCCATTCAGCCCAAACTGTCCATGCTGGGGTTCACGCTCCACTCAACCAATCTAGGAAGTGGGTTTGGGGCCATCTTCAGATCTCATCTAATGGTGGAGAAGGCTTGATGGGCCGAATGGCTTACTCCGGCATTTAATTCTTGTGTTCTTCTGAGCTTCTCCCATCTTTCCTCCTGTAAATCTGTCATCACGACCCTCTACTCCCTCATATGCTTGTCGAGTTTCATCTGTGCTATTTGCTCCAACCACTCTCTGTGGAAGTGAGTTCCACATTCTCACCACACTTTGGACAAAGGAGTTTCTTCTGAATTCCCGACTGGATTCCTTGGTAACTGTTTTACACTGATGGCTTCTTCAGTGCTTCAGTGGAGGGAGAGGCAGCATCGTCTATCTGTCCACCCTTCAGGCCAAACTGAGCTGAAGATTTAATTGAAGCCCAACTGGAATCGCTACCATCAGCTGAGGGGGAGTTGATTGGCTCTCCTCTTTTCCCGCTCCTCATTTGACCACTACAGATCTTTTTAAAGATATGTTTCCCAATTCAATGAGCTTTTAACACACATGGACAAGTTTTCTTGAGATTTTTGATTGTACTTAGCCCAGCCTCTCACATGCATGCACGCATGCACACACACGCACCTGCCCACACAAGAACACACACGCAAACACACATGCACCCAGACACATGCATGCACACACGCATGCACATACATGCACACACACACACACACTCACCTGCCCACACAAGATCACACACATGCACACACACATACACACAGACACATACAAGCACGCACGCATGCACATACATGCACACAGACACACATACGTGCCCACACAAGAGCACATACACACACACACACACACAATTGAATTTCACACACAGATAGATTACAGAACGTGCAAACTCCACACAATCACCTAAGGCCGAAATCAAACCCGGGTCCCTGGTGCAGTGAGGTGCTGTGAGGCAGTAGTGCTAATCACTGTGCCACCATGCTGACCCTCTCTCTCCATCTGCCCAGGGGCACAGATATGGTCAAAGCTAGTGCATTCCAGTTGTAACTTGACTAGAATTGACTTGGGAACTCTTCTCTCACCCAGAGTCCTTTGACTGAAGTGATTATGTGCAATGTTGGTTCGCTGCCTAGTTGCATCTGCATGTCCTTTGAATAAGGACAGGAAATTTGCTTCATTCACATTCCCCTGAAGCAATTGTCTTTGATTGGCTTAGAATGCAGGAGGTATAGTGATGCAAATGTGCAACCATCTTTGAATGTGATTTCAAGTCCCAGGAATGTGGACTTAATCTATCAAAATATTCCATTCGTGGCTTCCAACCAGTAAATTAATTAAGTTATTTGTCCAATAAGTCATGGTTTCTCAGTGATATCAATAACAAAGCTGAAGCCACCCTGATGTCCCCACAAAGGAGCACAGTGTCATATAGAAGTATCAATATGTACAACAAAGATGGAGGCCATTCAGCCCTCCATGCTTAGGCTGGGTATTTATAAGAGCAATCCAATGAATATCGCTGTCCTGCTCCTTGCAGGTGTCCCTGAACGAGTTTAGTGTCCTTTCAAACTATTTATCCAATTTCATTATGATCGCTACTATTGAATGTGTTTCAGCCACCCTTTCAGGCAGTGCGTTCCAGATCATTACAAGTCACTGTGCCAGACAACTTTCCTCATCACCCCAGTTGGATTTTACTTCCATGGATTCTATGGAGTTTGCTAATTATCTAATGTCTGACCTCTACTGAGTACATTTTTTCCTGGTACATCTCCCTTTTCTTTCCTGCTTTCTGCTGATGAAGGCGTTGACATTTTCGATTGGAATATAACCTCAGGACAATCTGGAAAATATATAAATGAGCATACCTGGAATCCCACACTGTTCCTTAAGCTTTACATTCAGCGAAATGGAACTGGGAGTGCACAGTGGAAGGCGAATTGTGTAAGATTTCAGAGTAATCCATTGATACCCTCCTGAAACGTATGTTTCCTGTAAACGAGATGAATCTTTCTACCACCTTTTTAGCGCAATGTGCTGCTTTATTTGAAGGTTGAGTTGTATCATGTGAAATGCACACCAGCATTTTAGCGCTGGCAAAGGTGTTTGCTGGTGTGCATTTCACATGATACGACTCAACCTTCAAATAAAGCAGCACATTGCGTTTCTATAGGTAGAGTGATAAAGACGGGATTGTCAAGGAAGGATTAAAAGCCACCAAATGCAAATCCCGCTGCATCATCTCCCTTCCCCGACCATGTAAAATCATTTATTTTAACTCCACAGAATAATCAGTTCAGCAGTTGTCCTGAGGGAAGAAGAGGAAATGCTTTTTAGATTGGCTTCTGTGTAACTTCTTTTCCGAACATCTGACATCGCGATTTGTAGCATTTAAGGTGCCAATAAAGCCGCCATATTTTCAGTGGTTGCTATTGATATCCTGACTCTGAACTCTGCAAAAATCATTTACTCAGATCAGGTTTCTAGGAATTGACTTTGTTATGACTTCAAGTATAGTAGGATATGTTTTTTCTGTCGTATTTGGGATCATGAAATTATAGAATCTCACAGCACAGAGGAAGCCATTCTGTCCATTATTCTTTGAAAGAGTTATCAAATGGCAGCACGGTGGAGCAGTGGTTAGCATTGCTGCCTACGGCGCTGAGGTCCCGGGTTCGGTCCCGGGTGACTGTCCATGTGGAGTTTGCCCATTCCCCCTGTGTCTGTGTGGGTTTCACCCCCGTAACCCAAAGATGTGCAGGTTAGGTGGATTGGCCATGCTAAATTGCCCCTTAATTGGGAAAAAATAATTGGGTTCTATAAATTTATTTTAATAAAAGAGAGAACTAACCAATTAAGTCTAATTTCCCTCTTCTTTCCACATTGGGCTGGTTTAGCACACAGGGCTAAATCGCTGGCTTTTAAAGCAGACCAAGGCAGGCCAGCAGCACGGTTCGATTCGTGTAACAGCCTCCCCGAACAGGCGCTGGAATGTGGCGACTAGGGGCTTTTTACAGTAACTTCATTTGAAGCCTACTTGTGACAATAAGCGATTTTCATTTCATTTCATCGCAGAATCACAGAATTGTTACAGCAGAGAAGGAGGCTATTTTGTTCATTGTGTCTGTGCCGGCTCTCTTGAAGAAGCAATTTGCACAATGCCACTCCCCTGTCTTCTTCCCAAAAAACCTGCACATTCTTCATTGGTTAGCACTGTTCTTTCACAGTGCCAGGGACCCGGGTTCGATTCCCGGCTTGGGTCACTGTCTGGGGGAGTCTGCACGTACTCCCCGTGTCTGCATGGGTTTCGTCCGGGCGCTCCGGTTTCCTCCCACATGTCCCGAACGACGGGCTTGTTAGGCGAATTGGACATTCTGAATTCTCCCTCTGTGTGCCCGAACAGGTGCCGGAGTGTGGCAGGGGATTTTCACAGTAACTCCATTGCAGTGTGAATGCAAGCCTGCTTGTGACACTAAGATTATTTTTATTATCACTTTCCGAAAACAATGCAACTTCCTCCTGAATGCCTTGACTGGACCTGCTTTCACCACATTCCCAGCGCTGAATTACAGATTTTACTTTGTGAAAAAGCATCTCCTCTTGTTGCCAGTGCTTCTTTTGCCAATTGTAACCCCAGGTGCCAACAAAAACAAAACAGCAATAAAGCAGCATAGTAATATATAAAATTTGCAAAGTTGTATTATAGATCAACCTATAATACACCACATTAGTGTGAAAATATGAGCACTTAACGTACTTTGTAAGAATGTTATTATTTGATATACTCACCGGTCTGTGACTTTAATTGAGCTGTTCCAGCTGATGGACCATGACCAGGGAGCAACTGAAGCGCAGGTTGAGGTTTTTGAGATGGCTGTTCGAAACGCAGAAACAAAGAAAAAAGGAGCAGAAAGAGGTCATTCAGCCCCTTGTGCTTGCTACTCCATTCAGCACAATCATGGCTGATCCTCTATCTCAATGCCATACTCTTGTTCTCTCCCCATACACCTTGACCTCTTTAGTGTCTGGAAATCTATTTCCTCCATAGATATATTCAGTATTTGTCCTCCACAGTCTTCTGTGGTAGAGTATTCCACAGGTTCAGCCCCCCCCGCCGCCCCCCCCCCCCCCCCCCCCTCCCGCTCTGTGCGAAGACATTTCTCCTCATCTCAGCCCTAAATAGATAAACCCCACAAACCGAGACTGTGACCCTTTGTTGCAGACACCCCCCCACCCCCACCCCCCTCCTTCTCCACCCCACCCCCGGCCAGGGAGAACATCGCTCCTGCACCCAGTCTGCCCAGCCTTGTCAGAATTGTATACCTTTCAATGACAACCCTTCTCATTCTTCTAAACGTCAGCGAATACAGGCCTCGTTGAGCCCATCACTTCTCACACGACAATCCTGCCACCCCAAGAATTATTCTGGTGAATCTTCTACTTCACCGCCTCTTTGGCAAGCGTATCCTTTCTGAGGCAGGGATAAGACCATAAGACATAGGAGCAGAATTAGGCCACTCGGCCCATTGAGTCTGCTCCGCCATTCAATCATGGCTTATATTTTTCTCCTCCCCATTCTCCTGCCTTCTCCTCATAACCCCTGATCCCCTTATTAATCAAGAACCTATCTATCTCTGCCTTAAAGACACTCAGTGATTTGGTCTCCGCAGCCTTCTGTTGGAGTCCAGGGTCTTTTTGCAGCTTCAGGGTGGGGGATTTAGGCTTGGATAGGCCTCACTGCTGGTTTCTTGGGCTTTGATGCTCAGCAAAGTGGCCACAGGAAGGAACCATGATCTGGACATAGTGACAAACAGATGAGCAGGTCAAGGAAAAGCCATACACTGCTGGGCCTTGTTGTCAGGATAGACACAGGGGGCGATTCTCTGGCCGCGTTGTGCCTGCGCCGATCCCGCTATGTCGTGAGGATAGTGGGAAAACCTTGAAACAGGAATGGCCAAGCAGTTTGCCATTCTCCTAGCCCGCTCCAGCTGGCATGATCAGGATCTCTCCCAGAAAGGTGAGAAACTGGCCGCACCTCATTTGCAGTCAATTTAATCTCATTAACGAGATTAAAGTCTAATGCAGTGGCAGCCCAGGCGCCACCCACCCCCGCCCAGCAGGAAGTCACATGGGCGGGGTAATTTCTCTCCAAAATCAGAGACCAGGTACTTTGGACACCAAGAGAGACCAAGGAGATGAGTAGTCCTCTCCATTTACCTCCATGCAACTCAAGGGCACAGAAGCTGATGGCCCAGTGCTGCGGGGGAGGGATGGCATGGGCGGGGGTTCTTCAAGGTGGCTGGGTTGTTTAAGGAGCTGGAGAGGACCAGGTAGGCTGTCGCCCTGGGTTGGGGGAGGAAGGGATGGTTTTGCGCCTGTGAGGCATTCAAGCCATCTTTAAATCTCATGGACATCTATAACAGGGTCAACCACATTGGAGCCACTCTGTCCTACAAAACCCTCACAGGGGCGGCACGGTAGCACAGTGGTTAGTACTGTGGTTTCACAACTCCAGGGTCCCAGGTTCGATTCCCTGCATGGGTCACTGTCTGTGTGGAGTCTGCACGTTCTCTCCATGTCTGCATGGGTTTCCTCCTGGCGCTCCGGTTTCCTCCCACAGTCCAAAGGTTAGGTGGATTGGCCATGCTAAATTTCCCTTAGTGTCCAAAAAGGTTTGGAGAGGTTATGGGGATAGGGTGGAAGTGTAGGCTCAAGTAGGGTGGTCTTTTCAAGGGTCAGTGCAGACTCGATGGGCCAAATGGTCTCCTTCTATACTGTAAATTCTATGTCTTCTATGTCTCGGACAGAGCCATGCTGCAGCTTGTCTCGTTAAGTCCATTTCACCCCCCTTGAGATTCCAACAGGCTCTGTGGTTTCAATGTTGCAGTCTGCCTTCTTTTATCCCTTTGTTCGTTGTTGTTGACATTCCATTTCACACTCCATTGACCGTGACCAGCCTCTCCGTTTACAGCTGAATGCGATCTCAAAGGAGGGATTTGCCTTGTTAGTTGTGATAGCACTTCACGGTCCTTGAATGCCAAAGTGCCTCGTCAAAAGATCAGGTGACCTGTCTGAGAGGATGATTTGTGGACTGGATGCTCTGAAACCTGTGATTTCTGAACACTGTATGTATCAGCACTATAGAGGCAGCTGCCAATTCAAACGGTAAAGAGCAGGGCTTCACCACTGAGGATCCTCTCGCAGCCAAACAGTAACTATCTGAATGAACGGAGTACAGCTGAGCACGACCTGCCTAATACTGCTGGCAGAGGCCTGGAGTCCAGGGGTTCCTGATCTGGGCGGGAATGAGTGTGCAGAGCGAAGGTTGACAGCTCAGCAGCCTTGCTGAATGGCACCCTGAGGGAAGGCTGGGCAGTCATAAGGGTGGTGGAGAGTTACAACACCAGTACCCCATCGCCTTAAAGGCACATTGCAAGATCTGGCAGGTTTGATTGCGATGGAATGTCAGCAATAAGATCCCAGGTCCCAAGGCTGGGTCCCGATGAGGCATGGTTGTATTTCTGGTCATTGACTCTGTTACATCTTGTATCTCCTCACTGTCCAGCGAGTAAGGCCAGCACAACCACTTGGTCATCATCATTATGCCACAGCACTCTCAGGTGCAGCACTCTCCAAGTCAGGGCCAGGGGAAGGCTCTCTCAAAGTCAAGGGCTGAGGGTTGTGCACCAGGCAACATGAGTGATAGCCGAGGGCGCGGGTACAGTGATGGGGGATTAGCTTCAAGGATCATGAGGACGAGGGTTTGTCGGGAAGGTTGGAGATCAAGGTCCAAAGATATGCTGGTGGATTGGCCACACAAAACTTGCCCCTTAGTGTCCAGAAAGGTTTTGCGGGGTTACTGGGTTATGGGGGTAGAGTGGAGGCAGGGCTTATGCTTAAATAGGCTGCTCTTTCCAAGAGCCGGTGTGGACTCGATGGGCTGTACTGTAGGGATTTGATGAACATCAACAGGAGGCCACCACACAGGGTCAAGACCCACCTGCCCATCTGGCTGAAGAGGCGGCCAGAAGGGTACACTTCGAGCGAGGGTGTACACTCCTCGATGGTCACACAACGAGCTGACCGACACCATGTGCTGCAGAAGACTGTGTCTCATGGATGCGGCATACCGTGCAGGAGGAGGACACACGGTCCCGGTGGCCATGAAGATCACAGCAGCCCACAGTTTCTATGCTATTGGGTAATTCCAGGGCTTGAGAGGGGACCTGTTTAGCATCTCACCATCGTCAGTCCACAGGTGCATCCGGGAGTTGATGGATGATCTGTATGCCTGGGCATCAGGCGACATCATCTTCGACCTGGACCAGGCCCATTAAGATGCTGGGGCTTCAGATTATGCTGCCATGGCTGGGATGTCCGATGTCCAGGGGGCCATCGATGGCAGCCGTGTTGCCTTGCGAGCATCATGACATCAAGGAGTGCCCTATATTAACAGGAATTAACACTCCCTGAATTTTCAAATCCTCTGCGATCATTACTGAAGGATCATGCATGTGTGTGAGTGCACGCTATCCTGGGAGTGTGCATAGCAGCTTCATCCTGGGACACTCGGAGATTCCTGGTGTATTCGAGGACCACCCCAGGATGACAGGCTGGCTCGTGGGACACAAGGATGCCCCATCTCTCCTCCATTCCGTCCAGGAGCCTGGCCAGTTCTGCATCCAGAAATCGAGGAGCAGGTAACCGTGCTGTCACCCTCCCAGCTTGACTGGGAGTGAGTGCTGAGGGACCGTTTAAATGCTGTTCCCCCTGGTTAGGGGTAAACAGTTGAGCTTGAGCCGGGCGAATCAGACGCATGGTGACTCAGGCATGGCGTGTTTCACGTGGGGGCTTGTTTTTTGCACAAAGTGTGGGTGAATAGCGATCTGGATTGCGCCCATATACCTGGCGGAAGTCACCCCGCGATTCACGCCCATAATGACACTTTGGGAGAATCGTGCCCACCCCCGTCTCCGGAGGAGGCGGTGATTATTCCCAATCATGGTTTTCCATGACCCCACAGCTGATTTTGTGGGAAGCTGGAAAAGTACAAGTGAGAGAGAGTAGCGCACACTCTGTACCTATACATGAACACAGGCAGTCAAAACTCCATTAATGATCCCTAGCTTGCCGGGTACACACACCAAGAGTCTCTTATTCTACTCATAAATAAAAGGGTCATAAGTACAAAAAAGGGGCCCAGGAATGAAGAAATGTACAGTGAAAATGCCGTAGACTCAATTTAATCCCCCATTTTAACTCAGGGCGAGTGGTGAGAATTGTCCTTTTAACTCCCGGGGTCTCATTTAAATAAACCAGGCTCAACTCCTTACCTCACTGCAGCCTTTACTCAGCAGGCTGATATTAGGCAAGCACGGCAACAGCTTCTCAACCTGTGGCAACACACAGAGGAAGGTTGTGGCATTAATAGAAATGTACAGAACTGTAAGGGTTATGTTATGTCCAAACCAACCACTACAGGGAGCTAGATGCAGAATTATATAAAGCATCAATGCCATGCCTTCTGGCAGAGTGTTGAGGAGAAGGCTAGGAGAAAGATTGCAGGAAAGCTAGTGTGAGTGAGAGCAGATCATAGTTATTGTATTAGTGTAGAGATTAGTGGTAGATGAGTGTAGATTGTTTGTTTATTTTCAATTGTTTATTATATCGAAGAAAGAGGTTGCATTCAATTAAGTAGTGTCAATAAATCTTTAGCTTTGTTTAATATAAAAGCTAGTTATGGTCTTTGTGAACACTAAGCCAACCGTCCTTGGATCTGAACCACAAAGAACACCA